>NW_015172009.1:253096-278211 GCF_001447785.1 Gekko japonicus
GCAGTATCCACAAAAATGTTAATTTCTCCAGCCTTTGAGATAAAGTTGTGGCTTGAAGTGCATTGTCTGCTCTAGGTCATGAACAGAAAACCACATTAAAGTCCCTGTCTACATAGATACTGTGTATCTGATACAGTACCTAATACCAGCATTAAACAAGGACTTAGTTTTGCCCAGGTAAAAACACCTCCAAAATGTGTCCTGAGGGTACAGCAGTCTTGTTGAAGTTAGCAGGTCTAGATCTGGAGATCTCGTGGGAGCTCTATCTGTGTCACTTTAAAAAACTATATTAAATGGGCTTTTTTGAACTGGTTGTTTTTTCCGCACTGGGACACAAGGTATGAAAACACCTACACAAATAGATGGAAATAATGTAGGGTTTCTAGCAGAGATTGGAGTTTTGAGAATAAGTCTTTCCATTTCAAAGACCTCCCATGAATTCTTTGGTTATCTTTTGCCAGTCATTTATGTTTCACAAATGCGTGCTCATTTTATTGTGCTCTTATTTCAGATGTTTTTGTTGAATACTGTGAAGCTCTTTGCAAACTGAAAGTGAGATACTGAAACATAATTTAAAAGCAAGGTGGCTTGATTTTAGTTGAACTTTCCAGTCACCAAGATGTTAGAAGATCTACAGGTACTCAGAATTTAGGGAAAGCAATGACCAAGCTTGAGAGATAGACATGCATATACTTTATTTAAGCTTTGTTCTTGCCCAAATTGTAGGGGATTAGCAGTGCTTGAAGTATGCCTGTTGTAAAGTGGGCTGTGTGTGACCCATTATTTATTATCTCAGCATATAATTAGCTAATAATGTCTATGTGTGCTGATGTTGAACTCTTACATGGGGAAAGTATGGCTTTATTTGTGCTGTGTTGAAAATGAAATCTTGTAAAAGAACAATTGTCCTACTTTGCAGGCCTGGAACACCAGGTACATAGTTGGAATCTATGGTCAGAATAACGTTGAGATTCTGCTGTGGTGCAGAAGAAGGGGTGGGGTGGCTGAGCTGCTGCCAGACAGTACAGATGCCACACTGTAGTACATGGGACGTGTCTTGGGGCAAAGATAGCATTAGGTTGGGTGCTCCTTATCACTCTCAGGGCATTGCATTGCTGGGTAAGCACAACCCCTTTCCTAACCACTGCAGATGGTGCTTGCTAGTAAAATACATGGGTTGCCTTTCCTCCGCCTCTCTTTTTCTGTATTTTGCTACTGGTACTCCTCCTTCCTCTGCACCTACTTCCATTGCACCACAGATATATTTAAGTGTATCTATAAAAAATGGTTTGATAGGACATTGAAAAGTATGGTTCTTGTTGTCTGCCCTGGTAAGTTTCAGCAGAAAAAGAAAATGGAAAGACCCTTTAGATGTCACTCACTTTAACTACCCAGGAGTTGGAAACTAATTCCCATGACTTCTACACATAACAAGCCCTAGATTGTTTTGCAGTTAACTATAGGCTAGTTGTTGGGTGATAGTGAGATATCGAAAAAATGGTATTTAGCAGAGATAAAATAGTCCAGCAGAGCCAGAGTAAAATAATTCAGACTGAGAGTCCATGTGTGATTAAAATATAAAGTTTTTACTAAATTCTAGCATGGGAAGGGTAACTGGGATGAAAATAACAACAGAGCAAAATCGGCTACATCCTTACTCTACAAAGACAAAACTAGAAGAGAGAGATTATGTCTACTCTTCTAGTTTCTTCAGAACACCAAACAAAGACGGGAAGAGAAGCCATATACCTTGACACTTTAGTCCCAATCAAATTCCTAGATCAGGGAGAAAATTCCCGGGCATCCTACAGCTAAAGAACATTGGTTACATGAGAAACATGTGACTTCCTGTGAGTAACATAAACAGACATTTAACCCCAGATATACTGAGTGTTTTTAACTTGTAATACCCAATACTAGTATACAATTTATGCAGATTCCCTGTTTTTTTTTTAGTTTCAGTGGGGAAGGGGGGAAATGTCTCTCCCTACCCCTACAGTCTTTAGTATTTCTTTTTGGATAACGTACACAGTTGTTCCTTTCTCTTTGCATACTTTGATGCCGTCTTATAATACTTCTGGCTTGAGCATAGTAAGTCTTGCTCTTATCGTATCTGAAACTCTTGTGTGAGATTGTTTGACAATGCAGCCCTGTCAACCCATTCAGTGCAGTCCTCTCTTAAACCTAACTCATTTCCAATTAGGCCAGAAAATATGAGAACTACCAGCCTACCTTATCTTGAAACTCTTTGAACCCTCTGATTTCACAGTCCAAACAATTGAAACGTCTCTTCCCATAGCTGTACAGACATATCTGTAGGCATAGGCTATTTTTGGCCTTTCCACTGCAGAATCAATATCTTCTGATAGAGCTTTTGCCCATATAAACGTTTCAGATTTCTTTTGAAGCTGTTTGAATGGAAGCAAAAGAAAGACCTTTGATTATGGACCAGTTTAGACTGCAACAATTTTAAATTAATTATTTGGCAGCAAGTCTCATTGAAATTCTACTTCTGCTGCTCACTGTAATGTGTTAAGTCCCTAATGTGCAAGAACATGTAAATATAGTATACTATAGTACCTGCACTGAAGAGGCTTACTTTAAAAATAGAACACAGACAAAGGGTTGAAGGAGAAAAAAGAAACACTGAGTGAGGTATCTCACTCAAGGTCATTCAGCAGTGCAAGCCAAAAATAGATATAATATTATGCTTCATTCAGCACCGGAGTTTGCACATAAAGGTGTTGTTTGGTTGAATTTATTGTGCTACATGTTGTTTGGGTCTAATTTTCATGCAGAAAAGTTTTTTATTAAAAAAAATAAAGGTACAATATGAGTCATATAACACAAGTTTAAAAATACTGTTGCAAGTGCTTCCTTCAAGGTGACTGCATTGGAATGGGCATGGATATAGGGGAGGGCAACACAGATAGCCAGAGATGTGAAATTGCTGATGTATTGAGAGATGGTTAATTCGCTTGGAATGAACAAGAGGAAATAATAGTGTTGAGGCAAGGAATTTTTCAGCCCAGGAATTTGCAATAATAATAAATGTATTCAAAACAAGCCCTCATAGAAGAAAATGATTGCTGAGTATTGGCCAGGAAGAGTTACAAATACACATTCATGGCTAGAATATTCCCAAACTTAGCATATATTAGTAATGGGGGAAGGAGACAGAAGACAGATTGTTGCTGGAGATGAAACTCTTTACTGGGTAGGCAACTTAACAGTGCAACCCTAAACAGAATTATACCCTTCCAAGCCCATTGACTTCAATGGAAAGCAATAGCATGACAGGTTATATGTTCTCATACTGGTAGAAAAAGTAGATTTCATGTTGGGTAAATTTAGTACATTATTTTAGACTCATAGCATATGCAGTGTCCTGTTTTTGCATTAAGACTTATTTTCCATGTCTTTGGTTCACTGTTGTTGCAGTGTCCTGTTTTTCTTTATGATCTTGAGGCATTAAGTCTTATTTTCCATGTCTTTGGTTCACTGTTGCTGGACATCAGCAGCTGGCATGTTTTTATTCTTTCCCCCTCTTTTTTCCTCCTAAAAGGTTGCAGGAAACGATGAGGATTACTGAAGAGGCAGAGGAGTGTTTCTTGAGTAGTGGTTGTTTGGGGGGCACTGGGTATAAAGTATGCAGTTAGTATTGTCCAACGAACTTGAACAAATGTAATAATATAAGGAAATTCTCTCTATAATTACTGAAGTAGGAGAATAAAATGTTACCAGCAAGAACTCCTAGACTGTGAGACAGTTTCCCTAGGGAGCTGGTAAAAATCCCATCACTTGAATCATTTACAAGTTGACTAGACAGAGTATTCAGCAGTACAATAGAGAATGCCAGTTTACAATGCTGGGGGATGGTCAGAATGACCTAATTTCCCCCCTCTGGTTTTATGATTTATTAAAGAGTTTTGCAGCCTCTTTGCTTGGGGCTGACTAAATGGAATTTGAAACACAGCAATTAGAAGGGCCCTTGAGTTCGGTGCCAGCACATTGCTGTTTTCAATCACTTTGCTATAGCAGCAGTGTGAATAATGTGGATAATTCTCTCCATTGCAACAGATTAAGTATGAAGTAGTTGCAAAGACTTTTGAATGAACATAGTTCAGATTCTGTGTGTAGGTTAGTATTTCTTGCAACGGCCAGTGAGATTGAAGGCCTGCCACTGTATTTTAGGTATATCTATCTTATATTCTAGTAGCTACCCACAGTCCCGATCTGTGGATAGCTGAATCTGCGGATTGAAGCCATGTGGAGGCTAAAGAGATTTTTCTACAAACTTGGGGCACTCCCCATGTTTGCAGAAAAATCTGAAAAATGTAAGAAATACCCAGGCTAGGGGAGTTTAAATCCACCGAAATGTAAATGTACTTCTTGAGTTGAGCTGGGCCTGGCAGCAGGGGCTGCACAGCCCAGGAGCCCTGCTGGGCTTAGCAGCTGCGCAGCAGCCTGGAAGCCGAGCAGGGTCCACTGGTGACGGCGCAGCCCGAGAGCCTAGTTAGGTGCAGCAGTGGCAGTGCAAGCCCGACCACTGCATGTGGCATGACACCACATCAGCACAACCTGGGAGTGAGCCGAGCAGGGTCCACTGGTGGTGACTGCGCAGCCCGAGAGCCTAGCTGGGTGCAGCAGTGGCAGTGCAGCCCGACCACTGCATGTGACATGACACCACATCAGCACAACCTGGGAGTCATGCTGGACCCTCTGGCAGTAGCGGCACAATGTCTGCCTCCAGGCAGCCTGCTGAGAAAGGGGAGAATTCCCCCTGTATTGTGGACCCACATAGAGAGCAGCAGAGGAAAGAGTCTTTGGAGCCAGCAGAGACTTCCCGCTCCTCCGCTGCTCTCTGTGGCTTGCCCAGAGCAGCTCCAGGTGAGCCAGTACAGTCTCCCCCCAAAAAAACCCCACAGCTCTCTGTGGCTCACTGGAGAGCAGAGGAGACTGTGCTTGTTCCTCTGGAGCTACTCCAGGCAGGCCAGCAGAGAGTACCCCTACCACTCTCTGCTGCTTGCTCAGAGTAGCTCCAGCTGAACCAGCACAGCCCCCCCCCCGCTCTCCAGCAAGCCATAGAGAGCTGGGGAGGGGAACTGTATTGGAGAAAGCAGAGGGTTTTTTTCTTGTCTCTCAGAGAAAGTAGTGGGTTTTTTTCTTGTCTCTCAGAGAGAGAGTGGAGGGAGATGGGAGTCCCTCCGTGAGTCTCGCAGACCCCCACTTGTGTACATTAAAAGGCTATGCTGTCCATCTATGATAAGCATAACTCCTCAGAAGACATAGGTAGGTTCCTCAAAATTGGCCACTGGCTTCAGGATGATTGTGGGGAGTTGTGGGGGCAAACATGAGAAGAGTCGGAACATCCTGACCCATGCAGTCCCCAGGACACCTCACCCCTTCCTTTTTGCACTGGAACCTATGGTTATCTGTAGGAGGCATAACTCATCCGAAACTAAAGCTAAGAGCCTCAAAATGCACTTTGAGCTTCAGGATGGTGGCAGGAGTTATTTTGCTGAAAATGACGACAATCAGAACATCCTGACTGAAGTTATTTCAAGACCATCCCCCAACCCTATTTGCACTAGTAACTACAGTTGATTGTGGCAGGCATAACTCATCCACAAAGTTAGCCAGCAGCCTCAAAATTGGGCAGCAAATGGCTTACATTGCTCTCTCCTCCATTTTATCCTCACGACAACCCTGTGAGGTAAGTTAGACTGAGAATGAGTAACAAGGTCAACCAGTGAGCTTTCACGGCACAGTGAGGATTTGAACCTGGGTTTCCCAGACCATAACCTGAAACTCTAACCACTATATAATACTGTTGAACAGTAGCAAGAAACCAGTATTGGACAAGTCATGCCTTGGCAGGGATGGCAGGGTATAAATCAAATCAAATCAAAATGTGAGGTAGCAAGTTGACTGTTGTTTCTGTCAGGCTTAGCTCTGATGAGCTCTCCCTCAAAGGACAGATTAGTCCTGGAAAAGACAGAAACCAAGGCTTGAGGCTGGCAGTACTGCTGTGGTAGCATAGTAACAGCCAAAGAAATTCTTTCTTAAAGCTACAGGAGCTGCTTTTATTTTGTGGGGTTTTAATCTCCCAGTGTATTTTATTTTAACTACAGGTTTTTCTTCAAACCTGGGGCTTTTTTCAGATTGTAGAAAGATCTGGCTTCAATCTCCTGTATTTAAGTATCCGCAGATCTGGCCATGTTGAGAATTAGATACATTTATTATGGACTGCCATGCTTGTTACAATCACTAATAGCTGTATGATGGATGTGGAAGATTTAATTATGATTATGCCCTTGTAACAGCCTTTCTTGTGGTGAGAAAGATGCAGATGACATCTTCTGGGAGGGTGAGGAGCAGGAACAGGCCACATTTTGGGTTTCATCTCCCAGGATCAAGATGATCCTGCACACATCAATACATCCATCTCCCAGCTACGTTCTTACTGCAGAGATGAAGTGGCAGAGGCAGTGTGCATGTCTGAAATCCTCCCCCAGTTTCTTCCTAAGCACATTCTTGGATGTAGGAGAGATTACCAGATGTGTCCCATAATGAATGAAAGTGGGGTTGTGTTGGTGCAAATATTTTTTTTTAGCATTCTGGGAGACAAATTTGAAAAAAGAGCCAAGTTCTTGTTCTCCGGGGCAATTTGGTTTCCTTATCTGTGCATGTATTTCATTAATTTGTTGTTTTAATTTATAGAATAACAGCAAAATCATCAATTGTCCTTTCCCATATTTATAGAAAAAGTCAATAAATACAACATGAATACATCTCCAGCCTTTCTTTACCCATATTAACAAAGACATATTCAATATGGCTGTCCCATAAATTTATGTACCGGTCCTTGTATTTTGGTAGATCTTTAGATTTCCAGTTCTTTTGTTGCTGCTAACATATTATTTAAAAGGGTTTTTTTTAGCTACCAACACCTTCTAATGTGGCATAACAATATTTTAAATTAATAAATTTAAGAGACAAGTTTTAGGGTCTTAAAGTAGATTCAAGTTTGTGTTTATTGTATTGGTACAAATATGTTTCTGAGTTGTTGCATTCCAGCGGTACCCAGAGGCACCATTTATTTTTGCTAGTCTTCGTTGAGTCAGATACCAATAAAACAGAAGTTGTAGAAGTTATCTCTCATGGCTGCTACAGATATATCCCCAATCTATCCAGTATCTGATTTAGATATTTCTCCCATTTTTAAACAAAACTTGATTTCTCTGCCTATTCAAAAGGGCTTGTTATGTTTTAGCAGGGTGGATAAAAATTAATGATTTTTTTAAATTAAAAAATCGGGTTTTTAAAATTTAAATTGGATTTTTAAAAGACTGCTTTTTAAGGGAAAATCTATCTAAAAATAGTTTTCTATTTAAGTTACATTATACTCCAAAGGTTTTCTATTTAATATACATTATACTCCAAAGGTTATTCATTATGAAATACAGATTAGTTTTTAATTATGTAGCATGAGACTGTATATTCATGCAATGTTTAATTTTTTTGTTAAATGAATTCCATTAATCCATTCACAATGCCATGCTCTCCCTGAGGTTTCTGTAAGATTATTTTGGGTAGTTTTTCTATCTAGAAGATATTATCACAGATACTTGGTTTTGCAATTCTCAAACCTGTGAATTTGTGTCTGCAGAGATAACATGCCTCTTCTTCACATCAAAAACGGTATAAAATAAACATACAGAGTTAAGAGACCTTAGTCCTATTGGTCCTCTGCAAATCTATGCACACAGAATCAACCTCGTATCTCTTAAGTGCTAAGTTTCAAGAAGTTCAATGAACATAAGATTGTTTGGGGTGGAATAGGTCTGGATAAGGAGGAGATGTTAAGAGCGAAGTTTCAGGAGGGAGGGGCAAGCAGTACGAATGAAAGTGAAACCTTTTGAGCAGAATACTCCAGAAGTCTTGAGATCTTTGGAGTGCATCTTCATGGATGTTTAAGTAAACACAAGAATACATATGCAATATAATGTTATTGCTTTAGTTAACTAAAACAATTTAAATGGTTATTGTTACTGATTATTTTTCTCTTTCCAATAAAGTACAGCAGAAAAGTTGTACAAATATGAATGATTGCCCTATTAAACCAGAGATAGTTCACCTTGCAGTGATTTCATAATTATCTCAGGCGGTAAATAAGCAATTATTAATTTTCTGATATAACTAAAACTAACCTGAAAAGTTACTATACTAAAATGAAACCTTCATCTAGGTTGTAAATATTAAGGACAGCAAGAATGAGCCTTTATGTAGAAGAAAACCATGATTTAAATGATTTAACTTTGACTTAAATTAAGTCTACCCTGTGTTTTAGACACAGGATGAGCAACCTATGTCATCCAACACCTTTTCAGTCTTCTTCAGCATACATAAATTGCCTCTAGTAAACCTAATCCAATCATTTAAAAAGTCACATTCTTGAGATACTCATAGAATGGTGGTTTAGAATCTTGTGTTCTTTTCTGTAGAGTATTATAGCTGTTGACTCCTTATTTTGAAATAAATATGTCAAAATTGCAGCCATTGGCCAATTGCCCCACACAAAGAAGAAGATGCTGTAAGGTCACCTGCACTCTTGAGAGGAGATGGATGGAGCATAACAGCAGGGTCTCAGTTAATTACTCTCAGCATTCCATAATTAAGGATACATCTGCCCATCAATCTCCAATTTTGACATATTTATTTCCTTCACTATGTCCCCCCCCCATTAAACCCAAACAAATAAGCTTGTTATTCCTGTTTGGTCCTTGAATCTGTTAAACATCTTAATTGTTGTATGCTAATTTACTGTTCACTCTCTTCCAATAGACTGGTAACTTCCATTTCATTAGAACATAAGAACATAAGAGATGCCAATGTTGGATCAGGCCAAAGGCCCATCCAGTCCAACACTCTGTGTCACACAGTGACCAGAAATACCAGTGCCATCAGGGGTCATCCCACTGTTGACCCACCCCCCAAGCACCAAGATGACAGAGGTAAGTTAATGCATATATACTGTGGTGTAGGAAGCTAGCAAAGTGTTGTGGGAAAGGTTCATTTGGGGTATAATTGACCACAGGGGTGAAAAGTTTCATATTGAGCTTTAGAAAGCAAACCCAGTCTAGTTTTGAGGCATAACCATCTCTAAGAGGCTGTTGAATTTCGCTTTAAATTGTATTAAACAGTTGTGTTAAAGTGAAAGAGGTTTTAGTTTATGGAACTTTTTAGCTTGTGCACAGCTGGTTCGAGGAGCCTATTAGCATCAAATACAATTCTCTTGGAGCTGAACTGTTGCCCATTCCAGTTCTTCTGAGCTCCTACTTTATTTCTGTTTTGTCTTTAATTATCCCTTGTCCAGAAGAAACTGTTCCCTTCCCTCAACTCCTTATTGTTCTTCCAGACATCACTGTCTTACTACACAGCAGGAGTGATCACTCTATACTTTGTTACACTCTTTTTCATTTATTAGGCCTTAATTTTTAACACACATAATCTTTTCAGCCCAGCACTGTGTAGTTACAGTAGTTTTTAAATGTGGGGCTCCTTTCTACATGGTTTCACTGGGATGGCCTTGCACTGAAAGAAAGTGTTTCTTTATGACAGATCTGACCTACTGTGTTGGCTTGTTTGCAAGAGCCTGTGTAAACGTTTGCTTTCCCTGCACAACTGACCTACTCCTTCAGCGTCTGGCTCTTTTGTCACTTTGCTGGTTCTGCTGTGTATTCCATGTCAAAGTAGCACTCCATTGTGTGTAGCTTGCCATAGTGTTCATTCATAAGAGTGTGGACTTCTCGGGATGTGGAATTCTATATTGTGAATTGTTTAAAATGTCTGATTACGTATTATTTTAAAAGTCCCCATATGCCCTTTGTAGTTAAGCCTTAAATTTAGCATCACTGTTTATAACTCAAGAACAGAGTTTGAGTCCCGTGGCACCTATAAGACCAACAAAGTTTTATTCAGGGTATGAGCTTTCATGTGCACGCACACTTCCTCAGGTAGATATCTGGATACATATCTTCAAGTACATATCTGAGGAAGTGTGCATGCACATGAAAGCTCATACCCTGAATAAAACTTTGTTGGTCTTAAAGTTGCCACGGGACTCAGATGTTGCTCTACTGTTTCAGACTGACATGGCTACCCACTTGGATCTATGAGAGACATGTTTCCTTACTAATGTTCTCTACAGTGACAAAGTTGTAAGATTAAGTTTGGCAAGTAAACAAAGTTCTCACTCAAAATTTGTCCACAGATTTTACAAATAAAAGGAAGAAATCCCCTGTTTTGTGTGTATACATGTATGACTTGTGTGTTTTCAGATCTTAAATATCACACCTTTCACAGTGGATATACCACCATTCATTTATTTACTTATTTATTTTGCCATCAAGTTGAAGCTGATTTATAGTAACCCCATGGAGTTTTCAAGGCAAAGGTGGCTTGCCATTGCCTCTGTATCATGACCCTGGTATTCCTTGGTGATCTCCCATCCAAATACTAGCCAGTGCTTGACCCTGCTTAGCTTCTGAGATCGGATGAAATTGTGCTAGCCTGGGATATCCAGGCCAAGGTATCTGTTTAAATAGGCCTTGCTTATCAATGGGTACAGGGAGTTTCCTTCAAAAACTGATCCAAAGGATTCCAGTGTCCCTCCCCGGAGCTTGCACCATGGCATTCATCAGATAGCTAGTACAGTGCTGCAAGGCTATTTGAGTACAACCCACACTGTATGGTGTGAATGCATTAAGCTTTAATTGATGCATAGCTAAAGTTGGGCTGCCTTGGGGTAGAGACTCAGCAGTAGCTCATCTCCCACCTGCTGTCAGTAGTAGTTTTATGCCCGCTTTGTGAAGTTTTTGTTTATTCAACTTAGGTTATATTTAGTCATGCCTGCCTATTTACTAGCACATCAAAACTCGGACTGGGGTAGTTAGTCAGGAGAAAAACTGATCAATTGTCATGTGGCAAACGACATTTTTTAAAGATCAAAACCACAGCAGATTTGTACATGTTGTAATGGTGGTGGCTATGAACAGATGTTTTGTCCCAGGAGACAATTACTGACTTTTAATGTTTATTTTTTAAAAAAATATTCTATTTTCACACATAACATAAATCAATAACATTCAAATATCAAAACAAACAAATAAAAAACTATGAACAGGGTATACATTTGACATAGTTACTACTACTCAAACACATACAAATAATGCAATAATACCAGTTAAGAATGAACAGCATCATAAAGCAATAATAATGCCATACCCATAATATATATATATTATAATAAGAATAAAGACTTTGAGTTTTGGGGAGTTACTTCAAGCTGTGACAGAAGATCTAGTATAATAAACCACACTTCTGCAGAGTCATTGTGAGGTGCACTTAACTCATACTGACTAATCCGGTATATAATTTTTTCCATCACATATATCTCCCATATCTTCCAATACCATAATGTGAGTGTAGGTGGATCCAAACACTTCCATGTCATAGCTAGGGCAGATTTTGCGGCCACCAAAAGGATAGAGATAAGTTTCTTCCTAATCTGCGGCACTGAGACTTCTGACCAATGACTTTTAAACATATTTCAGCTGCATCATAGTTAGAAACCATTTTCGCAAAACTTTTCTTGCAGCCCAATCCCGATGGCCACTGCAGCAGTGGGAGGGGCCAGTGGCTTAGTGGCAGAGCATCTCCTTGGCATGCAGAAGGTCCCAGGTTCAATACAGCATCACCAGTTAAAATGATTAGGTATTAGATGATGTGAAAGACCTCAGCCGGAGACCCTGGAGAGCTGCTGCCAGTCTGAGTAGGCATCACAGAACTTGACGGACCAAGGGTCTGATTCAGTATGAGGCGGCTTCATGTGTGTTCTTGTGCCAGTCGCCAATGTAATAATAGCATCACTGGTTGGATCCCTATGAATATTCTGCAGGGGGGGGGGGAGTCCCTTGACAAGGCAAAGACGGCATAGCGAGCATGCCGGTGACCGTAGCAACCCTGGCGATGCCCAACAGCCCCCTGTTCCCCTACATGGCACACAGAGGTGCTGCCTGTTGCCACCAGCTAGTGTAGCCACTGCCCCGTGATGTTACTCTCCCCCCCAAGTCTCTGAGAACGAGGACAAGAAAGCCAGTGACAGCACAATCTTTATAGCCCACAGGTGAAGTGCACCCATGCTGTAGTCAGGACACCCACCTGTTCCCTGGCAAGGGTCTGACTGGCAGCAAAAATGCAAAAAACCAAGTCCATTGGCTCCATGAAGACCAGCAGCGTCGATCCCAGCATGAGCTTCCATGTGAGAACCTACCCCTTGGATATGTGAAGGGCGGGGGGGTCATTCTGGGAATCCACATGGGAAATCACAGATCACAGGATGGCATGCTGTGAGGGGGCGTGGGTGGTAGGGAGTGGTGGAAGGCAGCCCATGCCTCATTATCAATGTCCTCTTCCCAGACAATGCCAAACAAAGGCACAGTGCTCCTGATGACTGCAGCTATGCTGGTGGGCACCCCAATCTGTGGGGGCTCCGTTTGTTGGGATACCCCACTGCAGCTCATGCCATAGCCATCCAGTGATACTTACTGATCCTTTGTGTGGATTGCACCTCAACTCTGTCTACTTCATCTGTTTCTGACACTGCAAGCCAGTAGGTGTCATGGTTGCTTGGCCAGTAGATCCACAGCTACAGGTCTGGCACCCCCAAAATCTAGCTGTGCCACATTCTCCCACCTAGGGTGGTGCCCTGGCAAGAGACTAGGATGGGGCCACCAGCGTCCTGCCACAGGACCCCTGGCATCTTTGGAGTATGCCCCATCATGGGGAATGGTGCATACTGCCGGTGCTGCTGCCTCAGGTTGCCCATGTACACTTGTACCACTTTCCCTTGGCTTTAGGAGCCTGTATTGCTGAGGCAGTGCTCAGGGTGCGAGGGGGGAGGGGGAGGGGGGTGCTGGCCTGAGCTTGCCAGATCTCCACCCCAGCTAACTTGTCTTTATGTGTTTATGTCACGGTAGAGCCAGGGAGTCAGGCTGGGAGGGTGGGTCACAAGACAAGTCCGAGGGTCAGCCGGGAGAGCAGTCAGCAGAGCATTAAACAAGTCCCAGAACACCAGACACAGCCGTAGTTAAACGTTACCAGAGGTCCGAGTCCAGATAGCAAAGCCGAGAGCGTCGTCAGATTAAAAGCTGGGAGTTAGGAGCCAGAGCAGAAGTCCAAAAACACAAGCCGAGTCCAAAAAGCCACAGAGTCAAACAGGAATCAAGGTGCAGAGCTTCTGGTTCTACGAACAAGGTTGCCAGCACAAAGTGCTCATGGCCAGAGGCCCTACTAAATAGTGCTCTGGCTCATTAACCCATTAGCACCTTTGTGCGAGGTCCTGGGTGCTGTTAAAACTCAGGGCTCAAGGATCTCTGCCCTCTTGAACGTGCTTCTTTTCGTCGGCTAGCCAGCTCCTGACGTCTCTGATCCCTAAGCCTACTTACAGGTGGGGGAGATGCAGGTGGTGAGCTGCTTATGGCCTGCTCAATCCCAGGTGCAAACCGTCCTGTAGTTGACTCAGATTGCTGTGTGCTGTGTATCCTCCTCCATATTTACAGTAGGTGCAGATCCTGATGCTTCTTCAGCTCTTAAAGGCACGGAATCCTCCCCTCTTAGGCTGTCAGGAGCTGGATCTGGGCCTGAGTCAAGGGCAGGCATGACAGTTTACTCTTCAGTTTGGGTGTGCATCTCCAAGAGATTGGGGGTACCTGTGAGGAGTCTGGGTCAAGTGCCTCCTCTGTAGTGCTTCCTCTGTAGTGCTAAGTGTCCTCTGTTTGCATTTCACACCACCAAGATGAGGCACTGTGTGCTCTAAGTATGCGCATCAAAGACCTCAGAGATAGTGTCCTGTAACATTCGCCCTATAATCTGTGTTATGGGGCATCCTGGCTTGGGTTTCTGTCATATGGGGGAGCTGTGGCTGGGTTCAAGGATTGGCTTCCCCGGGGAGAGGTATGATTGGCCATGGCCGTAGCCAGTAGGTTTGCAAGAAGAAATGCAAGTAGGTGGCATTTCTGAAAGTGTGGTGTCAGAATGCAAGGATGGACTGTTTGACAAACATTAGGGAATATAAAATCCTTAGTGCTGTTGTGAACAAAGCCATCCCCCCCAACAGGGACACTATATTTGTAAACCCCAAAAGACCTTCTGATTCAGCTGCCAAAGGCCTGGATAAATAATACAGTGTTATATGAAGAAAGGAGCCCCTGCAGAAATTTCCCCTGGACCGCTTGACATGGGAGTAGGCCACCTGCTAAAAGCATGTTGATTAGAGGCCTTTTGTCCTCAACTTCCAGAATATCCATTTTACCCAGGAGTAAATGGCTCTAGTTTGGTGGGTTATAGCCTAAGGCTATAAAACCCTCCTCACTATATGGCTTAGCCCTGCCATTCACTTCGAAACCCAGGGAAATGTCATCAAACTGCTGCTCAGCCTTTGTTGGATCACACTGAGCTGGCACACCATCCAGACAACTCAGGCATTCCATATAAATCATCTTACAGTCCCCTTGGATTTGCACCCTTCTGTAACTCACCCTTCCCCAAATGCATAAATAGGGCTCCTCACGTCCCTCCAGTGTTGTAGTTGGTTCTACTCCTGAGGCTTCTTTGTGGTTGGCCTATTTCCTGGACTTTTGTTCTTTTACTAAATCATTGAATCCTCTTGCCTTTGATTCCCAGCTTCATAGTTTTGGTTTGGACTTTTCCTTCATCTTGGGCAGCTTGCCTGTCCCAGACCTCAGCTCAACAGATTTTTCTCTTCAGGATAAGGCAACATATGTTTTTCTTCTCATCCTTTACTTTCCTTTGAATTCCCCACTCAAACCCAAGTAGGCAACAACCCCAGGATACTATTGCTAGGATTGTGTTACTACATTGGAATGGTGGTTTCCCTTGCATTTCATTTTCTAGCCATGTTATCTTGTTGGGTAATTAAAGATTTTCTTATCTGAGATTTCTGTCTGTTTCATTTTTTCCTTCTTAACTGGAATGCTGTATTAGATCAGGGCCCAGGTGTATATTGGACTGTTTGGTCCGAAAACAGTTGCACCGCTGACACAATCTGACCCTGCACATATAAATGACACTTTTCATGTTATGGGCCTGACATGTGTACTGGTTTGGATAACAGTACTACAAAATATGTGCGAATGAATAAGCATTGATTTAACAAACCATGAAACTGACACAGTTTCTTAGAATCCGTCTTTGGAATAGTGAAGGGAGCTTTATAGGGATTTTTTTAAAAAAATCAACAAATGATCCATTTGGGTTTTGTCTAGCTGTGGCAGCTGGAAAGTTTAATTATAGGCTGAGAAGCCCTACTGGGATTAAGGAAAGTGTTAGCAGAAGGGGTGAATATTAATGACAGCTGTTTGCCACAGGCCCCAAGAAACAGAGTATGGGAGGGGGAACTGAAGTGTAATGTCCAACATATGTGCTATAAGTACTTTCAAAAAACTGGTCCATTATTATGGAGTGAGTTTATGTTTTCAGAGTTTAGATGTATTCACAGTGGAGCTTCCCTACCCCTTTCAGTGAAGATGTATTTACGAGAAGAACAACGTTTTGCATCTTCTCAAAGACCAAAATTGCACACCACCAGCTGTGTATTGTCCCATATCTGTGTAGCATACATTGGCCCAGATGTAGCTTCTTAATTATAATTTCATTTTTAAGGAATGGGTTTAAATGATAATTGCCCTGAGGTGTAATACACAGCCGAATCAAGCAACTCTTGAAATCTGGGCAATAATGTCCTTCAGAAACAAATGGGCTTTGTGTAAGGAACTTCCTTATGGAAATATGAAAAACTGCTAGGAATTGCTATAGGTCATCCTTTGATTTTTGGCTTGGTGTTTGCGCCTGTGTGCATGGATGGGGCAAATGTCAACCTATCCTTCTCATCCAATACCACCTCTGCAAAAGATAATAGTAAGCTTCTGTAGACATCTGTTTTCCTTCTCATATTTGGAGACACATCAAAGAGGTTTTTACTGACTCACAGTGTCAGTCTGAGAACTCTCTCCTCAGAGCCATGTCCAGAATTAAGCTCAGTTGTTGGAGTGATCATGCACTGGCTTTAAGTCTAGGGCAACCTTTCGCCACTTGTCATCAAAAGACAAAAGGTGTTTAAAGCCCTAATATTCTTCAGTCAGCTTTCTAGCACAAGGAAGAAAACACCATGAAGTATTTAATATTCAGGACAAGAATTCACCACAGGAGTTTCCTGTCTTGCTGAAGTAAGAAAGAACCAAAAGCAAACATCATCTCACAAAAGGCTGTGCATGTCAACCCTTTTTCTATAAGGAATGTTCTATATATTCCTGCTATCCATTGTTCAAATAACTTGGTTTGAAAGGACTGACTTGCAATGGGCAAGCAAGGATCCCCCGCCCTGACATGGAAATTCAAGACAGTTTGTGTTGGCATGCAACCTAGTAAGGGAAATTCCAAATTCTGGAGGCCAGGATGGTGTTCAGACTCCCTCATTCAAATGACTGTATTTCCAACTGACTCTTTAACCTGGTTAGCTGCAGCTCTTAGCAGTGATTGTGGTTTGATAACAGAATCGAGTTCCCCATTCCTAAAACATTCTGCTCCTGCAACTAAGGACTTTTAATTTCACCAATCCATAACAACCCCTATTTAGAACAGCATGAGTGAATTTCAGCACCAGGGCCTTGCCTTTGTGTCTTGCCTTTGTCTAGCAACTGGTGTTACAGCTAACTGGAACAGTTTTGCGTGACTTTGTGTTGAACCAGTTTCTGGACCCTAGCCCAGATAAGGTACCCACAGTCATTACTGTAGAGCAACTGTAGCAGATCTGCTTAGGAAGTATGGGGGGAAATATTCTTTTTAGCACATATTTTTTGCCAAAACAGGTAAGCTGATATTTTAAATTGTACATGTAAACAGGTAGTAAAATATTTTTAAATAAGCCATTATCTGTGGATTTAAAATTTGTGTATAACCAGTAAAGTCTATTAATGTACTGTTGTAACCTGTCACGTAACTTTGTCTTTCAGTTGTTTCAGTTAGCAGTCTACCTCTGACAAAGTACTTTTTGTGACACTCCACCTAATTAAAGACGCCGTTATCATATTTTGCACTCTGTTGACAGTAGCCCCTCCCAAACTGTGCTGTAGCATCATAAGTGTAACTTGCAATTAAAAATGAGGTAATAGAGAAATTATTGGTATGGTATGCTTTACATTGATAGAGCAATGGAAATGTAAAGAGTAAAATAAGAGGATATGCAAAACACTGTAGTGTAAGATGTTCAAATCTCTATTTTATGATTTGATTATGTTTTTGGTTTGATACGCATGTGTTTGGAAGGACTTGTGGAAAATCACAGATGTTGTTAACTAACTTCTCCTTGAATTCTCCCAGTTTCGTGTTTGAAAGGTCTTTGTGACATGGCTAATTACTAATGTTTATGTATGCATGTTACTAGAAGTGACAAGTAGACAGGAGCAATCTCTGTTCTTGTCTCCAGTAGAGGCCAGTGGATTGCACAGATAGAAGTACAACGTGCTCTTCTAATGCACATGAGTTTGCTCTCAACATATCAATAAATGATATCACAGCCAGCCAAGCATCTGGGATCCCGTTATGTCTCAAGAGCTGTTGAAGTCAGGGAAAAAAGAGAGGAAATGGTCTGTATATTCCTGAAATGCTAGCAGTGCTTTACTTTGTACCACTACCACAAGCCCTGAAACTTTGAATTGGTGGAATTTTTTCCTAGATCTGTTACAAATGAAGCATATGATTGTTTTCCACAAATATACATCTTATGCCTATTTGATAGGAGGAAATATGTCTGGTTTTTAACATCCCATAACATTTTAATAAGCAAACAGTAAAATAATCCTTTAATTATTTTGTTTTTCTCTAAGGCATTTTGTGGAAACAAACAAAAAAGGAGCTCAGCTAGAGCTGCAGAAACCTTCATGTGGAATCAGCCTAGGATCCGAAACCAAGGTTTAGCTCTGGTTTCAGTTCTAGTTTTGAGGAAACCCTGTTTAGCGAAATGGGAGAAATGAGAAATCACACTTATCCTACTGATTTCAGCTAGCCCTTCTAATATAATGTATCAAACAGTCTTTAACCAGTGCTAATTGTGGAAGAAAATATGCTGCCCTCTTGAACTTGATACTCTGAAGATGTACCAACAGAATACCTATATTCAGGGCTTTTGTTGTAGAAAAAGCCCAGCAGGAACTCATTAACATAATAGGCCCCACCCAACAACAGAAACTCATTATCATATTAGGCCACACCCCTGACAACACAGCTCATTAGCATATTAGACCACATCCCATGTCTTCCCTTGGCTTGCCTGGGCGCCCCGCGGCTGCGGGTAGCCCGGATAAGCCGGCCCTTGGACAGGCCGGGGAAGGCATGGGGAGGCATTTAAAAACCTCCCCGATCCTTCCAGGCCCCCCCAGCCCGCCCGCCTCAGAGTCGCCGGGGGGTGTCGCTCTCCAGGCCTTCCCTCTTTAGCCACGCACGCAGAGGTTTTGTCTGTAGTGGGCGTGGCCAACTCTGAAGCCAACCGGAACTCCATTCCTGTGCGTTCCTGCTCAAAAATAGCCCTGCCTATATGACCTCGGGGGGGGGGGGGCTTTGGTGTCTTGAATGATCAAGATGGGTAGCCATGTTGGTCTGTCTGTAGCAGTAAAAAAGAGCAAGAGTCCAGTAACACCTTAAAGATTAACAAAATATGTGGCAGGGTATGAGCTTTCATGAGACTCTTCTCACTTCTCCAGACACCAAGGTTCCCGTCTCATCCTTGTGAGGTTCCTATGTATTTATTTACTTCATTTATACCCCATGTTTCAACCAGTGGAAACCTAAAGTAGGTTCACAACATTCTTCCCTTCTCCATTTTATTCTCACAACCATCCTGTGTGGTTCTTAGACTGAGAATGTGTGACTGGCCTGTTAAGCAAGATTCCATAGCAGAGCGGGATTCGAACCTGGATCTCCCAGATCCTAGTCCAAAATACTAACCACTACACTAAGCGGGGGTCTCTTTTAAGGGACTGAAGGAAACAGTAGCCAGTAGATATTATTAGCCATATATTTACCAGATATAATAAAATACACTTCATATGTAGCAAACAGTTCTAAAGTATAAGCACTGTAACACAAACTGACTAAGGATTATGGGAAGGTTGTGTGATAAAATAGAATGTTAAATTGGGAGAATCCATCATATACACTCTGTAAAGGCTCTGTTGAAACTTCTGATTGTCAGGAATAAAAGTTAAGAGCTGGTTTACTTTGCTTGCTCCGTGTCAGTGTCAGTTGATTGAAGTAGCAGCTGCAGCATCAATCTTGAAAAGATCTGAAATTGATGTAGCTGCACCTGGAAGATGTTTTCATGGATCAGACTGCATCACTTTGAAGAGGGGCTGGTGTTTATGGTTAAACTAAAATATAATAATAATGTGGAGAATGAACATCAGAGTTAACCTTATATTGTAAAAGTCCATTGCTGGTAGAGTGCAGCTGTTCTTTTGCCTTTAATTCTATTTTTGATACTCAATACATCTGGCACAATGGGCAATTGCATACCAAGGAAATCTGTTTTCACAGTTGACATTTAGTTGTTTGAAAGGGTGTTTTGCATACTTTTCACAGAATAGACAATGTATTTGTACTAGTGAGATACGGCTCTTTGTAAAATTACCAATAACCAAAACAGATTCTTACTGGAGTTAATAAAAATAACTAAAACTGTGGTGAAAAAAATCTAAGACTGTATTTCTAGATGGATTTACCTGCAAGTGAAATCAGTGGGACTTTACCAATGATCGTGTTTTTAGTCAGTAAACAGAAAATTCTTAAATATATGTAAGGAAATGTTTAAGCTATATAACAACAGATGACTTTCACTTTTCAGAAAGCTTTTCAGTGAAAAAACATAAAGATTCAGACACCATATAATTAATCTAGAAGGAGACTGTACCCTGCATCACTTAGGGTCAATTTGCATGTTGTAAAGTCCTTGTGTCCCCTGCGTGGCCACCATGGGTCCTGTTGATAAGAGATGGATAGATGTGTGCTCTGCATATGTTTCCCCAGTGGGTCAGATAGCATGTCCCTGGGGATGTTTCAGATTGGGAAAGGCTTACATTCCCTTTCTCTTTTCCCTGATCTCAGTGAGATCTGTAGATGCTTGGGAATAAAGTTCTTAGTACAGAAACCCCAGATCATGTCTATGGACAGGCTCCAGAGAGTGCAGAAGAGCTTTGTAATACATGAATATAAAATGTATTAGAATTACCACATATGGGTGTGCGTGTTACATCACTCTAGTGGTTCTTTGGCCAAAGTAATGTTAAAATCATGGGCTCTGAGATGATTATTTAGCTGCCTGTATTCCCCCTCATGCCCTGCCCTGCCCTGAAAGGCCCAGGTCATCTTCTGTCAGATCTCAGAAGCTAAGCAGGGTCAGCCTCGGTTAGTGTTTAGATGGGAGATCACCAAGGAATACTAGGGTCACTAGGCAGTGGAAGGCAATGACAAACCACCTCTGAATGCCTCTTGCCTTGAAAGCCCTGAGGTGTTGCCATAAGTCAGCAGGGACTTGATGGCACTTTACACACACATACAAATTCCCCCTCCCATTTGAACTAACAGCAAATTCAGGGGAGACATTTCAGTCCATCAGACATTACAGAGGAAAGGGTTAAATGCTACTCCTGACAACACTGCTATGCTGATCAAATTGGGAGCATGGTGGTAGAAACATAAATGTTGGTAGAGCCAGTCACAGACAGCATGTGGTGTGACACAGCAGTTAGTGAACTGACAATTTTTCTGCTATCATTTCCATCATTGCCTTAATAAGTGGCAGTATGTATCTCTCCAGTGACATTGAAGGCTCAGCTAGATGAGATGGAGATCCATGTATCTTTACATTTCTATAAATAGCGGCCTCAGGGCCCCAGTTGGATCAGAACTGCTCTAAGAGTCATTTGCGTTTGCTACTCTTAAGAGGGTACTATTATGTCAGCAACAGAAGTATGTTGGCATGAAAAAAAAATCTGGCCAGTGAAGAACTTTAAGCATCTAATAAGACATTTACATTGTAGATTTCAATATTTATTGCATAGTATCATAGAGTTAGAAGGAGTCATACAAGCCATGTAGTCCAACCCCCTGATCAATGCAGGATCAGTCTACAGCATCCCTGACAAGTGTTTGTCCAGCCACTGCATAGAATATTGAGTTTTCTTGCCAAAGGTGTTGTGCAGGGCTCAGCAAACTTTTATAATTACATATTTGTATAATTATATCAAAATTCAGGGCAAGAGATTAACAAAGAGCATTTGCATTACTGATAATGCACAGTTTTACATTCTTGATAATTAGGTAAAGGTAAAGGTTCCCTTGCTCGAAAGCCAGTCGAATCTGACTCTAGGGTTGCGGTGCTCATCTCCGTTTCAAAGCCGAAAAGCCAGCGTTGTCCAAAGACATTTCCGTGGTCATGTGGCCAGCATGACTAAACACCAAGGTGCATGGAATGTTGTTACCTTCCCACCGAAGTGGTACCTATTTATCTACTTGCAGTTTCTTGCTTTCGAACTGCTAGGTTGGCAGGAGTTGGAACTAGAGACGGGAGCGCACTCTGTCATGCGGCACACTCGGGTCTCGAACTGCTGAACTACCGACCTACAGCCTGCAATTCAGCATCTTAACCACTTGAGCCACCGCAGCGCCTCTTGATCATTAACATGATGATTAATAACCTATAACGTCTCTGCAGCCCAAACACTGGTTATTGTCATGTATTACAAAGTGGGACAAATAAGTTCTCATAACTAAGTAATCAATATACACAGGAATACACTGCATGATTGTTGTAGTGCAGTGGCAGAAATCTGTGCATGGTATGCTATATTTTATTTATTTTATTTTTGCATTTCTATCCCGCCCTACCCTGCAAGTAGGTTCAGGGCAGCTCACATTATATCATAAAATAATAGACAATTCTAAAAAGTCAAATAATCAACACCATACAAATAACATTAACATGTAAAGAGATAATCTAATCTAAAGAAATAATCTAAGGCTGCAGTCACACGGAGCATTAGGCACGCTAGAGGGAAGGAAGATAGGCAGATTTTCCGGGCACGATCTCACCGCCACATCTGGGAAGCGTCGAGCTCCCGTGGCGAACCCGAGGCTTCCCGCAGAAGATGCGCGGTAAAAAACTAGTACCTCGGAGGTACTAGTTTCCTGAAACTGTGGGACAAGGACGGGCGTCTGATCGCGTTTCCAGTGGTAGTTCTGGTGCCCGCCCATGTCCCCTCGCAAAAAGGTTTTTTCCCCCCAAAGTATCCACGGATGTGGTCAAGCACCCAAGGGAGCATGCACACATTTGAGTTTAGAAAAAACCCCAACCCTGTTTGCCCCGCGCCCCGCTTCTTTGCCGCGCCGCAGGACTGTGGAGTGATCAGCACCTTCCCCCTACCACGGGACCTCCACAGGACCTCCACGGTAGTTCTGCTCGCGCAACCGCGCAGTTTTTAGCCCTGGGGCAAACAGCCACGCTTCCCCCCTGCATTGTCCTGCCCTTGTGCCCGCAGCCTAAATTTACTATCCGACAATTCAGCTGTTGTTGTCTTTCAATGTACGCTAGCTTCATGCTAGAAGGGGATGGATCAGGATGGATTAGGTCAGTCATGCCTTGTTCCAATAATATGAAAGTGCCATGGGCAGCTAGAGCAGGGGAGGCCAATGTTATTTGACATCTGCTGCCTCAACCAAAGGCCTGGCGGAACAGCTGCATTTTACAACCCCTGTGGAATTGCAACAAATCCCGTAGAGCCCTGACCTCAATTGGGAGCATATTCCACCATGCTGGGGCCAGGGCCGAAAAAGCCCTGGCCCTGGTTGAGGCAGATGGATGTCTTTCAGCCTGGAGACTACAAGGTGGTGCTAGTTGGTGGAGCGCAATGCTCTGTGGGGCATATATGAGGAGAGATGGTCCTGCAGGTATGCTGGTCCCTGGCCGCAAAGGGCCTTAAAGGCTAACACCATAATCTTGAACCTGACCCAGTATTCAAACAGCAGCCAATGCAGTTGGTGCACTGGCTGAATTTGCGCCCACGCAGGTATCCCAGTCAGCAGGCATGCTGCTTCATTTTGTACGAGAGGCAGTGCCCTGCCTGGTGTGTATACGCCTAGTGTGGAATGCTGAGGAGAGTTTGGCTATCTGCCTAGTGTACCCTGCTGGGCGTGTTGGAGGCTGTATCAGGCTGGGGGATTTCGATGTCCGTGCCCAGGATGCAGCCTCCTCGCAGGCCAGGGACCTAGTGTCATCCATGGCAGTGCTAGGACTCTCCCAGTTTGTATCAGCTCCAACATATCAGGCAGGCCACATGCTGGATCTTATTTTTACGGCAGGGATGGATGTGAAACTGATAGTCATAGAGGCAGTGCCCTGGTCAGACCACTGTGCTCTGAAGGCCCAGCTGTGCACCCCAGCTCCTCCCTATTTAGGCACTGAGCTCATTTATGCTTGCCCACAGAGACTAATGGCTCCACTTGGTTTCCAGAATGCTCTGTGGGATCCGATGCCCCCTGGTGACTTGTTGAATGTGCTGGTCAAAGACTGGCATAGCCATCTCTCGGAAGCCATTGACAAAATCTCTCCCCAGCATCCTCTTTATTTTAAATGGGTCTACTATCAATGATTCCCCTGGTGAATTCACTTTCATGGCAGGTGCCAAAGTGAGTACAACTGATTACATTTTGACTTGCAGAACTCTAGTTTCCCTGACGGAGAAATTTCAAGTACTACCATATTTGGAGGGTGACCATTTCCCACTATGTTTATGAGTTTCTTTAGATCCTGAGGGCCCTCATCTGACCTCCAGATACCCTGTTATGGTTCAACCTACAGATAGGGTTGGCTGCAGAGTGAGATGGTCCTCCACTTTAGGTCAATGTTTAAAAGAAATTCTGAATTCAGGTAGTCTAATGAACTCCAGTCAAGCACTAGGGTATTCAACAGCAGTTCAAGACCCCATAGAAGTTTATGAAAATCTCATTCAAATCCCATACCCATTTATGAAAATTTTATACAAAAGCTTAATCCATATCTCGTTCATCCATATAATGAAAGGTTCCAGAAATCCTATAACTGCTCCAAACCATGGTTTAACCATCGTGGCCCGATTTACCACCTACCTGCCCTGGCGAGGGCGGATGTTGCCCACAAGAGGAACATTACTTTGGCGTTCCTGTTTTTGTATATCATTCGGCCGCCAGTGAGGGACATTGACCGTCTTGGTTTTTCAAATTGAACTGTTAAAATGATTGTAGAGCACCCTTTTAGTTTGTATTTATTAGGGTTTTAATGTAACTTATGTTTTATTCTCGGCGCTGCCGCTTGTTTGCCGCCCTGGGCCGTATGGGTAGGGCGGGATATAAATCCCAAAATAAATAAAATAAATAAATAAAATAGTTGCATAACAGCAAAAAAAATTCTAAAATGGAGGTACCAGCAATATCAGACATCAGACGATCAGGCTAAAGGAGAAGCCCTAACAAATCTGCTGTCACAAAAAAAAGACTATAAACTGTTGAATCAATGTTGCAAGAAAGAATACAATAGAGAACTTTGGGGGAAACTGATCATAGCAGTAAAAGATAAAAACCCTTCCCTTTTCTGGAAATTAATTACAGGCAGACTTTCGGGACCCAAATCCTCAATACCCTCTTGTATACCATCAGATAAATGGGTTTCTTTTTTTACAGAATTGTACAAAGATGCTACTCAATCTCCCCCTCAAATAGCATTAGAAAATACCCTCAAGTGGCCTCCTGTAACCCCAGGTGAGATTAAATCCCACATAGACCAACTAAAAACCGCTAAAGCCCCTGGTTACGATGGTATCCCACCTGAATTTCTGAAAAAAAATAAGGAGTGGTGGGCCTCTTTTTTGGGCCCCCTCTTTACATATATCGATGATACAGGCCATATGCCAAATTCATGGGGAATGGCCATAGTGGTCCCATTTTAT
>NW_015172009.1:279013-303710 GCF_001447785.1 Gekko japonicus
ATACATATCTGGCTAAAGGGGTACCTCAATCCACAAGGTTTACTCCCGCTGATACTCTGCAACAATTTCCAATCAAATTGGTCTAAGTCTGTTCAGAGCTATCTGCTGAAAATAGGTTCCCCCCCCCCAGGTGCTCTTATCTTTTGGAACAGACCAAGCAAAAATATTAGTTAAGCAGAGAATTGAGGATATAGAACGCCAAGCTGATCTTTCCAGCATACAAAATATTAAGATGAGGGCAGTTATCAAAAATACTGTGGGTCCAGCCAACTTAGGGTTGCCAAACCCCCCGATTTGCCAGGGGTCCCCCATTTTTTGGGAGGGTTCTACCTGCCACCAGCCAGATGGCCGGTGGGGGAAGCCCCGCCCCAACACCCACAGCCACCTCTCCCCCTTTTCTCTTGAGAGAGAGGGGTGGCTGCCTTTAAGTTCATTGAACCCGTGTTTCCTCCCAAGCCTGATCACCACTTGAGATCAGGCTTGTGGCATATGCCAGCTCTGGCACTTAAAAGGGAAACGCCGGCAATTTGCTCTTAAAAGGGAAACGCCGGCTCTGTGTACGTAAAAGGGAAACGTCGGCTCCTTTAAGTGCAAGAAACTGGCGTTTCTGGAGATCAGGCGCGCGGGCGGGCAGCAGACGTCCCCAACGTGATGTCATCACATCGGTGATGCCCCGCCCCCTCCAGGAACACCCCCAAAGTTCCTCGCTGGGGGCGGAAGATGGACTTGGCAACCCTAAGCCAACTATTTAACATCTCTTGAAGTAAAAGGGTTTAGAAGAGCCGTCACCCTGGCGAGGTGTTCTGCCCTCCCTTCTGCTGTACTGGAAGGAAAATACAAGAATACTCCTTTCTCAGAAAGGCCCATTAAGGGAGGTTGAGACTACAGAGCACATGTTTTTTAGATGCCCGTATTATAAGGTGGCGCATAATAAAATCACTCCGCTGACTGAACAAATTCTGGGTCTTTCCAAAAAAGCTAGACTCGAGTTTCTTCTATCTGATAGAAACCCCAAAATTACCCACCAAGTAGCCAGTTTCTGTATGGTGATACTCAGATCATGGAAACTCTAAGGGAACTAGTTAGATGTAGTTGTTTGATATTAGATTAAATTTTAATTTGCTTTTAATGTTTCACTGATGTATTTTAAAATCTTGGAATATTGTACTTTTTTGTATGACTGGTCTAAGGACTGTAGAAATAAATTGAAAATTGGACTGGTATTGCCATCTCTCGGAAGCCGTTGACAAAATCTCTCCCCAGCATCCTCTTCACTCCCACACCAAACAAGTTCCATGGTATACCCAGGAGCTCTGGAAGACGAAGCAGGAGCTAAGACAATTAGAACGAGGGTGGTGGCATAGCAACATTTCTCTCTCACTGGTGCAAATAGTGTCGGTGTTAAATCTGAGTGCTTTCATTTTAGCTCATTTTGGAGTTGTGTTATTGCATCCCTTTGGTTTCAAAATACAATGGCTGTGTTCTTTTTATCGCAGTTCATGTGTGTTGCCTCCCAGTGCATCTACCATATCATTTTGCCAAAAAGGCCCATACTAAGAGATTAGAGTCCTATTTATTTAATTATCTTAAATGTGATCACTAGTGTTACTAACAATATCTCCCCATTCTAACATCTGCTCCAGTTTGTTGAATTAACCTTTATCTTCATATAAATTATATATAATAATTGAGGGAGAAAGAGTAGACAGATTAAATTGCTGATAATTTTTTGGAGTTGAATCTGTTAGCATATTTTGAACAGCTCTACAGCTTATTGATTATTTTTTTTGTTTTTGGTGTCTTGCAAAACATGTAACAACATGTAAAATTTTAACAGTTTAAACAGTTTACTTTAATGTAACCTAGCACATATATACACCCACACAGACACACACACACACTTTCCTCTCAAGATGATTATTCTAGTAAGGCTATAGGGAATATTAAAGTACGCCCAGTTTCCTGCCCAGTGCAGCTGTTTCTATCAGAACTCCAGTTATGAAATTTTATTTAGTTTGGGAAAGCAACATAAAAGCTAAAAGCGTGTGCACTGTTAGGTAGCTTAAATCCCACTGAAGTCAGTGGGGATTTAAGCACCCTAACTGTGCAGGATTAGAGCCAAAGGCTTTATGGAATTTGCAGCTCATTTCAGTGGAGCTTCAAATTAAAAATGTTATTATATAAAACCATGTAACATAATTTAAATCAATGTTCAGTGTTATTGAACTTTAAAAGAAAAGTGTTGTTTAGCACAGTTAGTATTTTTCAGTCACACTTGCAAACCAGAAGAGTATAGCAGGACATTCAGCAAACTATGGCAAAGATTCATAATGTTGAGACTAATTCCAGTGACTTGTAAATTAAGTATGCAGGTAACTTGCTAATATTAGTTAGGCAAGTATGCAAATCAGGGGTCGTTTCATAGAAAAAGAGCTAGGGGAACTCATTAGCATAACTCATTAGCATATGCCACACCCCCTGACATCACCAGAAGTGTGTCATAAGGCCACACCCCCTGCCATCACCGGAAGTGTGTCATAACAGGCATCAGTACCTGTACCCCACTTGACATCTTGGATATATAGCATTCAATGATTGACAGGTGAGAGTGAACAATCAAGAACTGCCTTTATTGTGAAGTATCATGGCTAAAGGGATATGAAACTATGCTCCAATGGTCCTCTCATAAATGTAAGTCATTGGTAAGGCAGAGGTACCCTTCACCAGTGATGGGGAAATCTTCTGGAGCATGTTAAGAACACTGAGGAGCTAACAACCTGTTCCTAAATGGCATTAGCTTCACCTAAGCTTAATGCAACAGGCAACTGACTCTACATAGGATCAGGCTATACAGATCCTACATGTGCATCACCTTACTATACCATCAAGTGACTGTGTGAAAGCACCAGAACAAGGTATCCTATCACTACAGGCACTTCTCAGTGCTGTCAAGTGATAAAGCATGCATGAATCATTTCACGTGCACAGAGAGGAATCAGAGGGAATCCAAGAGCGGATTCCAGGCCAACACTGACTCCCTCCCCCTGGTGAGCTGCGGCTACCCATGTCCACCTCCGAAACATTTTGCAAGCACTGAGGGTTTGTGTCAAAGATGCCACAATTGCAACTAAGTTATTTTTAAACTTCCTCTATAATCCATAAACCTGGCTGGCTAAAACTGCAAGTCTCCCTTCCCCCACCTAGCCTTCCCCATGGACACTACAGCACTGTTTGCATGCACACTGTTTATATGCTCACTGAATAATTCTCATGTTACATTCAACGCACATACAGCTAAACTTGTGATCGAAACATCACACTTATCCAGGTACTGGTCCCCGAAATCTTCACCTAAAAGTTTCACAACTATTATAACCATCTTTCTTATTGTTCTTCATTTAGTCTTAGTTTCTCAGTATTTATGCTTTAACCAGTCATAGAACACCCTCTATGGTCCCATAAATTCTTCTTCCATTTTTCCTTTTAGTATATTTGTCATTCTGTCCATTTCAGCACATTCCATTATAACATGTAAAATAAAGTATCTATTGTTCTTATCTAAGTCATCTGGTAAACAGTTTAACAAGAATATTTCTGGTTTAAAACCTATTGTAATATCCAACACTGATTGTAAAAGAGTATGTACTCCAGTCCAGTATTTATGAACCTTTTTGCATGTCTACCACATATGAAAGTATAATCCAACATGATTATTACATTTCCAGCATCTGTTACTCAAGGTTTTATACATTTTAGCTAACCCACCTGGGGTTAGGTGCCATACTTTTATACATTTTATACAAATTTTCTTTAAATGAAACAGATTTAGTCAACTTGATATTCACATTCCATATTTTACTCCATTGAGACAAGTCTATGTTATAACCCAGATTTTGTATCCATTTAATCATACATTCTTTAACTATTTCATCCTGCATTTTCAATTGCATCAGCATACCATATACTTTCTTAATAAGTTTCTCTCTTGCAGTACATAATAATTTTTCAAATGCACTTTGTTCTAAATAAAATCCACCTGCTTGTTTATCCTTACTATATCTAGATTCCACTTGTACTCTAGTCCACCAATCTAAATTTCTTTCCTCCTGAGACTTTAAATTGTTTCCATCATCTAGCAATTCTGTGTATCTGATAACTGCTTGTTTTGAAGTCAATACTGGTTGAGAAAAAGCTTCCACTGGAGATACCCATCTTGGAATTTTAGTATATATCATTGGATGTTAGATGTCTGAATTTTCATTGGAAGGAAATCAAAGTCCAGATAGGCAGCTGAGAAACTAGCACTGCCACCCTAAGCAGAGTTACACCCCTCTAAGCCCATTGACTTAAATTGACTTAGAAAGGAACAACTGTTTAGGATGGTACCATAAACCAATTAAAACAAAAACTATTTTTAACAAGATTAGCTACTTTATTGTAGCATGAGCTTTCATGGATCTGATGGTAGTCTGTAGTCTGCAAAAGCTTATGTCTTTAAGAAGAAGAGAGAAGAGATTGGATGTATACCCCGCCCTTCACTACCCAAAGGTGTCTCAGAGTGGCTTACAAACTCCTTTCCCTTCCCCTCCCCACAACAGACACCCAGTGAGGTAGGTGGGGCTGAGAGAGCTCTTGACAGAAACTGCTCTTTTTCAAGAACAGCTCTTATCAGAGCTATGGCTTGCCCAAGGTGATCCAGCCCAGGTGCAAGTGGAGGAGTGGGGAATTAAACCCGGTTCTCCCAGATTAGAGTCCGTGCACTTAACCACTACACCAAACTGGCTCTACACCACCACTATACCAAAATGCTAGAATACATATTATTATTTCTGTAACAGGCTAACATGAAGTCGTGTTTGGAATTTGTTACCAGGAAAGGCAGGTGAAAGCTGTGTGTGTATGTGTGTGCATACAGGCAGTCATATGCACACAACTCCTTGTAAGCAAGGGGCTGGCACTAGTGATACTAGCAATGAGATACTAGCAGTATTCTGGTACTAGTGCTATTTCTCCTACAAGATAGTGACAAGGAATTAAATTAAGCTGTTCCAAGAAACTCATCTGTGCAAGTGAAGTCATTACAGAGAGTGCATTGTAGTTATCATTAATCACAGGCAAGGAAAGGCAGCTGATGCCAAGCAGTGAAGTCAGGATAAAAGAACACTTGGCTTTACAGTAGGTGAGAGGTTGAAAACCCAAGAAAATTAGACCCGAATAATAAAAAAGTTGCAAGTCTACTGAGGGCTATAATGAACCATTTTAGTGAATCTTTCCTCCCTTCCTAATTGCTTGATGAAATATTTATTATTCATTTATATTCAGTTTCCAGAAGTATTAGGTTATAAGAATGTCATTTACAAATACTTTTTCCCCTTTTCTCTCTCTCTCTCTTTCTCTTTTTTGCTTTCTTTGTGGTTTGAATGGAGTCTGAATTATTATTTTCCTGTAATCAGAAATCTTTGTATAATCCTAGCGTGGGAATATTCTCATTCTTCCAGAGTATAATATTCAGTCATCAGCAAAGTATAATGCCAAGCATGTTTTTTTCTCGAATTAGGGCTAAAGGATAGAAGAGGACTGAGCATAAGGTTTAGGCGGGTTTAAACTCTAGAACTTCTCTTTGTGGAAGAAGAAGCACTTCACTGCTGGAGGCTGAGGAGCTGAAGGGGCATAATATCGTGGACGTTTTAAGCCCCACTCCCTCTCAGTGTGAAGAAGCAGGAAAGATCGAAATAAATTTGAGCCAAGATTCATCCTTTTTCTGAACAGAGGTGCTGTATACATCTGTGTAGATGTATTTTGCAGTTATTATATAGTAATGACCAGAGGTCATTTCGGGGGGGATCGCGGGGGATCGCAGTTCCCCCGGGTGAGGTACGGGGGGTGGGGCACATGACAAAGCCCCGCCCCCTGCTTCCGGCCACCCCGCTTCCGGCCCTCATTCAGCCAGGAGGAGGCAGGAGAAGAGGGAGGGTAAGTTGCTTCCTCCCTGCCTCTCCCCACCCCTGTCTGCCTGGGGCCAGGGAGGGCCTTCGCGGGGCTTCCTTACACTCCTGCCGACCTTGCAGGTCCACCGCCGGGCCCCTCATGGGGCTCGGCAGTGGAGCTGCAAGGCCGGCAGCGGTGGCCGGGACCGTTGGGGGCGGGGTGTGTGGCCTTATGACACACTTCCGGTGATGTCAGGGGTGTGGCATATGCTAATGAGTTATGCTAATAAGTTCCCCTAGCTCTTTTTCTACGAAATGACCCCTGAAAAAAAAGCCTTTTATATCTCTTGAGAGAAGAAAGTGAGGATGCTAATGAAAACTATATAGGGCTCCTGGCAGGATCAGTTCCCCCTGCATAGCTGATAGTATGCCATACTGCAGATATATGGCTTTTAAGACTTCTTTTGCATGCCTGCTTGTGGTAACCTCTGCACATGTAAACTGCAGATGGGAGGCAATAATAGGCATTAAAATCTCAACTACATTTCACACTTAGATGATAATTAATTTCCCTGTTATTCTTATTTTTTGATCTGGTAAGCCGTATCATTGTGATTATACACAGGTACCATGTTAGCTATCTAGTGATATGAAAATACTACATGGTAACATTGAGACTAGACTACTGGAATACGTTTCCCCTTGAAAATCAACTTTGGGACTCCATTTGCCGCAGAATGCTGCAGCTCCATTATTACCAGGAGTCTGACAGACTGTGCATATTACTCCCATTCTGTAGTTACTCCCATTTGCTGTTCATCAGTAAGTAGGCTCAATTCAAGGCACTGGCTGTCACATACAAAGCCCTTCATGCCCTTGGACCCGTATATCTGCAGGACTGTCTTTCCCCTGTGCTTCACCACAACAGCTTCACTCCTTTGAGCAGGGCCTTCTGCAGGTACCACCCTGCAAATAGGCAAAATCATCAGCTGCCCATATACATGCATTCGCTGTTGTGGCCTCCACCTTATGGAATGGCTTGCCTGGTAAAGTTAGGAAGGGTCCTACTCTCCTGGTTTTCCATAAACAATGCAAAACTGAATTATTCAGAAGAAGAGAGTAGGTTTTTATACCTCACTTTTCTCTGCCTTAAGGATTACATGCCCTTTCTCTCTGTACAACAGACAGTGAGGTAGATGGAGCTGAGAGAGTACTGAGAGCACTGTGACTGCCCTAAGATCACCCAGCAGGCTTCATGTGAAGGAGTGGGGAATCAAACCCGGTTCTCCAGATTAGAGTGTGTCAGTCTTTACCACTTCACCATACTAGAGGACTTTTTAATACAGGTAATAGGGCTATGCTGTAACAAAATAGTTCAGGAAGAGACTTTGGTAAAGGTATAGGGACTGTAGACTATACTACCATGTCAAGTACCTACTGTCTGCTGCTCTTAGTGTGTTCCTAGTACATAATTTCTGTATCTTTTAACATGTCATGTTAATGCTTTTGTTTCAGCTGTTTCTGATTTCTGCTTGTTGCTATTGCACTGATGATCAGATGTCTCATCCTGTTGATTGTATTGACTTGCACTGCACAGTCCAATTTGAGTCTTAGTAAGAAAGGAAGACTGTAACTATGACAGTTAGATGTGAAATCACCAGGCCTCTCCCAGTGACTCTTATGATTTTGGATGATGGAGACCCGGCAACTCTAGACCTCTTCAGAGTGCTCGTAGCCCCCCCCCCCACACACACACACACAAAATTTTTGGCTACTGCTGTGTGTAATTGTATGGATTGTGTGAATTGGCTGTTGCTTATAGAACAAGTAGTCATCTGTGTGTTCACTGTAGGAAAGCTGAATGTATTGTTTAAAAAATACTTTTGTGAGTTTGGTTGTGTTTGTTGGTACAGATGATGTTGGTATCAATAGAGTAACTATAATTACTTGTCAAGCGGATTACACATTGAGGGAGCAAGGGCTGAGGAAAGTAGATCCTCAATCATGCAGGGAAAGAAGGATGTGCTGCTATCTTGATTCCCTGCTTCCTCCACCTCCCAGTCAGCTGCTGTTATTTCAATTTCCCATCAATATTGCTGAAGTAACATACCTGCCAGGATCTGATGACCTTTCAGAGAGCAGCATTTTATTTATATGTTAGTTTTACATATCAGAATTCCTCAAAGGACAGAGTAGGGTTGGCAACACCAGCTACCCTGTGAGAGAGGCTTGGCAGAGAGAGAAAGAGAGATTTGTACAAAGCTACCCAGTGAGCTTCTTGACAGCTGTTTGAAGGTTTTAAATTCTTGTTGCAAAGTAACTGTCTAGTAAACAATGAAGAAATTATCTCAGTGCTCACTGAAAAGCTGATAGTAGTAGGAGTCTCTCCCTCAATAAGACAATTGGTTTTCTAGAGAGGATAATTACATGGTTATTGTGCTTTCTCAGTTAACTGAATTATATCTTGGAGATGAACAAAATTAAAGTGCATTTCAGCCTGGCACAAATCAGTGTACGGAATGATTAAAGTTCAGATTGTGACAATGTTGCATTTATTTATTTATTTATTTATTGGATGCTTACCTGGTTGATTTTATGGATGTAGTAGATTTTATGCCTTGCCATAGTCTTACATTCTCATCGATGTAGAGACCCTGATTTCTGATTCCAGGAAGCTGATGACCTACAAAGATTTTTGCAGTGAGCTACCAAGCAATCTAGTCTGCCTTGAGTTTCTACCAACACTATTGAACACAAAGAATGACTGATCATCTGGTTGATGTTTAGGAATCCTCTGAAAGCCTAACCAAGTATTGGCCCTAAGCAGGGCAAGTCTGGCTAATGAGTTTATTGTCCAGACTAAGGAATGTTAGATAACACAGAATGGATGTTACCATTAATGAGTAGCAATGAGGCAGGAGACAAAAGATACAAACCTGAGGTCCCCTCCCATTATAACAATACAACTATGTGTAGAGGAGCATAGACATTATTATCTCTACTGATCAACAAGTCTTAAGTTTGGTCAGCTGCACTTTGTGACAGTCGTGATCAGTGTTCCCTCTAAGCTGAGTTAGTGTGAGCTAGCTCACAATCTTTTAGCCTTCAGATCACAGATTTTTCTCTTAGCTCAGGAAGGAGGGCTCCAGAGCAAACTAGTTTCTGCAGCAGTCAAATGGCTCGCTCACCACTTTAATGCCAGGAGCTCACAAAGTAGAATTTTTGCTCACGAGACTCCGCAGCTTAGAGGGAGCCTTGGTCGTGATTGTTTTCTGATTTTCAAAAGCCAGCTTGTTCATACCTCTGTTACATATTTTAATGATAATGAACACCAGAGATTTGTTTTTAGGGGTGTACAGTTTTTGTTGTTTTAATTTTTGCGTACGGTCATAAAAATCATCCCACACACACACCTGTTTTCTTTATCACACTTCTGTTTTTTATTTGTAGGGTGTGTTTTATTTTGTTTTGCAGCAGCATTTTTAAGCAATTGATGCTAAAATGATCAGCAGTATTTAAAGGCAGTATTTCTTTCAAATTGCTTTGTTATAGTGGGGTGGGGATGTCTGCAATTTTATCCTGAGTGTGGGGAAACAATAAAGAAAATGAATACTCAAATTAAGCCAGAGGTATCACAACATTTAGAAACATCCCTGTTTTTTTTTAATTGCAGAATAACTGACCATGACTACAGAATCTGGATCCGACTCTGAATCTAAGGATCAGGATCAAGAGCAGAAAGAGGCATCTGGTCAACAAGGAACCACGGGGACTGGGACTCAAAAACAGCAGCAGCAACTCAGTGAAGAACAGCAGAATGAATTAGAACAATTCTCTGCTGTAGCAGCACATAGCACTCCAGTAAAAAAGGAACAGGCAAGTTATCCTGATTAATTATAAAAAATTTAATATGTGACAGCAAACTAAAATATGGTTTTACTCAGACACAAATATTCATCTTATTAAACAGTTTTAATGTCTTTTAAGACTATTTCTTTATTATAATTCTGGCATGATTAAGAAATATTGATCTACATGGGTCTGTATTTGGGAAGGGGGTTAGAAACTCTCTTTTTTCATTTCACAGATGTGTCGGATTATCCTTCCTGCTGTGCTTAATTTAGAGTCCACTGCTGCTGTTAGAGGAGGGGGGGAAACCTATCACTATTTCATCTTCATGTTAGAGCACACCAATTTGTGGAGAAGCAGGAAAACACTGGAGACACATTTTTGCTTTGACACCTGCTGAAATCTAATTTCAGTCATGGTAGTGTGATGTTTGAAACCAACAAAATCTCAAGTTTATTAAACCCATACAGTTCTTAATTGATTGCCCTCTCTTGCAAACCTCTGTTTCTTGCATGGCAGGAAAGATCAATTCATTACATACTTGGTCATCCTGAACACATCCAGGGATTTATACCACCCACCCACCCACCAGCCCTTAGGGTTTGTGCCTCTTCCACCATTTTGAGGCATCTCATAGGGCACAGGTATCCCTCCAACTCTCTTCAGCTATAGCCGGGGGGACTGGTGTCAGCATACTTGGCCTGTTTCCCATCCACCCCCACCCCATGTATCTTAGCTTGCCGCTATGTATGTTGTGTGTGCAGGGTTAAGTAATCCCTTCATATGGCCAGTTCAGATGCCACGATTGCATTGGTTCAGTGTAGCAAACCTCCCTTTCTGCGATTGCTGGGTGGTATAATTCACATATAGATGGTATGTGATTTCTAACTGATTGCATTATAACCAGGGGTCTTTTGGGGCCGGAGCGCGCGGGAGCGCCACTCCAGGAGCCCAGGCACCGGAAGCGGGGGCAGCAAGCCCCGCCCCCAGCTCCCTGTGCTGCGGCCCCCTGCTGCCTCCCCAGGCCAGCGCCGGAGCACTGCAGCCCTGGGAGGCCAGAAGAGGACCCCCTGCCACCTCCCAGGGCCAGCGCCGGAGCGCTGTGGCCCGTGGGAGGCCAGAAAAGGGGGGGGCCGCCGCCTCCCAGGGCCATAATATTGATTATGGATGTGAAAAAGGTACAACATGTTAAACTAGTCTCTGTAACAAACACTCCCTGGGTCTGTGTGTTCTCATATGCATGTTTGTCTGCATGTAAAAGTGTGTCCTCTTCAGTGCCACCACCTCAAGATATACAGCCTATCACGTAGTCAGTGTCTTGGACAATCCTACTAAGGCTGCTTCTGAGGAACTGCAAAGGGCAGAGCTTTCAATCACTGTAACTCCCTCTGTGCATCCATATCCTTAGTGTGTAAGAACAGTCCTCAGCATGTGAGTGGGACTTGAGTCACAGTCTGCTTTATTAAACAGAAAAGAAGCTTTATGACTAAAGATTGAACTAGAGCACATATATGGAAAATAGCTGTCTGGCCTAGCAGATACAGTTCTAAGGAAAAGAACGCATAAGTTACAATACAAGACAGACTCCCTACTGCCCCTTTGCAGTGGGGTTTCTGATCTTGGGTACTTCTAAAGTATAATTTCTGAAGTGTTTACCCTCTTGACTAACTGTCAGTGGATCAACTCTTATTTTAGTGAAATTCCTAACTGGATTTTAAATTCTGCATATAAACTATGCAAATAATTTTCAATTGTCCCATGCTGTTAGCTAAAGAAAGGCAGTTGTGCTGCGTGAATGTAACACTTTTATCATTTACCTTAGCAGATATATTTGAGTGAAAATACTGACCTTTATTAGATATGAATGAAGGAGTTGCATCTTGCAGCCTGTGTCATCCTGTAATGTTAAGGATTTCCCCCCCAGTATTCTACCATTTGAATAGTGGGGGAAAGGGTTCTATATTTGAATGCTCCTTATGTGGTTTGTTTACAAACATTTAAATTCCCGCTAACAGCTGAAATGTTACAGTCATTGGAAAATTTAATCACACAGGCTTGCTGCATGTGTAGAAAAATAACCGTCACACTCAGTTTTCTTTTCAAAGCTGGCCCATCTCTTGGGTAATGTGTTTCTACAGAAAAGGGATTTCTCCTGAAATTAAATCCTTGAGTAGTTAAAAAGAAAGAAAGTAGTCCTAGGGCTGGATGCAGTATCTCTTGTCTACTAATGAATAGAGATGGAAAATTTTGAAGCCATTGGGGGGGGGGGACTTTTCAGAAAAAAACCTGAAATGTTGGCGAAAATGGACATGAAATATATACGTATATTGAAGTATATGCAATACTTAGTCCAATCAAACATAAGCTAATTTTACTGCTTTAAAAAATAAATTGCATCATTTATAACTTACTTAGCATATAAAATTGTGATGTAATACATATTTATGGAATCTAAAATTGCAAATATATCCTGTATTGGGAAGAAAACTGCAAGACGATGCACCCTGTGTACCTTAAATTTTGCTATCTGGTTAGAGACAGCTCAGTTCTCAGTGAAACTTGTGGGAAGGGAGAGATCAAAAGGAGGTGAGCTAGAAAGTGCAACAAAGCCTCAGAGGAAAACTCTGAAAGATAGGGCAATAAGATATTTGTGAGTGGGTGTGTCACAGTGGTTTGAGGGAAAGGTGAGAAGATCAACCACAAGTCAGGTCAAATGGGCAACAGAAGTCATGCAGCTGTTGAAAAGCATTGAAAGCCCTGCATGCTCCCTTCATGAAGATTAGTTATCCATCTAGGTGCAGAAATGTATCTTGGACTTAAGAGCTGTATGTGTCTACAGCGTGCCCACCTTGTCTTTAAACAAGTTTCACTCGTTCAAACAAAGACAAGATTTCATAGGAGTTTCTTTCAGAATTCCCCCCAATTTCCAATTCTTTCATCAGAAAAACTGAAAAAAACATATTGGGGAACCCCCCCCCCATTTTTGCATTTCTGCTAATGGGGGATTTTCCTCTGTTGCTAGTAATGTTATATTGAAGAGCGAGCCCTGTCCTGCTGGCTCAAGGCTGATTAAACTAGCAGAACACTTGTTACATCCATCTGTGGAATGCTCTGCCAAGAGCAGAACAGAAATGTATCTGTAGACTTCACTGTTCTTTAAATGGTAGCAGACTGTGGGTTTTTTTAAGTAGTAACTTTTGATATGGTGCCTTCACTAAGCTGCTTCAGTAATGTATCCATGTCAGACAAATTTCTGTCACAAAACTGAAGATAATGGATTTCAGTTGTCCCATATGTATCATTTAAAAAAGTTTTTTATTGAAAGCATTTCAACTACAGTGTTTGAGGTTTACAAACACTTCCAGGGTTGCCAGCCCCCAGGTGGGAGCGGGGGATTCCCCGATTTCATGGGCGCCTCCCCCAACAGCCATATCCCAGCGTGACATCCCTGATGTGGTGATGTTATCATGCTGAGGATGACGTGTGGCGACACTCTGGTATTTTGGGCAGAACTCTATGGTGACCATAGAGTTTTGCCCCAAATACCCAAGCGTCGCCATGTGATGTCCCCAGTGTGATGATGTCCCTTCTGCATGGCATCATTGTGGGAAAATCATGCACGGTGACATTGCCCCACCCACCCCCACTCCCGGAAAGCTCCCTCCCACCCCTGCTGGTGAGGAGGTAAGACCCAGCAACAATGCTCCCTCTAAGCTGTGGAGTCCTGTGAGCAAAACTTCTACTATGTGAGCTACTGGCATTAAAGTTGTGAGCCAGCGATTTGGCTACTGCACAAATTAGTTTGCGCTGGAGCCATCCTTCCTGAGCTAAGGCAAAAATGTGTGAGCCGGAGGCTAAAAAACTCTGAGCTAGCTCACGCTAACTCAGCTTAGAGGGAACACTGCCCAGCAACCCTAAATGCTTCACTTAAAAATGGCAGATCGCCCCAATTCAAATTCTAAAAGTTTGTCTGAAAATGTATACCGTAATGATTTCATGTTTTGATGTGTATGTTTCTTTAAATTTTTAGTGTGACTGCAGTAATGTAGGAGAGTGATAGAGGGAGATAAGTGTGATGTGATTGGCTGATGACTGAGAGTGTGGTAGGAGGAGAGATGTCTCTGAGGTGATTCAGTGTTCATGAACAGATGAGTGTGGAGAGTTTTGTGTGAGAGTCTGTATGATGGAGGAAGAAACTGGAGTTTAGTTTAGCCTGTGTGGCTATGAGAGAGAAAGTTCAGCCTGTGTGGCTATATGAGCAAGAGAGTAGCCTGTGTAGCTATATATATGAGAGAGAGATAAGCCTGTCAGAGTTGAGTTTTGGTGTATGAGAGACTGTGTGTGCTGCCAAGCTTTGTCAGATATATTTTCTGTCTTCAAACACAGTTCAAAATACCCAGAAACTTATTTTGTTCTTTTATAAATAAATCAATATTTGTTTAAACTTATCCCAGCAATCAGAACAGTCCTTCCTCAGGGCCACATACTCCTCCTGACACTGGGTCATTCTACCAAAATAGAGAGTTGAAATTTTTACTTCCTGATGATAGCAGAAATCTACTAAGTTAATGTACACAGAGTGTGGTTTAAAGGAGAAACAGTCTCCCCAGTAAGCGAGGACGCCACCAATGCTCCCTCTAAGCTGTGGAGTCTTGTGAGCAACAATTCTACTTTGTGAGCTACTGGCATTAAAGTTGTGAGCAAGCGATTTGACTACTGCATCAATTAGTTTGCTCTGGAGCCATCCTTCCTGAGCAAAGACAAAAATGTGTGAGCTGGAGGCTAAAAAACTGTGAGCTAGCTCACACTAACTCAGCTTAGAGGGAACACTGGACGCCACATATACCTTTTCTAAGTATTAGAAGGGAGGCTTGCTGACAATTATTAATTTATTTAGAACATTTTAATACTGCTTTCCCACCCAATTTTGGTCCCCAAGGCAGCAAACAGTCAAGACCATTAAAACAGCTTTTGAAAATGCATATTATAAAACCAATTAAGAACAACAATTAAAATAGACAAAAAGGAAAAGGAGTCAGTGAGGGAACACCAAACAAATGAGTCTTCACCCACTGGCAGAAGAAAATTATCAAGGAAGGGGAAGAAATGAATCTCCCAGGGGAGGGAGTCCCTTAATTTTGGTGCCAAGATTGAGAAGGACCTTCCTCAGGTTGCCACCCATCTAGCCTCAGAAGTGAGGGCCCCCAGTGAAGGGCCACTGAAGATGATTACTGCAGTTGGGGAGGTTCATATGAAAGTAAGGTAAAGGTAAAGGTTCCCTTGCTCGAAAGCCAGTCGAATCCGACTCTAGGGTTGCGGTGCTCCTCTCCGTTTCAAAGCCGAAGAGCCAGCGCTGTCCGAAGACGTTTCCGTGGTCATGTGGCCGGCATGACTAAACACCAAGGCGCACGGAACGCTGTTACCTTCCCACCGAAGTGGTACCTATTTATCTACTTGCAATTTCTTGTTTTCGAACTGCTAGGTTGGCAGGAGCTGGAGCTAGAGACAGGAGCTCACCCCGTCTTGCGGCACCCAGGTCTTAAACTGCTGAACTACTGACCTTCCACAGCCTGCAGTTCAGCATCTTAACCACTTGAGCCACCGCAGTAGGTTGTCCTTAATTAATGATTAACACCAGCACCTTAAATGGGGCCCAGAACCTTATAGGGAGTTCGTGTAGGTGGAACAAGATGAGTCATATGGTCTCTGTGACCCACTCCGGTCATTAATCACTATCTATACATTAATCAGTATCTATAATAGAGGAAGTATTCTGACTGGTTCCCATGTGGATGACTAAAGCAACAAAACCAGCCACTAACAGACTATAGACCTATTAAGGGGTTCCCCAAATATTTATCAAAAGAAAATAAATAAAACTTTCCAAAAGTGGCCTGATGAGGACTGTATTCTCTGGAAGGGATGGGATGCTGTGAGCAGTTAAGTGTTAGTTAAAGTAAAACAAAAAAGAAGAGAGAGGGGAATAAGTCTGTTGAAGCTACTGTGACCTTAAAGAATCCAGGAGGGGAGATCTTGGAAAGTGGAGTGGGAATTTCCAAATTGATCCCCCACATAAGAACATAAGAGAAGCCATGTTGGATCAGGCCAATAGCCCATCCAGTCCAACCCTCTGTGTCACATAGTGGCCAAAACCCAGGTGCCATCAGGAGGTCCACCAGTGGGACCAAAACTCAAGAAGCCCTCCCCCTGTTGCCCCCCCCCAAGCACCAAGAATACAGATCATCACTGCCTCAGACATAGTATCCTATCTATACATTGTGGCTAACAGCCATTGATGGACCTCTGCTCCATATGTTTATCCAATCGCTTCTTGAAACTGTGTATGCTTGTAGCTCCCATCACTTCCTGTGGCAGAGAATTCCATGTGTTAATTACTCTCTGGGTGAAGAACATAATTCCTTGCAGTTTATATCTATAATAGAAAGGAACTGTTTTACTTTGTTGGCATTTACAGGTATAATTCATATGGACTCAAGAGCTTTCATTGAATTTCAGATCCAGTTCTACAAAATGGCTGTGTTTGAAACTTAGCACGGTTCTGTTAGCACCTAAAGAACTATTCCAGTTTCTTCTCTGTTAATCCCATATAATGACAGACTAAACATCTTTGCTTTTTCCAAATCTGGAGCCTTCACCAATACTAGTGCACAGTACAGTTTTATACCTATTGTTGTGATTTTCATTGTTTACATAGCCCCATTAGTGTACTTCAGATTTACACTCTAAATTTAGACTAGGGGAGGAGGGAAGGCTAGGAATATAACAGAAAGTTGCAGGGGTTACCAGGGAACAATACAGCTAATGGCAGATACAGTATAGTTACTTGGCAGTTTCCTGTGCATTGTATCCTGGAAAGGAGTCGGTTGCTGACTGCCTTGGAACTGATATAACTATTTTTACTTAATTCTTCCATGCTATTCAGGTGGGCATACATGGATTCTCCCAGTCTTTTTATCATCAGAGCTATCTTGTTAGGTAGCTTGCCCTGGTAGGCAGTGACTGGCCTATGAAAACCTTCCTGGCAGTACTGGGTGCTTTGAACAGGCATCTCCTCAGTGCTGGGCTGATACAATAACCACTATAGCACTGTGGCTGATTGTCTTAAGGCTTCCAGAAGGCCCTTGCCGAGTAAAGGTAATTCCGCAATTGAAGCAGTTCATGTTGGAGAACATACGCTTAGAAACCTTAGAGATAAAAAATCTGGAGTCTGCTAAGAGATTTCTGTATATAAATTTAGCAACTGCATATGATTTTTGTTAAGGATGTTGGAATCTTTTTCAAAGGACAAGCTGGGCATACACTCTGAACGAAGTGTGGACTTGCATGTTCATAATCTGTAATCAGTTTGAGAGAAGTGGGGAACTACTTTATGCACCTGATTGTGTGGGCCATGGCTCATGAACACCTCTGCCACACAAAAAAGAAAATCAAGATGATTCATGACTCTTTGTTGTGTTTACTGCAACAGACTAGCACAGGAATTGAGACTACTGTAGAAGAGAGAGGACTTTAAAAGAGAGGATGGGATCAAGGATAAAATAGAAAATAAGTTGAAATTTATTTCACAGAAAAAAAAGATTACAGTAAATACAGTAAAAAAACTAGGATAGACTTGCAGTGCAATCCTGGAAATATTTCCTTGAAGTAAACTCAATTGAATAGACCTGAGTAGGATTCTGAATACACCTGCTTAGGAGGACACTGTTGGACATTATACTCTCTTGCTACAAGTGAAGCATCTCTGCATGCATACATCCTGTAGGTTAACTTCAGCAATCTTAGCTCTACAAATGGGGCACTGCTGCTGTAGAGGTTGTATTCAGAGTTGTGAGCACAGCTGCCAGTGATGTTTATGGTGGCAATAGGGATATCTGATTTACTATCATGGAATCCCTCATCATTTGGCATAGATTTGGCATAGATGAAAGCTGTTGTAAGCATGATGGTTCTCTACTACATGATTGGTGAAATCATCCTCTGCAGCAAAATTCAAGAAATGAATAGAGTAGGATTGCCATAAATATATTTAAAAACAAAACATACGTATTATAAGTGCTTTTGGACCAATCGTTGCCTTTTGTTTATTCATTAATTGGACTTCTCTGGCTGTAAATACTCAAACATCAAACAGCGTGTATAATCCAGAAAGAACATTTGAGGAGCGTCATTGCTGCCCCCCCCAACTGTAACCTTTCCTCCCTGTTAGATGTTAATTGATGGGTCAGTGGCCAGATTCTCAGCTTTGCTGGATGAATATGCCACAAAGGAACTTTTGAGCAAAAATTAGGTCTGAAAGAGAATGCATTTATGCATGTAAAATGTGAAATACTGAATACAGGTTGTGTCTCAGTGGTCACTTTTGTCCTAGATTAGATAACTGTATGAAAGGGATGTCAGGTTTCTTTAGGAAGATGAGGCTTAATTCCCTCTGAAACTAACTTGCCGCATGAACATGTCTTGTCAGCTTTGAGTCCTCCTCTAATAGTTCCTGGCATGTTTTTGTGCACAGCACAAATTAATATAAGATATCCCTGTGACTGTTTAACCTAGAGTACTTCCCCAGCATTGGTTTGTTCTGCTTAGCTACGTCTAGAATTTAGTACCTGTATACCTTCAAAAGAAAATACACAAAGCGTGTTTTGTATGTGTAACATTCTTCCAACAGTATTTTTTTAAAACAAAAGCAGCCAGAGAAGCATTTATATGGGAATGAAAATTCCCCCATAGCTGCTTTTCTACCCACAGGGGAAAATATGTGTGTAAGACAGAAAGATTTCACAGAACCCTGGTCCACATACACAGTACTGTATTAGAGAAGCACAAGTAAGCAGGTGTTTTTCTAACCATGTGGTGTAGCAGTTAGTGTACCGCGTTTTGATTGCTACTTTGCCATGAAACTCTACGCAGTCTCTAACCAGCGGATCAGGACCCTCAGATGGCTTTGACGGTTGGCTTTTTCTTCAGTGTGGTACACCTTATGCAGTTGTCTTATGTTTTCTTGCCGCCAGCCCTTTTGGTCTTCTGGCTGTGGTTCTTGACTTTGGTGAGGACAAAACTCAAATTCTCCTTCTTTTTGTTACCGGATTCTGATACCATGAGTCTTCCTGTCACATGCTTATAAATCTATGGGTCCAGCATCTGGAAAAGATCACTGCATTAGACAGCCTTGGTCCAATCAGTTTCTTTCAGTCTAATCTATCACAAAGGGTTGCTCTGAGAGTAAAATTAGAATGTAAGCTATCCAGGTGGGAGAGAAATTTAATAGCATTGAGTGCAGAAACTACATACTATAGATAAGGAAAAGCATAACTGTAGTAGTAACTTGACATCCCCATCTCAAAAGGGTCCTATGGGCTATGTTAGAGAAGAGGGTGGGGGAAGGGTGGGAGGTACATGAGGTTTGCTTGTCATTATATTTACTATCCTATGTGGAAAAACAATAAAAATATCTTAGTGAAATAAAGGCTCTTAGCTGATGGGGTGGCAATAGGACAAGGAAAAATATTAATGAGCCATTCCAGTCCTAGGATTAGCTGAATTTCTTTGTTTCCCTGGATATGTTATTGCATACCATAATTCTGTTTAGCTGAGAATACCTGGCATGTATGCAGAATATAGGGTCCTTAGTCCATATCCTGCATCATTAATTATTTTGGTATACCTTTCACGGAAGTATTTCCAACTGCTGAGAAGTTTTGTGGAATTTGTTTTTCTTTTCCCTCCACAAAGGTCAGGAAACTGTGGGAGATGATCTGGGTTCATCTTTACAACCTCGTAGTAGTTTACCGCACATTCAGAACACTCTGTCCTATAAAGCACTCAGTTTTCTGTATGACCACTGCACTCCTGGTGTTAGTGTTTTTATCTTTTGGGAAGAGATACAGAGAAAGGCGCAGAAGAATTTAGGGGTTACGCATCAGAATTAGACACTCAAAAGAAACAGTCTTGTAGTCTAGGGACTTGAATGAGTGTTTTTGTTTTGGTGCACGTTTACTTGAAGCTGTCCAAAATGTGGCTCAAACAGTTTTGAATAAAATTGCTTATGCAATACTTCATTAAACTGTCTCCCAAGCATAATGTGGCTCTATACAGAGCTGAGCATTGTCAGATGAAAAGCTCCAGCTTGGCATGTTGAGTTTGGCCAAGCAATCAGGCATTGCCCAGGTTGTAACAGAAAGAGACAGAAGTGGACCAGCCACTTACCTAGTAAGAAAAGCAGTCTGTGATGTGGGGTGAGCAACACCAAGAGCTGTTTAAGACAAGGTAGAAATGTAGATGGGAGCCATTGCTCTCTTTTTCAAAGCATTACTGCTAATTTTTGTTCCTTCTTTTTGGAAGGCTTTATTTTATCATTGTAAAGCCAACATAGGAGGATCCATGGTGTGGGAATGTGTTAGTCATCCCTTCCTTCCATTCTGCCTATTCAGATTTAGGGGTAAGAGATACAGATGCTCATATCTGTTACCAACTGCCAAAGAAAATGAGTTGAGGAGAGGAATGGACAAGTAGCAGGGGAGGGGGGTAAATAGCTCCTTACGTACCACCAGTCCTTACCTCAGACTGACTTTACCTGTGGCTGGTTTACATAATAAAGTAGAATCCCTGGGGAAGAACAATAATTGAATTACATGTAGTTCAATGTTTGGTAACATGGGCACCATGCCCTATGCAAATGTCATCTTTTCATATACTACTAAAAGTGTGGGGGGGAGTAATTATAATAGGAGATCATTGCTCCCCATATGCTTTACTATAAGCAGTGGAGTCTGTGTACAGTGTGACAGGCAACTCTGGGTCTGAAAGGAGATTAAAGCTTTTGCTCAGATTTGATTCAGTCATCTTTCATCTTCAGTGCAGCCCCACATTGGGACTGCACCTGCGCAGGCCATCTGCAGATTAGCTTTTTTCCAGGTAAAAACTATCTGAGGGGGGGTGCCCTTCCCCCTCCAGAGCTGACATGAACAGGTTTTCCCGCCAAGACGGTCACATGCTCTGGAGGCAGGTGCCCCCTTTCCCTCAGTTCCTTTTTTGCCACTACTTGTGTAGGAGCATTCCAGCTTAGCTGTTTTTGGTCTTCGTTTTTACGGAACTGTTGTTTTTTTCCCTGCTTCAACTTCCTCTTTTTTCAACTGAGGTTTTCCTTTTCTCTGTGGAGGATCATTTGTGACTCATCAGCCTACCCTTGTGCGCCCCTGCTGCTGCCGCTTGTGGTGCCCAGCGTGGCTTCCAAGGCGCCTTTCAAGAAGTGCACAAAATGCACAACCAAAATACCCAAAGTGAGCTTTGGTCTCATATGTTTGGGAGAATCACATAGTGTGGTTGCTTGCAAAATTTGTCACGGCTTTACACCTAAGGCACGTTTGAACAGGGTGTCCCAACTGAAGGCCACGCTATAGGAAAAGGCTCTGTCTGCCTTGGGACCGTCCAAGTTGGTTCCAGAACTGGAACCTCTGAAACTGTCTTCCTCAGGCTGGTCAACCTCATTGGTTCTGGCACTGGAGCCCCATTCCGAACCATCATCTGTACAGTCAGTTCCAACGGCCTCAACATCCAAGCAGATTTCACACCTGCCTAAGAGAGCCCCTTTGGTTACTTCTGCCTCAGAACTGAGATGTCCTCAGTCTCCATCGATGCCCCTGTGTTTCATTCCATTCCTTGTCGGAACCGCTGTCCCAAAAGACAAAAGAAAGCAAAGAGTAAGGAGAAGTCCGGCTCTGCTTCGACGCATCATAAACATCATTTGTCCTTCCTGAGGCATTCCTCCGAAGAGCAGGATGTCGTCATTGTGCCCCCGCACACCCCATCCTTTCACTTGGGATCTCCTGTCAGGTCACTGTCAAGAGCTGAAGAAGAGCAATCCAGTCTCCTGTCAGGGCTGCTGGTGCTACCTGAACCGACCATGCCCTCATTGCGGCAACAGTGTTGTCATCTGCAGTGACCTTCATACTATATGACGCCAGCATATCTTCAACAGTAGCCTGAGCACCGGCCTCAGTGACCTCAGCCTCCACCTCCTCCTTTAGACTTTAGACATGATTTGTTTTTCCTGGTTACCTGGAAGTCAGACATGATTTGTTTATCCTGGTTACCTGGAAGTCCGCTCTCTTTTCATGCCACCTGATGTGGACCCTGAAGAGGAAGGTACTGTGGCATCCTGTTATAGCTTAGGGAGAACATTAGAACCATCTCCAGATGAAAGGGTTGCGGACCTGACCCCTATTTCCCCAAATGAATATTTGAGACTTTATAGTGAGTAAATGCTTAGGCTGGCTAACGCACTAGCTATTGACATCTACACATCAATTAATAGGCCAAAAGACAGGATTTTAAGTCGCTTTTATCCTGACTTGCCTGGTATTGTGGCGTTTCCTGACCTGACAGTACTGATTTGGCAAAAACCTGCATCTACCCCTGCTACTTCTCACAGGGTTGAAATGTATGCAGGTAATCACTACCGTATTAAAAAGCTGCTATCGTAATGCAACTGCTGTATGGGGAAAATGCACTGTTAGTGAAGAGGGGAAGCAGTCACCCATCCGTGTCCTGAAAAGAGGCATGAATTCCAAACCATTACACAGTGTGCAAGGAAAAAGGGGTGTGTGCAAGGGGGAAAATCGGTATATTTCCATTTCAGGTATATCAGACCGAAAAATATCAGTAAATACCAAATTTCCAAAATAACAATATGATATAGTGGATGTGGCTAAGCAGCTTGGAGAGGGAAGGCATTTAAACATGCCTTCTTGCTCTTGCTTCCCTTCTCATATCCCCGGACAGGTGACTGAGGAACTGAAGGGGGAAGGGGGAAGCTGAATGCATACCCTTATTAGACAGCATACTGGATCTCTCAATATCAGATTCCTGAATAAGTGAAAATGCCTTACTGTGGAGATTTTTCTAAACTCATCTTCTAAAGAAGTCATTTTACAACTGCGCAGCTATTAGTGTTTTGGTGACTAAAAAGGCTTTTCAAAACATTGAATGAAGTTTATCTCTGTGGCAGTGCAGTTCTATAGCAGTCTAAATATTAAGTTCTGAGTAGTCCTCTGTAAAAGGGGAATCTGATTGTGCTTTGTAATTTTGAAAGCTTGCTGTAATCACCCACATTTTAAAAAATCTGAAATTGGAACTTTATCTCCCTTATTCTCTCTTTTCAGGCTACTGACAAAGAACGTGAATTTGCTGCTGCAGCAGCAAAACAACTGGAATATCAGCAGTTTGAAGACGACAAGCTGTCTCAGAAATCATCCTCAAGTAAACACTCTAGATCTCCTCTGAAGATAGTGAAAAAACCAAAAAGTATGCAGTGCAAAGTGACCCTCTTGGATGGCTCAGAATATGGCTGTGAAGTGGAGGTAAAAATCAGTGTGTGGGGGGGTGGGGGTGCTTTGACTGTGCCTGATATCCACTGTGCAGTAAATTAATTGTATTTGGTTGACGAGTGGGAGTAATAGAGCTCTTACGTCCTCCTTTTTATTTCAAAAGGACAGTGTTTCCAAAAGGAATATAGTGCTTATGAACTCCTGTGGTTGGCACTCTGGAATACTTGCAGTAGAAACATAAAAGAAACGGACTATTTCTGCTTCCAGGGCTTCCTTTGATTCTGTCTCTTTGTGATGACTCACCTAGCAATTCAGCCTCTTCTGGAAAATACAGTAGTGGCCCTCATGGTCATGGAGGATGTTGAGAGCAGAGCAGCAGGAGACACCAGCAAGTGAAAACAACAGCAGTATAAAGTGAAAACTGTCAGGGTTGTCACACTCTGTAGCTGTGTTCTCTACCTGTGTCGGAGTCCAGTGGAAGAGAACTGTATTAGGGATTGGTGGTGAGAAGGTTTTTGCTTTGTGTATTTGATAAAGAATAACCTGTTGAGAGTTTGACAGCTTTATTTTCAAGGTTAGGATCTTGTTGGTGATTGTGGAAAAGAAGCAATTTATTTATCACTCAGGGCTGCAGCATGCAGTAGTGGTGAAAAAGGCAGACTCCATGGTGGGATTATTAAGAAAGGATTTGAAAATAAAATGGCAAGCATCTGTGCTGCTGCTGCTGCTGCATTTGGACTATTCTGGACAATTTTGATTGCCCTGTCTAAGGAAAGACATTGTAGAAGTAGAAAAGGTGCAGGAAAAGGTCAATCAAAAGAATTATGGGTTGGGGCATCTTCTGTACGCAGAGAGACTCTGGTTGCAGCCCTGAGGATGCTTTGCTCGGAATTCTGAGTAGATTTGTTTAGGATTGCTTCCTTTGGCAGCCATTTTTGTGGTTGCCTCCACCTCCTATAGCAGACATTTTGTGGTTGCACCTACCACCCTCTCAGAATTCCAAAAGTGCCCTCAGGATCAAAAAGGTTATGGATTCCTGTCTTGGAGACTAGGGGAAATTCTGAGAGTATCACTATCTGGAGGCCATTTTTTCCTCACATTCCTCGATCGTTTTGAGACAGGAAACTGTAATTCCCTGGGGGCATGTAATTCCTTGTCCTGGTGGGTAAATGGAAGGCTTAAGTGGTGACCCACCATGTCAGATAATGATAGCACATTGAGTAGGGCTTCAGATTACATGTGGTCACATGGCCTGTTTGAATCTGTTTATGTGGTCTTGGTGTGGGGCTGGAAGTGGAGTCATCTATATATAATAAAAGAAAGTCCCCTCACCGTAAAAACAATGCCCAGGCCAAACTGCTGGACCTAGAGACACCAAATTCGGGGGGGAGTGCTCCCACCGCCATGTAGGTGCTCGCTAAGAAGAGATTTTTAGAAATTCGACCCCTACGTGGGTCAAAACAGGGAAAATGTGCTCCCCCCATTGATTCCTATGCGGCTGCCAGGCAGCTCTCTCCCTGCACACACACACCCTCTGATTGGTCAGCTGCAGAGCTCAGTGTTCTGAGGTAAAAAAAA
>NW_015172009.1:304933-325626 GCF_001447785.1 Gekko japonicus
CAAATTTCACATCATCAGTATTATAACTGGATTTACAGAACTTAAATACCGTAGCAAAGCACGGGTATCAGGTTTAAGAATATTTTGAAGAAGACAAGTTAATGTTGACTGCACCAGATTTTTGTTTTATTTTAAAGTCATTACATTGTCAGCAGACTACATTCTGTTTAGGCTTGTCAGCATTTTTATAGTCCAATCCTATGCAGAATAATTCCAGTCTAAGGTCACTGATTTAGTGAATTTAGACTGGATTGTTACTCATAGTTATGCACAGTATTATACTGTTAGTAACACACATGGTTAGGGTTTCCAAGTAGAACTTATCTTTGCGGCGGGGGAATCCCGGGTGGATCCAGGAAGTGACATTATGATGCCAGGCACGCTAGGGGCGGGGGCACGACCATACAAGGGAAAACCATAGAGCTTTCCCTTGTATGGCCATGGCCCCACCCCCAGCATGCCCGGCGTGCCCGTGTCACTTCCTGGTGACGCGCACGTCGGGGAGGAGTTCCCCCCGGGGCCCGATCCAGCGCCGCCGGAGAACGGGCCTCTGGGGCGGGGGTTTCCCACCCCCCAGGGGGACTTGGGATCCCTACACATGGTAAAGCTCCGCCAGTGAAGAAGTACTCCACTGTCTCTTCTCTTCCTCTTTCCATGGGATTGCCTCCTTCTCTGCTGGAAGGGGAAATAAGGATTGGGCTCCTGTCAGATGTGTTCACTTACAGAAATCCTCCTGACTAAAAGTAGGAACAAAAGCAAGTAATGTAAGGTCTGTGTTTTTGTGGGGCCTGGTTTTTTGCTGGATGGTATGGCAGCCTACCATCCCTCCCCTTGCTTTTGATTGGGACTTACTGTTGTTAATATGTGCAAAATAGGTTTTTGCTTCTGACCACAACAGGCGAGAAGACCTGGTTTTGTTTTATATTTTAATTTATTTATTTATTGTATTTATAGCCCACCCTCCCCGCAAGCGGGCTCATATATGCTCCTCACTGGCTGAAATAACTGGTGCTGTACCGCCACTGACAGGCAGATGGGTTATTGAGCTAATTTGGGCTCTAACTCTACATGTGCTACAACAAGCCAATCTAGCACAGAAAAGCAAGGAAGCATATTAGGAGCATCCCCGTACCCAAAAAAATTTTGTTAGGGGGTGCCAAGGGAGCAGTTTAGTACAGTGGAGCTGACTACATCACAGGGTTGTTGTTAGGGGAATACAGAGGAGGAGAGACATGGCTAGGTAAGGGCAGATAGATAAAAACAGGGGGGAGTAGGAGCAGCAGCACCTGGGGCAGTTTGGAAATAATAAAGAAAGGTCAGGATTTGTGTCTGGGAGTTGTATTCTCTCTGAAGCACTGTGCACTGCTCCAGAATCAAAGTCTATCCCAAGAAGATCCAAGATGTCTGGCAAGCGTTGCTGAAGTAGCTAGGATAGCCCCTCAAGGTTTTACAGACACAATCTGGTTCCGTTAGCTGGCTAGCTAGCAGCAACAGCAGGACAGCCCCCCCCCCCCGGCAATCCCTTAACCCCTGGGGCCATATGAGTGATTCTCCTTGCGTCCCCTTCCTACACATACCCCCGCCTTTGCAAGTAATCCAAGAAGAGAGCAAAGACAGGAACTTTGTCTTGCACCTCCCAAAGCAGCTCTGTCATTAACAATTGCACTGGCAGCAAGCCAAGTGTGGGCTAAGACATGCTTCTCCTCCCCCAGCAAGCCAGGTGAGCACTTCCTAGAGAGGGGGAAGGGGGGAGGCACAGCTGTTTGGTGAGAGTGCCGAGCACTCATAGGCACCTCCCCCCCCCCCGTGTGTACGGGCCTGCTTAGGAGCCTCTTATAGTGAGTGTGCTTCACTGTGCCAGCCTATCCAGATAGTGGGTAGATGTTCCACAGTGCACATAGAAGTTCCTTAGGAGAATCTTATGTAATGTAGAAAGTGTTCAGACAGGACCTGTAGGTTCCCCTGGACTTGTAGCTTGAAACAGTATAGCTTAGCAAAGACTGCACTGCACGATTCCTGTGATGTTTGTTTCAGCTCTTACCGTGGGGCCATGTTCTCATAGATGAGCTGGGAAAGGAATCCTTTTAGGCAGAAAAAGTACCATGGTTGGGTTTGGACCAGAAGAGGAAATCTGCAGGCAAATACATATGAAGATTGCCCCGCTGGTATTAGGGTACACAGATAACTCTTTGTGTTCAAATAGCCTCAATGCGCTCTATGAATGGTATTTCTTGATTTCAGCGGCTTCTTATTTTGGTCTGCTATTCTGTGCAGATGCCATGAAATTACATCTGCTGCTGATTGGCTGTGCAGCACAACCATTCAAAACAGACTGTCTCCATTTTGTTTTCTTCTGGAATGACTATAGAACAGGGAGCTTTTTCTAGGGAATATTCACTAGTGAATGTTTGAACTCAGCTTTTAGGCCTCAGATCAGCTTTGGCTTGCAGTGAGAGTTCAGCTACATTTCTTGATTTCAGCAGCAGCTTATTTTGGTCTGCTATTCTGTGCAAATGCCATGAAATTACTCATCTGCTGCTGATTGGCTGGTGCAGCACAACCATTCAAAACAGACTGTTTCCATTTTGTTTTCTTCTGGAATTACTATAGAACGGGGAGCTTTTCTAGGGAATATTCACTAGTGAATGTTTGAACTCAGCTTTTAGGCCTCAGATTGGCTTTGGCTTGCAGTGAGAGTTCAGCTATAATGTTTTTAATACTACATTATGTTTACATCTTAACCTCATAAATCAGATATAACAGGATTCTGCAGTATTAATAGTCTGAAAAATATTAATGGTGAAGGGTAACAGTGAATAATTGTCAAAGCCCTCTTGTCCCACAAGGAGGCTTTGAGTAAAGGTCAAGAGCAAAACACATAGTACGGCAGAGTGAATTGTCACTGCCTGTTGAACTCATTTGTTGCAAGGGGCCAGATATGACATAAATGTCACTTTGTCAGGCTGGGCCATGTGTGCCATAAAATGTAATGCTAGGTACCAGAGATATAAACTGTGTAAAGGACAGCCGCTAGTAAGCTCCAAGTTGGTATAAACCACTGCAAGGCCCCATGGGCTGCAAAGAAAAACCCATATGGGTGGACTGGAGAGCCAGCGGTGCAGCACTGGGCAGACGCTCCTGTGCTGCTTGACTGCTGCAGATGAGGTTGTTCTGCCATGCAGAAGCCACAGAGTGGCTCTGCCCCCACCCCCACCCCAACAGTTTCCAGTTCCCTCCCTTGCAGTAGTTGCTTGTGGTCCACATAAGAGCCCCGGAGGGGCTGGTTCCAGCCCCAGGCCTTATGTTTGACACCCCTGGTCTAGGGTAATGAGCCACCATCAGCCTTTGTACACTAATCCTCAGCTGAGAGGCCAAGTGACCAAGTCTCCGGACCTACCAGGTATTAAAGAAGAAGTCAGCCCTGCAAGGTTGGACACCAGCAGGCTGAGTTCCACAAACAATTACTTGGCAGCTGTAGTCACAATCAGCCAAGGTACTGGGTTGAGATTGAAGCTCCAAAACCAAATAACCACAGGAGTATAATTAATCGTTAAATAATAAATAATTATTAAAAGAAATATGCAAAAATATACAAATATAGAAGCAGTGCAAAGCAAAGAAGAAAATAATAAAACTAAATAACTATCCTAGAATATTTATTCAGGCTTTAGTCCTCTGAAGCCTGAAGCTACAAATTGAAGCTACAGAGTCCGGATAGAACTCCAGAGCCCCAAACCCAAGAAGCAGGTCTCCCGGCCGCACAAAGCCCATCCTACAGTCAAAAGGGTGGTCGGAGGGAAGGCCCAAAGGGATCAGACTAGAATGGATGGTCTTGCTTTATGCCTGACTGCAGCGGTCCTGATCCTATTTGGCCAATCAGGGTGTGTTTTTAAGATATGTGACCATGGGCAACTGCAGCATGGACTTGTGCTGGCTCCAGCTCATTCCTTATCTCTCTTGAAACTGCAAGTGATAGTGACATTAATTCCCCACAGAGGAGCCTTCAATAACTTGACTAGGCCCAAAAACCTAAACCAAAATTTGAAAGGCCAAGTAACAGCTAGACAACCTCAGTTTCTTGACAATACTATTTTCCAGAACAAGTGATTTGCAGGAATAGCTGGCTGAGCTTAAGGTGTCAGTTCAGAAAAAACAGCTAGCTGGAAGCATCCGTATATGAGGTCCACAGCTGCCGTGACCTGTCATATAATGTAAACACAAAACAGAGGTAAACAAAGATTCAGTAGTCTCTCTTCACAACAATCTTTTGTCTGGCCTATAACTACTTTGATTGAGCTGGTTTCCAAATAGATGTTTAGGGAACCCCAATCGAGTGCATGATTTGATTTTTTTTTTCTTTGACCCATTTGCCAAATAGCAGACTGCTTTCAAATCTCTCATCAAATTCAAAACCTATTTTGTTGCTGCTGTTAGAAAAACTGAAGTCCTAAGGCATCTTGTGTTCACAGTTGTATGGCTCTTTGGATCCTGCCTTTGTTCCTGTCCCTAGCCATTACAGTTCTTAACAAAAAGGCTAATCAAATGATGTATGAAACAAAACAAATCAAAGAACCAACGTTTCTGGGACAGAAATAACTGCGAAATCTTCCAGAAACCGCAATGCACTGATATTACCAGTTTCTTCCTAGTGTGACTGTTATGTATGCGGCCCGCCACAAGACGGCCGCAAGTAAGAGAGGAGCTTGGCTCCAAAAGGACAATAGGACCTCGGATCCTAGTCCTCTCCCCAGCCGGCCAATAGGCTCCTTGGCGGGAAATTCAAACCCTCCAATGGAGTGGGAGACCCGGGGACGGGAGTGTATATAGTTGGCCCTGCGGGGCCGTTGTGTTGTTGTTAAGTACTCAGTAAACGTGTGCAACCGCATGTCGTCGTCCGAGTCCTCCATGCGGCGAACCCAGTACTTTTCAGTGACCTTCGCTTGTAATATTCTTTAGATAGGGTTCAAAGTACTGTTCATCACTTACAACCATTATTAAGAAGTCAGTATTTGCTATAACATCTTCATCTTCCAGTAGTGCTTTGTTTTTGACCCTTAACAATGGGATTTGTACTTTTTGAACTAATTTGAGATAAACCTTCAGGTTGCTTGAGGCACTTGAACAGGAGGTTGTTTTAGTTTGGCATTTTTCTAATTATACTTAAGTGGACTGCTGTGCTCTTGAAGAGGCAATCAAATTGTATAGGCACTGTGGGCACAACCAGCACTAAGCCAGCATTTTCTCCACTTACTGAACAATGACTGCAGTGTGGGGGACATTTGTTGCTTTGTTATAGTAGAGTACCTGTGCCTGAATTACATGTAGCCTTTTAAGAAATCTAATCATTTGTCACTAAGATGATGAAAGAACAATTTATTTCTGTAATCTCTTTGGTGAGCATAAGGTTGTAAGGGACTACAAAAAAGCACGAAAGTTGTAAAGGTAGGAGAAGGAGACAAGAGTTCCTGGAGTGAGGAAATGGAGAGAAGCAGTTTTGCAGAATACCAGGAGAGAACTGATTCCTAGGGCAGTAGACATTTAGAGATGACTCACCATAGGACTACAGAGTTAAAATAAAGTTTGTTTGTTTCACACTTCAGTCCCTGTCACAACATTTTATGAGGTTGTCAGCTGGGATCATGTGTAATATTGGCAGAGAAATGGGAAATAAAGCAGTGAAGTAAAGAATAGACCAGCTAAACATTGCAATAGGAAAAATGGAAGATAGAATTGCTGGCAACATAGATGTTCTGAGATAATCAGAAGCATCTGGCTACCCTACTGTTCAGAACCCCTACCAAAAAGAAATCTCCCAGTAATGTTTCGATGGACAAGATTACACAAGAAATGACTGTAGAAGAAGGCCTTAAGCAGAGATGCCAGCCTCCAGTGACACCTGGGGATTCCCTGGAACTACAGTTCATCTCCGGACTATAGAGATCAGTTTTCCTGAAGAAAAGTTTGGAAGGTGGATTATTTGGCTTTGTACCCCACTGAGGTCCCTGTCCTCCCCAGTCTCCATCCCCTAATCTCCAGGAGTTTCCCAACCTAGACCTGGCAACTCTACCACCCATCCCCCACCACACCTAAAAACTGTGCAGTTTTTAAGAGCACTTTACATCCCCCCCCATTTTAACACCTTTTCCCTGTGTGTGGGTGCGTGTACAGGCCCGTGCCTGGAAGTCATGGCGACCTCTGGCAACTAGGGTTGCCAAGTGATTCTTCGCCGGGAGCGTGTGCACATCACCCGGAAGTGACGCAGGCACGCTGGGGGCAGGGCCACGGCCATACAAGGGAAAACCCCATTTTCAAGTTGATGCTTAGGTCACAAAACATACAACAATGCTGACACAGCACCAGATCCCTTACCTCACCTGAGAAGAACACATTGTAGCCTACCTTAAGTACCTCCAAAGCAATGTGTGTAAGTGTAACCCAGACTTTGGTCTGTCCCAAGGCCTGGCATACACACCATCACATTCAAGATGGGATCCCTGGGAAGATTCCACTATTTGTCAGACACTCCATAACAATCAGGAAGCAGACATATCTGAAGTTGCGCTCAACTTATGATTGTGAAACCTAACATTTCTAAACACACAAAAGGATCAACCTGACACTTAACACTGGCTGCATAACTTATCTGGTATGCCTTTGTGGTCTCCCATCCAAATACTGACCAGGGCTGACTCTGCTTAGTTTCCACAGTCTGACCAGATCAGGCTAGCCTGGGCCATCCAGGTGAACACATTTACATTGGTGAAATATCACAAAATAGCACGAGTCCATTTTCAAGTTGATGCTTAGGTCCCCAGAGGGCTCTGCTTGGGGGCGGGACTGGAGAGTAAGGGCCTGCTGGGGTGTGTTTCTCTCCTCCCTCCCCCCTGATGAGGTGGGCGGGAGTGCCATGAAGGGCTTCCCTCCTGCCTCAGTCCCCCTGGATGGATGGATGGATGGATGGATGGATGGATGGATGGATGGATGGATGGATGGATGGATGGATGGATGGATGGATGGATGGATGGATGGATGGATGGATGGATGGATGGATGGATGGATGGATGGATGGAAATAATTCAAACACATTCACAATTACACAGATCTAGGAAAATTAGAGAGCAGCGGATAGCACATTCGCATTAGCAGGATAATCGTTGAGGAGTAATACTTTACCTGTCCTCAGCGGGATGAAGCGATCCTTAGGAAAAATAAGGGAGACTATGGGGTAATAGGGTCATGTCCTGAACCAGCAGAGACATGTGGAGACTCTGGCTGCGCAAACCAAGAGTCGTGGAGTTAGGGTGGGTGTAGAGGTCAAGAGAGAGAGAGATGGCGGGGTGCATCTCTTTTTATGAGGGGGCTTGGGGGGCGGGCTAGGCTGGCACACCCTTGGCACACCTCCTATTAGTTCATCCCCAAAGCATGCTGATTGGAACTGGGTTCTGGGGGAAGGGTCTAAGAGAGTGAACAATGTTGAGATCTAGTAACTCTGGGCAGGGCAGTGGCACCTGGAGGGATAATGACTCATGTGGCCAGAGTCATTGTCATTGATATTCCTCTGTTGTCTCATGGCTGTAACTTCAGCTAGGTGAGGCTGGGTGGGGGAGGGGGAATGTTGCCTACGTGTGCAGGAAGAAACTCCACATGGAGTTTGAATTCTCTGTCTTTGTTCTTCTGCCTTGGCATGGCATCTGTCTGGCTTCCAGTGCTTCATGTGGCTAGGGAGCTGGTCCATCTTACAGCAGGTAAGAGGGTAGGTAACCTCAGAAACCGTAGGCACATCATCTCAGAGGAAGAATTCCCTCTTCTGGGTGTGTGTCTGTAACTGGCATCACTTTTTGGTCACCACACAGTTCAGTCCCTTTTGCACACTACTTGCACAGTCCAGTTTTTATCACTTATGAACAATGTCCATAAGAGTGCTATAAGCGCCTTGCAGAGCAACACAACTCTTTGTATGAGACTGTTGTTCAAAGAATATACTTTATTTTGTTTACTACAAAACCTGTTTTGTAATTTCAGCATTTACTTTTTACCTCTCATTTGGCAAAAATTAAAATACATGTGATAAGGGTTCATAGGGCCAGATAGACAGGCCCACATGAATAAGAGAGTGGTGTTGGGAGGAAAGGTTCCGATTTTTAGGCAGCATTTTGGAACGAGCTGAGCCTATACGGAGAGGATAAACTTTACTGGATATAAAATAGAACAAGACTGCTGGTACATAGCAATATGAAGTTGCTGAGCAGTTTTTAAACTGACCCATTTGGGAAACCATAACATAAGCATGTTGCTCATTGTCATCTCTGACAAATGGTTAGTAATAGATTTTGTCAAGAAGAAGATGCATTTCAAAAGAAGTATGCGGCATATCCATTGAATCATGATATAGTAAACCAACAACTGATGACAAAGTATGTTTTCAACAATGAGACATTAGTATTTTGAATTCTAGTCATCAAGCAGTACTACATAGTGCATTATACAGAAAAAGTGCATGCTGCAATTTATTGGGCGTGTGAGAAAAGGGTTGAAGTAGGAGGATGGATCCAAAAGTGTTCTTCTATTTATGTAACAGCACTTATACTTGTGGAATGGCACTTCTGTTGGCAGCATTCTCAACTCACCTTTCTCACACTGTTCATGAAGGTACCTCATGAGCAATGTTCCCTCTAAGCTGTGGAGTCTTGTGAGCAAAAATTCTACTTTGTTGAGCTACCAGCAGTAAAGTTGTGAGCAAGCGATTGGGCTACTGTTTAAATTAGTTTGCTCTGGAGCCATCCTTCCTGAGCGAAGGTGAAAATCTGTGGGCTGGAGGCTAAAAAACTGTGAGCTAGCTCACCCTAACTCAGTTTAGAGGGAACACTGTTCATGAGCAGGTTTCAGGGAATCACCATGTACACTTCCCATTTTCATGCTGAAGATAGGAGATCTTTCATCCCCGGGGCCGGCCCCAGGATTTTTTGCACACTAGTCGAGGATACCTTCTGGCGCTCCCCGCCCCCCCCCAAAAAACCCCCCCCCCCCGCACCCACCAATTTTCAAACATGAATGCATTTTAGGAAGAATGAAAAACACAAAATTTGAAATTGCAAATTCCTTTTTTTCCTTTAATTGTGAGAACAAGTAATACTATAACTGATTTTCTCTCTCAAACATTTCCGGAGGAACACCTTTTGCTTGGCCTGCTCCTTGGCTCTTTCTGCCTTTTGTTTGCAGAACTGAGCTCCAGATGGTTGGGTTTTTTTCAACCATAACTTCCTAGAAAAATGACCAAATTGATAAAATTACTTTAAGATCAGGAAAGATGAACATTGGTGCGTGCTTCTAAACCCTGTCCTTCTAAGCCCGTTTGGTGCAGTGGTTAAGAGTGGTGGACTCTAATCTGAGAACCGGGTTTGATTCCCCACTCCTCCATATGCATCCAGCTGGGTGGCCTTGGGCCAGTCACAGTTCTGTGCCACTTCCTAAGAACTGATTGGAAACAACCAGTGTTAAAGCTACAGAAGCGTTAGGGATTATTAATCAACATGTCAGTTATCGATAGTGTTAAACTGTGTATTCTCAGTTATGCAGATAGGCTTCCCTACAGATGACAGGTCCATCAGTGCTTACTAGCCATTGCTACTGAAGGGAACCTCCATGTTCAGAGGCTGTAAACCACTGAATCCCAGTGCTAATAGGCAGCATCAGGGGAAGGTCTTGGCTTCTATGCCCCGTTTGTTGACACTCCAGGGCAGTTGGCCACTGTGCGGGACAGGATGCTGTGTTGCCCTATAAGGCTCCTATGGCGCTCTTATGAACTCATAAGTGATCAACACCTGAACTTTGCTAGTTGTGTGCAAAAGGGACTGAACTGTAAGGTGACTCCAAGTGATACCAGTTATAGACACACGCCCAGAAGAAGGAAGCCTTCCTGTGAGATGATGGGCCTATGGTTCCTGTATGTTACCAACCCTCTAACCTGCAGTAAGATGGACCAGTTCCCTAGCCATGTATAGCACTGAAAAGCCAGGCAGTTGCCATGCCAGGGCAGAAGACAGGGGACTCAAATTTCATGAAGAATCCTCTTCCTTGAACATAGGCAACATGCTCTTCTCCCACCTAATACATCACCTAGTCGAAACTACAGCCATAAGACAGCCAGGGAACGATGGCTCGGGTTGCATGAGTCATAATCCCATCAGATGCCACTGTCCTGACTAGTTTTTCATTAGATCCAACATTGTCCACCCCCTTAGACCTTAGACCCTAGTGCCAGTCAGCATGTTTTCGGGGACGGACCAGCAGGAGGTGTGCCAAGAGAGGTGGCCAAGCCTAGCCCACCCCTCAAGCTCCTTATAAAATAGGGCACCCAGAACCATCTCGCTCTCTTGCATTCTTTCTCTCTTGACCCTCTCCTACCCTCACCCTAAGCTTCCAACTCCTGGTTGCGCAGCCAGAGTCTCCTCATGCCTCTGCTGGTTCAGGACACGATTCCCCCATAGTCCGCCTCCTTTTTTTGAGGTTCGCTCCTATTGACTATGGACAGGTAAAGTATTGTCCATCAATGGAACACCCTGCTAATGTGAATGTGCTATTCTCTTCTATCTATATTTCCTAGATGCTGTATAATAGTGTGCGTGCTTGTGTTGAAATACCTTCAGTAAACAAAACCATCTTATACTGACGTCAGTCTCAGCGTGTATTTTTGGTGTGTCTGGAAGAAGCAGGACCCCTGTATACATCTGTGCTTGCTGCCTTATTCGCCTATTGCCTTGTGTAAGATCATAATTCCTCATAATTCACGGCAATTTGGCTAACAGCTGGAGTGGATAGACCACTGGTCTGGTCCAGCAGGACTCTTCTAATATTCTAATGAAATATCACAAAATAGCACAAGTCCATTTTCAAGTTGATGCTTAGGTCACAAAACATACAACAATGCTGACACAGCACCAGATCCCTTACCTCACCTGAGAAGAACACATTGTAGCCTACCTTAAGTACCTCCAAAGCAATGTGTGTAAGTGTAACCCAGACTTTGGTCTGTCCCAAGGCCTGGCATACACACCATCACATTCAAGATGGGATCCCTGGGAAGATTCCACTATTTGTCAGACACTCCATAACAATCAGGAAGCAGACATATCTGAAGTTGCGCTCAACTTATGATTGTGAAACCTAACATTTCTAAACACACAAAAGGATCAACCTGACACTTAACACTGGCTGCATAACTTATCTGGTATGCCTTTGTGGTCTCCCATCCAAATACTGACCAGGGCTGACTCTGCTTAGTTTCCACAGTCTGACCAGATCAGGCTAGCCTGGGCCATCCAGGTGAACACATTTACATTGGTGAAATATCACAAAATAGCACGAGTCCATTTTCAAGTTGATGCTTAGGTCCCCAGAGGGCTCTGCTTGGGGGCGGGACTGGAGAGTAAGGGCCTGCTGGGGTGTGTTTCTCTCCTCCCTCCCCCCTGATGAGGTGGGCGGGAGTGCCATGAAGGGCTTCCCTCCTGCCTCAGTCCCCCTGGATGAATGGATGGCGGCAATGGGCGCTGGGCGAGTGAGAGAGCAGGGCTTTTTGGCGGGGGCGGGGGGCAGGGCAGCAGGCCCATTCGGCGCTCACCATCAGGGGGCACCCTAGGCAAAAGTCTAATCTGCCTTATGGGTGGGCCGGCCTTGCCTGTCCCCAGCTCTTGGTGCCTGCCAGCACTCTAGTGACTAGCTGGAGGGGGGAAAATCACCATAAAGTGATGGTGTGATGTAACTTCCAGGTTTTCAGACATAACACTGTTGTCTGATGGCATCCCCCACCCATGTTCCAGACTCCACCCAACTTCCAGCCAGAGGCTGATAACCCCTTCTGCTATGGGCAGCAGCAGGAGATGGGGCAGGAAAGTCCTGTTCCACAGGTTCTGCTCTGCTTGCAGTACTTTGAACTCAACCCGTAACTTGTATTTTGTGCTACTACAGAATTCCAATTTTACTATGGGAATGCTTTTTGAAAGAGTGAGAGTGTGTAATGCGATTTGGAGAAAGCTCAGTCTACAGAAAGCCATCATTTGTATTAAAGGCAAACCATCACGATGACTTAAAGATAGGATATAGATTTAACAAAACAACCAAGAAATACGTGATTGTAGGGTTGTGATCTTTCTTGTATATATTGTGTTCTGCCTTGAGTCTTTTACTGAAATACTTAATTAGTGTAAAATTAATAAATACTGTACATTTATTAAAAGTACTTAAACATGGAATGTGATATGTTTCTAAATATGCCTTGCCTCAGTCTGAGGATAAACCAAAGGAGTATGTGATAAATATGTGTGTGTGTGTATACACACACATACACAGAAGATGTAAGAGCCAGGCAAACAGTAGAACACAGTGTGTGCGTCTGCATGCGTGCATGTGTATGTGCTTGCCTATTTCTGAAAAGAGTGTAATATATATGTTTTAAATAATAACATTAAATAAAAACTCTGGCCTAAACAATAGAGAAAGAGTACTACAGTCCTATAGCATCCTTTAATTCCGTAGTCTGGCTGCACTCTTGCTGCTGATGTCACAAGCAAAGACCCTAATTTGGTCTGACTCCAGAATTAGGACTAGGTCACCAATCTTCTTAGTAGGATTTAGCAATCCTTTGAGCTTTGTGTTTTTGGTTTTTTGAGATTAGTGCTGGCTTTTTAGGATTGTAAACTCAACGAGTATTAAAAAAGAGGTTGGCCCCAATAGAAAGTGTGCCGTATTATACAATGTCATTGACACAATGGTTGTGTGTTACTTTAAGATAGAAAGTGTGAGGCATTCATCTACATACTACAGTATACTGAAAGAAGACGAGCTTTATACCCAAACATAGTTTAACTATAACTGCTATAAATTGTTGGGAATATTTTATGGCATTATAAACTATATACTATAAATTGTTGGGAATGTTATTTTTTCCTGTAACAGCATCTTTTGTATAAAATATATTTTAAAAATGGGATTCTTAATTGGACATTGATGATACTTTCTAATCTACTTTAAGAGGTTTATTTCTCATGAAGCCTTAATGTACATTATACCATATGCACAATGCAGAAGCTGTGTGAGTTGCAGTGATGGTTTTACTCTATAATATTCCTTTTGTATTGTGTATGCAGGGCATTGTGTTTTTTGAAACTTTTACATTTGTGTAGAATAGAAATATTTTAACACAGACTTGTCTAAACATACAACTAAAATAAAGACAGCCTTGGGATTTTGAAACTGTAGTTCAGAATCAAATAAATGTTTATTTACAGTACCTACATTTGTAGCCTACAAATTAAGTGTGACTCAGTCTTATTAAACTAAGCTGTCAAAAAAACCACTAAGCTGCTCTCTATACTACAGGCATGTTACTACAGGCAGAGCATACATCCAGATTAAATAACTAGGAGGCTTTGGGACTTCCAATATATAACATTTTAGGCAATTATTTTAATATTAAATTCACTGCTTGTACCCCCACTCCTTGAGCTCTTCGCAAATGAATACCAAACAACAAAGTTTGAGTCCAGTGGCACCTTTAACACCAACAAAATTTATTCAGTGTATGAGCTTTCGTGTGCACGCACACTTCTTCAGATACAATGAAATGGAATTTACCAGTCCATAGCATGCAACATAATGAAGATATTTATCAGATTCAGGAATTACAAGCTTTGTTTATGTGGCTACCATTTAACATAATGAAGATGTTTTAACAGATGCAAAGACCAAACAGGAATAACAAGCTAAGTCTACATGGTCACCATTTGTTTGGATTCAATTTTGGGGGGGAAACACAGAGAAGCAAATAAATATATCAAAATTGGAGACTGTTGTAGCCTTCTTAATTATGAAATGCTAAGAGTAATTAACTGAGACCCTGTTGTTACGCTCCATTCGTCGCCTCTCAAGCATGGAGGTAACTAACAACATCCTTTTCTTTGAGGTGCAGTGATTCGTTCTACAGTTATGTCTTGTGATTCCTGATGTCAGATTTGTGTTTGTTTATCCTTTGGCGTAGAGTTTGACCTGTTTGTCCTATGTAGAGAACCAAAGGGCATTGTTGGCATTTAATGGTATATACAATTTTAGAAGATGAGCATGGGAATAAGCTTGAGATGGTGTAGTTGATGTTGTTAGGGCCAGTGATTGTGATGTCTGGGTGTATGTGTTAGCAAAGTTGGCATCTGGATTTTTGCAAGCTCTGGTACCAGTGTCCATGTTCAAATTAGATGTTGCATTGTTGTGGGTGAGGAGTTGTTTGAGTCTGGGGGGGGTCTGTCTGTGGACAAGAAAAGGTTTGCCCCACAGTACTTGTGAAAGAGAACTGTCATTATTCAGCAGAAGTTGTAAGTCGCTGATGATGGTTGAACTGTTTTCAGTTGAGAGCTGTATGTGAACACTAGTGGTCTTCTGAAGGACCATCTTCTCCCATACATTCCTGCCTGGGAATTAAGATTACAGGCAGAGGCCCTCCTGACTGTCCCATTAATCAAAGAAGCTCATCTGGTAGGCACACGAAACAGGGCCCTTTTGGTGGCAGCCCTACAATTATGAAACAACCTCTCTAGGGAGGTGCAGCTGGCCCCCTCACTGTCAATCCTCAGGAGGCAGTCGAAAACAATTTTATTTAGAAGTGCATTTATTTTAATTATTGGTTGCCCTAATCAGATATTTTAAATCTAAATCATGGCTTTTTATGTGTTTTTTAAATAATTGTTTTATTTATGTTTTTAATGTTTTTAATCATCATTATGTTGCAAGCCGCCTTTAGTTCTGCAGGTGAGAAAGGCAACTAATAAATTGTTTAAATAAATAAATAAATACCTGCTTTGCATACTGAGGTTTCAGGAAAAGGGCAGGCATATAACATATTTAAATAAATAAAACTAGAGATGCAAATCAATGTCTAGTCATTCAGATATGTGGAGCAGGGAGACTGCCTGAGTCCAGAAGGCACAGAGATTAAAAATGTTATATTTGGGGCTGGGATGGGCATGTTGGCAAGGCTTCAGTCCAGTTCACAGAATGACCCAACTTCAAGGTTTCATAAAGTCATAGGGATTCTCAGTTAAGGATTCTGCCCTAACCCACAAAGCTTGAATTTGCTGAGTATGTATCTCACATCACTTAGAACATAATGCTCTGTGTACCATAGTAGATTGTCTCAAAACATTAGCCACTGAATATTACATAAGGAGTAGACGGCTAAGTACTCAGACCTCTGTGTGTCATTTTCAAGGTTATCACACAACTATTTACATGTATTTAGTAAGTATTTAGTAATTGCTACCTTATTTTAATAACTTAATATTTCAATTTCCTAGCAGTTTTGATAGAACAATATCTTATTTTGTTTTGAGAACAGTGAGCCTTCACAAAAATGTAATTTTTGCATATTTTAATATGTCATGTTAATATTTTGGTTTTGCTTTAGTTCTGTTTTTCTGATTAGTTCTACAGTCCTAATCCTATTACATTGTTTATTGAATTCCCTTCCTGTTGATTGTATCAACTGACCCACTCTGTGTAATCTGCCTTGTGTCCAAGTGAGAAAGGTGGACTATAAATAATATAAATAAAATAAAATAAAATAAAATTATTGTCCATAGCAACCTCTTGAAATACATGCATCTATTCTCTTTTTTCTTGCTGTTTGTTCATGTATCTGACTATTTTAAGAGGTATGGAGTTGAATTCCATATGCTGCAAAAGCAGGAGTTTTATAGAAGGGAGTTTCCCACTGTAGCATCCTGTGTCACACCACAAAATGTTGCTTCTCAGAGAGTCAGGGCAAGAACTTGTGCAAGGATTGGAGGGGAAGGTCTGTTGATTCCCCCTTCCCACAGCAGCTCCCACCCTTAGGGTTGCTAGGTGCCCACTGGACACTGGCAAGGGATGGGGGTTAAGGTTGCCAGATCCAGGTTGGGAAACTCATGCAGATATGGGCATGGAGCCTGGGGAGGACAGGGGCCTCACTGGGGTACAATGCCATAGAGTCCACCCTCCAAAGTATCCATTTCTCCAGGGGAACTGATCTCTTCAGTCTGGAGATGAGCTGTAATTCCAGGGGATCCCTAGATCCCACCTGGAGGCTGCCTACACTTGTTCCCATATTGTTATGCAGGTCACCTGACTCTCAGGAATTGTTTTTCAAGTGGGGGGAGGCAGAGAGTTTGCAGTAGAAATAGCAAAGATCCTTTTGGTAACCTCTTTAACACTCGCTTTGTACAGGAATGGGAAAGGGTGATTTCTTCCATTCTTCCTTCCCACTACAGCCCCCTTACTGCACCCCATATTGTTTCTGTCACTCAGGATTAACTTTTTTGGGGGGAGGAGCACAGATTGTTGCAGTGAGAAGTACAAAAATCCCTTTGGTAAATTCTTCGGTAACTCCTGCTCCATGTAATGTTTTTGTGAGGAAGGGAATTTCTTTTCCTGAAATGCCCTTTTGTAGATATAACCATTGATTCCTCTTATTTTCTTTTCTCTTTTTTAAAAAGAGGGATTTCACTTTCATTTGTCTTCCCCTCCTTCCCCTCAGTTCTTTGAATTACTCTTTTATCAAAACACAATGGATGAGAAACTGACTCCCAGTTGCCAAAAAGAGGAAATGTGAAATGGTTTATTGGATATTGGGGAGAAATTGGGTGAAGAGGAATTAATCTCTCTTAACCATGGCTCCACGCAAGAAAGGCAAGGCAGCCAATTCCCCCTTCCCACTGCAGTCCTCATGCTGTATCTGCATTATTCCAAAGAATCCCCCAGTGCAGGGTGCTGCAGCAGAAAGTGTCAAAGATTCCTTCTGTGAATTTGTTCTGTTCGTGGTGTATAGGATACAAAACAATGTCTTTAGAAATGTGTTCAGCACCATATGAAGTATTGGAAAGCATAAACATGTTCTTCATTTTTATCTGCTTGGAAGCCCGGAATCTTAGTTGTAGGTGAAATATGTGTATTGTTATTATTGACAGTCTGTACTTATATGGTCGTGCTATATGGTCAGGTTAAAGGGTTACACTAGGAATGTGGCGATCTGAGTTCAGATCTGAGTTCAGCCATGAAGCTCACTGGGTGACCGAGGGTCCAGTTATTGTGTCTCAGCCTAGCCTATCTTTCTTTGAATTTTGGGGTGTAAAGCTCCCTTAGCATTTACACGCTGTTTGCCTAGACAGAAAATAATTTCATGTATGTGTAAAATAGATAGTAATTTCTGCTTTGAAAGTCTTGCACCTAGGAACTAGGAACCTGAGCAAGTTACATTGCTTAGATGCTGCTGCTGCAGAAGTCTGCAGTTCAGAGACTGGCATAACTGTAGACCCTGAAATCCATCGATTACAAGGGTGCTCTTACTATGCTGCAGGCCAACTTTCCTGACAACCCGTTTAAACTCCCAGGCATTGTTCCTACAGGGACAATTAGGTAAGGTGCAATATGGGTGAAATGGTGATTAATGCTTATGGATACTATATTTTACTGTATGGCTTAAATATATAAAGGTGTGTATATTTGTATACATGCACACATTCTTTTTTACTTTACACAGTTTTAATTTTGAAAACCCAGTATGGCTACTGTGAAGTATGAATTGTGCATTTCTGAAAATAACATGCCGAGAACTCAAAGCTGTAATTTTATTTTGTTCACGCAACATCTTGGGTGAATTATGAGAAAAAATGATTGGTTTCTGTATTATCTGGACAAAAGATTGAGTCCTTACCTTGGTTTCTTCTCTTCCATATTTATCATGGACCGTAGATTTGAGCTAACAAGCGTTTCTGTCTTCCACTCCTAATTTCATTAACCACCCCAAGGTATTGGTTAGTTCATGAGAACTTCCCCACTGATATCAGTCATGCTTCTGTCTCAGCAAGCGTGCTTAGATCATGTTTAGATTGACAGGGACAATTCTAATTACCACACACACACGAACAGTTCAGATCACTAGCACACTAATAATCTTGCATTTGCTGGGATTATATTAGTAACTTGTTGAAATCAGTAACAATTTAAATCTATAGACGTACATAGATGAGGCTCAGTGGGCTCAAACATAATACACACTCTTTGTAGGTTTAAAAATGGTTCAAATTTCTGCACTCTTTGATATTTAGAAAAAATGTGATTAATTTTACAATAATTTTCTTCTCCTAGCCCTCCATTGCACTACTTTCTTGCTATTTTTCTCTATATGTGTCTGTTTTTCCCTTATGGAAACCATCCTAATAGGAATTTTTTATGATTGCTTTCAGAAGCTGAAAGATTTCTTGCCTTTTGCAGTAAGCTGTGGCTTTTTGTCTTGTTCAGCATTCCTTATACACATGAGACTGCAGTGTTACATACAGAAATAGCTGTGTTGTAAGATGTGGCCACTGAGTCACTACAATAGATTTCATTTCAAAAGAGCATATGTTCTTTTGTGTTTCATACTGGTCCAACTCATCTCTTGTAGATCAGTATGCTAAGGGTAGCCAAGCATGGAATTAAAAATAGAAAAATGAAACTGAGAATAAATAAGGAAGAGAAAGGGGGGGGAAGCTTTCTGAATACACATTTTATACATTTGTGATTGAGCAGGCTAATATTGTACATATCTGGCTGGAACAGACCTAACACTTGATAATTCCATATTGTTGCCCCCACTGTCACATGGAATTCCCTTGGTACTGTGAAAATAGTGGACATATTCTGTATCTTAATTTGTGCACAAAAATTACATAAGAAAGGTTATGTCCATATGCATTTGGTAGCAAATATGTGGTTAGTAGATGTATTCAATGTCAGCATCTGAAAAGTACTCGAGACGTTGAGTGATTCAGCAGAGAGTACTTTATTAGATCAGGACAAAGACAAAGAAACCAGCTCGCAGGCCGGTTTATATGCGTTCAGAAAACCCGCCACCAGTACACCTAAACACACCCCCTACTCCCGATAGGCTATTTACAGTAACCGGGCGACCATTGGTCTCCCGGCTGGGAAGCTAGCCCTTTTGATTGGGCCAGCTAGGATCCTTCGGATCCTTTGTCTTTCGGCTGATGCTACAGATAAATTGTGCCTGGCCTGCCCGGCACAATGAATACCTTGCATGTGGTAATGGCGGCAGTACATTACAGCACCCTAGGGCTTTATGGGTAGCCTCATATTCCTTGAAGCAATTCTTACTAGCGTAGATGCAGATACGCCCTGCATACGTGTGTGTACGTGTACATACATGTACATACATTCCAGTTAGCTGATTTAATGTGCTGTCTTCATGCCCGGGTACCTGTACTCTTTGGCCACCGCTTGCTCTGGGTTGCCCAGGTGCATATTTCTGTGTTGACTGAGGAGAAACATCTTTAACATGGTATCCTTCAGGATTTCTAGAATGGATCCTTTATATGTATACTAGCAGTAAAGCCCGTTGTCAACGCAATACAACGAAATCTAGAAAGAGGCTCTGGGGCAGTGCTCTGGCTTTGGGCAAACAGTGTCAATTTGCTGTGGTGACCTTAGCAGGGTATAATGACAGAGTCCACTGTTTTCTCCAGAGGAACTGATCTCTGCTACCTGAAGAGCAGTTGTAATTGTGAGTAATCTGTAGCCCTCACCTGGAGATTGGCAACAATTGTTACCCAGGACAAAATGGCTGGTTTGGAGGGTGGAGTCTATGGCATTCTACCTGTCTGAGGTCCCACCCCTCTGCAAACCCCACCCTCTCCAGGCTCCACCCCTCAAATCCCCAGGAATTTGTCAGCATGTAGTTGGCAACCCCATCTCCTTCCCAGCTAGCCACCAACCTACCATTATCTGCCCCTTTGACTTCAGCTGACTTCTGCCCTCCCTTCTGCAGAACAGTTGTAATACTGAGTGCTCTCCAGCCCTCACCTGGAGATTGGCAACAATGGTTCCCTATGTGGGACTGACTGGTTTGGAGGGTGGAGTCTATGGCAGTGTACCTGTCTGAGGTCCCACCCCTCCTCAAACCTCACCCTCTTCAGGCTCCATCCCTCAAGTCTCCAGGAATTTCCCATCTGGAGTTGGCAACCCTATCAGGACTGGCCCCAATGTGTTTTCTCCCAAAGGCCAAAGTAGGTGACAGGACCAAGCTTAGTTGCCTACCAACAGGCACTGAGGGGAATGTAGGGTTGCCAGCTCTAAGGAGGGAAATACCTGGAGGTTTGGGGGGTGGATTCTGTAGAGGGCCGGGCGACGGAGGCATCGGCCTTCTGTCGCCCGCCTTGCCCCCCCAATCTCGGCCCGGGCGACCGCGGCTCCGATCAATTGTAGCAGTGGGAGATCTCCAGGTCCCACCTGGAGATTGGCAACCCTAGGGGAAAGTCAGCTGCACAGCAGGGGGTTGAAGAGAATGGTTTGATGGCTGCTGGGCCAAGATTGGCAACAATAGTTCCCCAGGAGCCCCATCGTAAATGCACCAAACAATTCCTAAAGATTTTCCAAAACACTACTGTCAATAAATTGCAACACTTTGAATTAGCACCAAAGCTTTAAGATCTCTCCAGCTGTCACCTGGAGACTGGCAACAGCTTGTCTGGAGTGTGGGCAGTATGGCATTGTATCTGTCTGAGGTCCCCCCCTCCTCCTCAGACCCCACCCTCAGCAGGCTTCATCCCTAAAATATCCTGGAAGTTTCCAACCTGGAGTTGGCAACCCTATGTCCTGGAGTTCCAACCTGGAGTTGG
>NW_015172009.1:325850-351408 GCF_001447785.1 Gekko japonicus
GTGAAGTCCAATCAGCTTCCATATGCAAATGACCTTGGGACGCTGGGCGGGACTGCACAAAGCAGCCAGTCAACCCAGCCAGTGTCTTCTGAGTGGCAGTTCTTCCGGCTTAACACTAAAGGGGCCAATTTTAGAATTTTGGTGCCCACTACTCAATTATAATAAGGGAGAGATTCACTTGGAATAATAGGAAGAGACAGTTTTGGGAAGATGATAATAAAAAGGGATGAGGAGCCTGGGGTGGGAGGAAGAGAACCATATTTGTGTGTGGCTTAGCTGTGCAGGGCGCCACCAGCTCCCTTCCCTCATGTAGGGCTCAGCCAGGCCAGGTGCCACTGTCATCTGCCTCACCTCATGTGAGGCTGGGGGCTGCCCTCTGTCTCACTTTGCATGGGGCTAGGGTAAGGTGTTGTCCTCTGCCTTACCTTGCCTTGTGCAGGGTTTGGCTGTGCCAGGCACTGGGCTTGGCTGGTCCAGTGGTTGTGTTATGTATGGGGGCTGGAACATCCCAGGACTGTCTACCAGACACTGGCTGAGCTTGGAGCTCTAGAACAATAGCCTACCAGGACTCTGGAGGTGACCCATGAGGAATTAATGTTATGTAAATAGCCTATTGTTGGGAGTTGGGTGTGGTTGGGTGTGGTGTTTGCATGCTATTTAAACAGGGCTGTTGCCCTGGAGCTTTGCCTTGTATCTGCTGAATCACTAATAAATCTGAGCTGATCACTAAACTTGGGGTCTGCTCATCCATGGAACTCAGTATTTAACAGGTTGGCTGGGCCAGGCACCAGTGTCTAACTTGCCTTACATCAGGGCTGGCTAGGGGTCAGTCTCTGCCTTGCCTTGAGCAGGCTGAACCCGGCTTTGCCACCTCCCCCATCTCATCTCAAGTGCAGGGCCCAGCGGGCCAGACTCTGTCTCCCTTTCCTCGACTCAGGCTGGATGGGTGTTGCCTCTACTGCCTTGCACAGGGCATGGTGGGTCAGGCTCAACCCTTCTGTCAGAGAGCTGACTGGCCCAGTTGCATGTATGGGGGGGGGGGCATTGGCCCACCAGGAGAAATCCAGGCGGTCTCAATGGCCACTCCCCCCAATGGTGAGGTAAATTAGGCTGGGGATATGGAACCGGCCCAAGGATACCTAGTGAGTTTCCACCACAGGAGGAGGATTTGAGGCTGTAGTTTAAAGCTCTAACCACTACACCACACTGGCATTGTTGTGGGGGCTGCTCTTAACCAGTACCAAATAGCCAGGCCTAGGAAAGTCATGCAAATTGGTTGGTAGCAAGTTGTTCAGTAGTTGCTGCCAGGTCTGGCCCAAATGAGTCCTCCCTCCAAGGGCAAAATATCACTGGAAAAGGCCCACCCCCCGCCCCTTACTGTCAGAAACCAAGCCTGTTGTGGTTGCCTAGCAATGGTCACTGTGATAGTCTGTTTCTTAAAGCTAAAGGGACAGAGTTTTTTAAACCTCAAATGTAATTTTTTTGTGGATTTCAAATTTTTTTTTCAGGCTTATAGAAAGGTCTGTCTTGTCCATTCACAGGTCCAGTCTCTGTATTTAAATATCCCCATATTTTTCTGAATTGGCTATTCAAATACAAAAGTGGGGACCTATGAGACTCATGGGGGGATTCCTTCGCCTTCTTAGCCGTAACCCCCACCCATCAATGCCAGTGACCCATTGCAGCTCACACTTTAAATTAAATTTCAATTAAAGGTAAGGAGGAAGGGATCTTCCCTTCTCGAAGAAGTAATGATGCAAGTAAGTAAGAAAAGATGAAGAAGAGGGAAGTAATGATGACAGTAGCCCTTTTAAAAGAATACATCCAGTTCTGTCATATCAAAAAGAAGCTATTGAAGTGGATAGTGAGAGCAGAAGAGGCAGAATAAGAGAGACAGCAAGAACAGCAGAATTGAGAACCTCCTTGCTCATGGAGAACCTCAGTGTTAAATGAGTTTTCAGCTAAGATCTGGAGAGAGCAGCTTGTGAAGTGAGAGAGTTTTGGGGGGCTGGGTGAGTGGGCATCAACATGGCAAAGGAGGTTCAACGTGGGCAAGTGCAAAGCCATGCACACTGGAGTCAAAAATCCTAACTATAAATATACGTTGATGGGATCCAAACTGCTGGTAACTGACCAGGAAAGAGATTTTGGAGTCATGGTAGGTAACTCACTGAAGACGTTGACTCAGTGTGTAGCTGCAATAAAAAAGGCAAATGCTATGCTGGGGATTATTAGGAAGGGGATTGAAACAAATCAGCCAGTATCATAATACCCCTGTATAAATCTATGGTGCAGCCTCATTTGGAATACTGTGTACAGTTCTGGACACCGCATCTGAAAAAAGACATTATAACATTGGAAAAGGTGCAGAAAAGGGCAGCTAGAATAATTAAGGGGATGGAACACTTCACCCAAAGGGTAATTAACATGTGGAATTCACTGCTGCAGGAAGTGGTGACGACTACAAGCACAGACAGCTTCAAGAGGGGATTGGATAAATATATGGAGCAGAGGTCTATCAGTGGCTATTAGCTATTAACACTAGGTCTGGGGCAGTGATGCGCTGTATCCTTGATGCTTGGGAGGCAACAGGCAGCAGCTTTGCAGCCTGGCAGGCCAAGCAGAGGCCTCAGATGGGAGTTGGGGCTTAGGCACCAGGCTGTACCTGGCAACAAGCCAGAGGAAGGCCAGCTGGGGCCTCCTGAGGCCTGTGCAGTCAGGAACAGTGGCCTCTTAAAACTTCAGGGGAGGATGGGGGAGAAGAAGGGAAGGCCCAGCTAGGGAGACCAGTGGCCCAAATTCCTGTCAATCACCATGAGCCCACACCTAAAGGGAGGGCATTGGGAGAGTCCAGGATCAGCATACACCCAGACAAGCCTTTTTAGGCTAGCCTAAGGAAGGTCAAGGAGGAAGGGCTAGACCTATCCCATGTCAGTCAAGGAAGTCATGCTGGTCAGAGGGAGCAGTTCCAAAGGTGTTGCCAACTCCCCATCTCTACGAATTCTGAGACCCTTCCTGAGTCAGGGCTGACAGAAAAGAGGACCTGGAGGGTGCAGTGGCCCTGGACCCCACAGCCAGACAGTTTGTTTAAAGCATTTCTCTCCCATCTAATCTCCTTGAGCTCAAGGTGGCAAAAACGTAAAGAATTGCCAGTTGACTAATTAAAACAGATTCAAATGCACAGTTTACCAGTTAAAAGCATTCAAACTTACAAGTGCAAGAGTTAAAACATAGGATCAGCAAAGTCACAGCCAACTATGTAGTGAAAACTGACCATGCCACCAAGTGCAAAAGCCAATTTTCATGTGTGGTCACTATAATATCTATGGATTTCTTAAAATAGAGGTATACATCAACAAAGTACCTGCCATCTGTAGGGTTCTACTGAAGGACCTTAATCTACAGCTGTTTGTTGTTGTTTATCAGTGCAGACAGCTGTTGAAGCTCATGGATTTACCAACTGAACCATCCCATCCTTGATTTTTGACTGTCATTTAGAAGTCGTATTGCCATAATACAAGTGCAAATACATTCAAATTGCACAAGTGAGCCTTGGTATTATTCTCAGCTCAGCAATTTTGTTGCTATAAATCTCAGAGCTACCTTTCTGCTTCCACATCTTGAATGATATTGAAATGGAAAGCAACTGTGGGCAGAAAATCCAGCATCATGCTTACTCTGTTAAATTTACTTTGCTTAATTTCAGTCTTGTCAGATGATGTAAGTGAAGCTAATTGCTTGGTACACAAGTACTGGGTTGTGAATTATAAGGCGCATAAGTGAAGCAGAGCTCATCTGGTTAGTGTGTGTGCTGAGCAAGAAAAAAAGTTACATGGAGCCTCTTTATATTTGCAAAACTAATCCTAGGAGTTTATTATAGGAACACCATTTCTAGATAGGATAGCAGAGATTCTCTGATCTAGTCTAGCTAAGGAGCCAGTGTGGTGTAGTGATTAAGAGTGGCCTACTCTAATCTGGAGAACTGGGTTTGATTCCCCACTCCTCCTCCACATAAAGCCAGATGGGTGGCCTGGGGCCAGTCACAGTTCTCTCTGAACTCTCTCAGCCCCACCTACCTCACAGGGTGTCTGTTGTGATGAGAGGAAGGGGAAAGTGATTGTAAGCCACTCTGAGACTCCTTCAGGTAGTGAGCAGACTATAAAATCCAACTCTTCTTCTTTCCCCTCCTCCTCCTCCATCTCCATCTCCAAAATGGAGAAGCATGTCATTGTCTGTGGAGAGGGGAAGAAGCCAGAAGGAAGGAAGTTTTCCCTAAGAGTAGCAATCTGCACTTCAAAGGGACAACACCAGAGAGGAGTAAAAGGAAGGGTGGTCCGTGCCCTGCCTGTCTAGCTCTCTGACTCTGGCTGATTCTGCATCTAGCATTCACTCCACATTTTCTCAACTGGGTGGGAAAAGTGCAGCTCAAAACCGCATTCAAATACCTCAAGGCAACGCCGTACTGACTGCAAAGTCACCCCTGAACAGCCATAAATCTATGCAGAAGGTACCATAAAACCCAATGATAAAAGAAAGCAAAAGCGGCATGTAATGCAGAGGGGAATTTCTGTTCCAACGTGGGTTTTGTAAAACAATGGAGGGAAAAGCCAATGCAGGATCACCCTCTCCCATAGTCTGAGGCAAAGAGACAGTATACAGTCCTTCACTTCCAACAAATTAGGAGATATTTGAAAGCATATATTACAGATGTTATCAACATGCATTTTATTTAGTTTTTGTCCTGAACCAACAGATATGTTCTGGATTGAACCCTGCATTACAGCATTGAGCCCCAGATTTGCCAACTCTGGGTTGGAAAATTCCTGTAGATTTAGGAGTTGAGCCTTGGGAGGGCAGGCTTTGGGGAGGATCCTCAGTGGGGTATAATGCCATACAGTCCACCACCACCCCACCACCACCACCCCATACACACAGTAGCCACTTTCTGAAGGGAAACTAATATCTGTGGTCTAGAAATCAGTTGTGATCCCAGCAGATCTCCAGGCCCTACCTGGAATGGTTGGTAGCCCTATCCTGCACACACGCGAGAATACAGCACAAGGTTTTTAAATCTGCAACCCTGGTGGCTTCTGTACATTGTCCTGAATTGGTTCCTTCATACACTTCCCTAACAGATAAACTCGGTGGTCACTTAGCATCCATTAGTAAGGGAAGGGACAGTTCTATCGAATTTAATTTAACCTGTGTCATTAGTGCATAATTTTGCTCTTTGTACTTCATATTTCCATCACAGTAAATAGTTTATTAGGGATTTTACAGTAGCTTTAATTTTTTCATTCTTCCTGAAAAATAATTTGGGACTAAATATTTAACCGAGGGGGGGGGGGAGCAGAATGGAATGACTATACATAGTGTGTGGCTTGTACTGCGGTTTAGGTGAAGAGTGCTATTTCAACGGTGCTGAATATTGTTATTTAATTCTAATGAATTAAACATGTATTCCTGTTCCTGTTTTGTGCCTCTTTATGCAATTTTTGTTTGCTTAGGTACTTAACACCTAATGATTATGTATGTGTTCTGTGTTTCCTAAAACAAAATTGCTCTGAAATCTCAGACTCCTGCATTGTACAACCAGTATGCTTTGTGGATTTTCAAGTGTGTGCAATTAACCCATCACTAAAGTTTTACATAGTGATTATTCTGGAAAGTGACAGAATCACCAAAAAGACAGAATTCTTTAAAAAAAAAATAGAAATAGGTTCAGTAGAAAAGAAATCTATGTTTACACATATGCACATTCTTAAAATACCGTTAGCATTCTATAACAGAACTAAATTTACATTGTTTGACTCGAAATCCACAAAAGTTAAAAAAGAAAAAAATATTGGAGTTTCCAACATGATGCCTGCATGCGCCGTGGCTCCCTCCAGCACCTTTCCTGGCGCCTGCCAAGTCTTTTCAGGAAGTGGGTGGGGCCAGGTAGCACTTTTGCCCAGCAAGGCTTCTGACTCACTAACAGAGATTTGATTGGCTGTGCAGGTTTTTAAAAATGTTGCTTTGGCAGCAGCTGCCACCACAGCACAAGAATCTACACTGTGTTACTGAAGTTAACTGTGGCAGTCGTGTGGCTGGCTCTGCCTGTGGATGCCATTTTGTGGCAGCCATTTTGTTGCTGTGCCCACCATGTCATACGCCTACATGCTCAAAAAGGTTGGAGACCCCTGACATAGATTGTCACAAAGCTATCACGATGTATTTATATTGATTTGATTTGATTGATTTGATTTATACCCCACCTTCCCCGCCGAAGCAGGCTCAGAGTGGCTAAAGTTCAGCAAGAATAGAATAATAGAATTGGTATCTTTAACATTGTGTATCCTCACAAGAAAATAAGCTTGGTCATATATTAAATAAAAACATTATATTCTTCTACAGAATGTTGTCTGTTTGCATGAGGATGGGAAGTCTGCATGTTATTTATGATTGTTTAGTGCTAAAAGCTCTATGCTGTGTAATGATTTCATCATCCTATGATCTTATTATATGTACATTTTAACATTAAATAATTATATCTAATTCCACAGTATGACTTTTTACATTCCGGTTTATTTAAAGTTTGAATGTTTATTGGCAGCTTATCATTATGAAATTCTTTTAACATTGTGGGTATATGCAAATACGCACTAGTAATAATACTTCAGTGTTACGCACCTCATCTTGCAGTGTCTGTGTTTGCGTAGGTGTGCACAAAATCATTCTTTGACCTGAGATGCCTAAATTATGGTGGAATGTCTGTGGCATCTAGCTCAGGCTGTTATCAGAGCTTGCTTCCAAATAAGTGTTCATGAGATCAGCATGGCAGTCTTCAACAAATTCTGCTGTCTAGAAGCCAGTGGATCTGATAATTAGCAGTGACTCATCTTAGAACTTGCATACACAATATTGCCTCTAATGGATTTCCCCAAGAGCCACTAATTATTTCTGTTGCTTGTAAAAGGTTTGCAATGTATTCAGAAAAAAACACTACCACGCCAAATACCAGTACTGGGAAACAGAAGAAATATCATAGCTGCAAATGTTGATTTAGTGATATGTCCGTATATGTGACATATATTTCCCTTAAAACTATGTGAAATCAAGTCAGTATTTGTTTGATCTAGTTCAGTAATTTCTTGATGATCTGATTCTTGATCATCTAATTCTGTCATTGTCTTCCTCCAGTGGGTGATGACTTTTTTATTTCATTTGACATATCCCGAGTAAGCTACTATTGGCCCACCTTCCTGGTTGTATGTGTTTGTTTGTATGTTGATATGTTTTTTGTATTGTTAAATTTTATATACATTTTTAAATGTTATTTTAATGTTTAAATGTTTTAATGCTAGCTGTTCACTGCCATGGGGACCCTATTTGGGTGGGAAGGTGGCATATAAACATTTTCAAGAAATAAATTAAGAATCCTGAATATGATGTCTATTTTTAACAGCCATTTTCTTTTGTGTTTTCCCATAGAAACGCTCAAAGGGTCAGGTGCTGTTTGACAAAGTGTGTGAGCACCTTAATCTCTTGGAGAAGGACTACTTTGGGCTAACATACAGAGACATGGAAAACCAAAAGGTAAATCAGCATTTCAAAGATGGGAAAACTATCTAAAATCCAAGCATAGACACCTAAGTAAATGGAACTGTGGCAGTGTTTGTGAAAGTTATCAGGTTTAAAAACTGGTTACTGTCCAACAGTTCGTAATTATTATTTTTTTGCAAAAGTACAACTTTTATATAATTTTAAATTGTTGTGGTAGTGTAAAACAGGACACTGCTTGATTAGCCTGTTCCATGTTACTTAAGGGGCAGGGGAAAGGTAATCTGTTGTCATGTATATTCGTGTTCTTTTGAATTTATTCAGGTACCCCACATTGGTTTTAAAAAATATAAAATTATTGAGCTTTGTAATGTAGCATAATGTTAATACACAAAAATTGATTTATTCTTGCTATTAGTTTTCTTTCAAAGCTCACATTACTCTGACAGTGTTTCTCAGATGATGCTGACACATGAAGTTCAGTGACCTATGAATAGGCATTATCCATAGCAAAAGAGCCTAAGAAAGCAAAAAGCTTGCAAAATGAGTCGCTCTTTGGCGCCCTTCAGTGAATGTGTGGGAAGAAACACATAAATCCTTGTATTGGGAATGGATAGCCTAATCTCTACTCACGCTTTGACTGGGGTGGGGTCAGAAAGGAAATGGTGTTTCTGTATACAGACTCCACTCTGATTTGCAAGTTTTTGGATGGACCATTATGGGTAATTTTTAAGGTGGACAGCATTTGCCTCCAACATCTTTATTCAGTTTAGTCTGTTACAGGCAAAGACACAAAAGTTTTTTTTTTAATGAGCGTGTTCCTAGGTGTTGTAATTCTAAAATTATCATTTGGTTAATGCTATGCAATAAAAAAATTAAAAGCAGCTCACAAAATAAAACAAGATAAAATAATAAAAACATAAATGAAGCCATTAAAAACACTTGAAAAACCAGAGCATCAAAGCACATAAAAATCCAGATCATTCAAGCACATTCAAAGCCCAGGGCACAAAACATCTAGCAACCTAAAAGGTCCTCATAACAGTCCACAGGCTAGAAGCAATTTATAAAAACAATTTTAGCAGATTAAATCCTTGGTTAAAATACTAGGTAAAAAGAAATGTTTTGGTGTGGTGCATAAAAAAGAACAGGACAGGAGCTGGGCAAGCCTCAGGAGGAAGGACTTACCATCTCTGCAGGTCAAGGGGGCGGAGAGAAGGGCTTGTGTGAAGAATAACAGCTAGTGGGCTGGATAGTATGGGAGGAGGTGGTCTTTGAATTACTTTGGTTCCAAAGAAAGTAAGCGCACCCTGGATATGATGCAGCCATTTTAGGTCCAATTGTTTTCAGTGAGAATGTAAAGCATGCATCTAGCTTTCTCTCACCAAAATCATTTGTGTTTAACGTTGGCCCTAGAACTATATCTTTGTTTTGTTTCATTTGCTCTTAGTTTGAAATGCAATGTTTCTTATGCATCTGATTCAGATATTTAAAATACTGCTTTTCAGAACTGGTTGGATCCAGCAAAGGAAATAAAGAAGCAAATCCGAAGTAAGTTGTGCTCGGTTATTTATTAGAGGAGAATGGTGCAATTTTTTAAAAAAAATCAGCATTTTGCTGGGCAATTTTTTTAAAAAAGGTTAAGTGTTCATGTTACAGAAAGTATTTCCTTTTTTTAATGTCATGATAAAGCATGGTTTGCCATAAAAGCAGGTCCCCCCCCCCAGCTGTGAGATGGGGTGGGGTAGGGCAGAATGCGGGGGGGGGGGGGGGCCAAGGATTAGTCCAAGGATTCCCTAGGGTTCTTCCCATAATTACAAACTTTTTAAAATGTATGAATCATACCATTATTTCAATTCAGTCCGAGTTATTGTAGGTCTTAGAGCTAATCATCTGGAAATACCCAAAGGAGGGGGTAAAAAATGAAGGTACAAGTTTAAGGACTGATTTTCTGTGTCAGGGGCAGTCAATTTCTTCATGCTGAGTAGTTTTACATCTGGCTTTTGGGGGCTGCCATGTTAACTAATCTCATGCTCCATAAATATCTGCTCTTTTGGGTAAAAGGAAAGGGCAGTCATAGCCCTGTTGGAAACAACTCACTAGTCAGATTTATGCTGATTTGGCCTAGCTTGACAGTTTTCCAAGCAAATCTGGGAACTGTACATCTCAGGTCAAAAATTAGTATATAAGGGAAGCCATTTTTTTTTTCCAGCCTAACTGAGCCCTCTTAGTGACTAACAGGTAGACATAGAGGAAATTATCTAGAGGCCCAGGTGTCTATTTATGTTCTAGGATTTGTAAATAGAGGTCTTACATAGTGTTGAATAGATTGTTCTGAAAGACTGCTGGAAAAATTAAACGAGAAATGAAAAAACTAGGAAAAGATGAATGAACTCTCTGTTGTAACACGTTATGTAAGGATTTTAGTTCCAGGATAAAAGGTGTAGCATGTAATTGGAGACGTGCCTGTGGAAAAGAAAAGCTTTTTCTAGCACAGGTTTTTCAGTACAATCTAACATTGTTTTTAATGTTTACATTTGAAGGATTCCACTGTAGAATTTGAAGGTATACCTGGGTTCAGGAGAATACAAAATCTGTGTTTTAAGGACTTAAATGACCAGACTTCTCTTGGAACAGATTATTTAGATCTAGGTGTATGAGTCTTTGGATCCTGGACAACATGTTGTCATAGATGGTTCAATACAGGAGAACTTCTGAATAATGCAATTGTCTCTTTCAAAAGTAACACTGTTGTGGGGATCCAGGGGGTCTGTGACTGCTTGGTCCTCCCTGTCCACTTCTATAGTTCCAGCTGAGACCTGAGGTCGGCAAAGCACTCAGATGTAGAGAGGGGAGGGGGTTAACTGCACCTTGTTCTGCCTTCCTTCTTCCCAAGTCTCTCCTCCACAGCCAGGAGAAGAGAAGAGCTGGAGCCTTCTTCCCGCCCTGCCATTTGGCGCCTTATATGGGGCAGGCTTAATCCTGCACCTGCACGACAGCCTTCCTGGACCTCCCACATATGTTCCCTGTTTGACTGATAGCCCAGCTGCAGCTGGCAACTCTTTAAAGGGGTTGCTTGATTATGTAGAGGAGCTGGCCTGGCTTGGCTGGCCTGGTGATGCTGACCCTCTTGCCATCGGGGCAGCTATACAGGCACATAGCCAGGATTTTGTGGCTTCTGGGGCACATTTTTTTCCTGGTAGTGCTGAGGTTCTCAGTGCAGAAAGAAAAGCCATTTAGCTAGTAGAAAGCTGTTACCAGGATAGATCTCTAAATTGCAAGCTGTCAAACACTTTAGATGACAGTTCTCAACTGCTGCAAGTTAATCACTTCTGCCAGCCTAAGCAACAATTCTGATTACAAACCAGCAGGTGGGGGTGATGACTTGTATAGTCAAGAAAGCTAACATTTAGGCAGAAAAACTCTCTTAAAGGAGACTAGTTTCCTGGCACAGAGTTAGAAGGGATCCTAGAGGTCACCTACTTCAACCCCTTGCTCAGTGTGGGAAGTAGTCAACTACAGCACCCCACTCTGACTAAAGGAACACACACCTTTTAAAAAATGTTTAAAAATGATTGAAAAAAGCATTTACAGAAATTCTTGTGGGGCTGTGTCTTTAAGAAAGGGGGCAGAGCCCCCAGAAGCCCCACCATAGCTATGGGCCTACAGCCATAGCAATGATTGGAAGCCTGAACGTTGGGACTGTGGTCATGCTGCTGCCCAATCTTTGACACATTGCAAGTGACAGTATTGTGATGTTGTGAATGTCCAGTTGAAAGCTGTAACCATGCCTTATCCTGCATGTTGGAACATCTTGTGTTTCTATGTAGTATAACTGTTTTGTGGAAAGTAGCTATTTTCACATTAACTTTTCAACCATAAATTTTAAATTGGGGGGTGTTAGATCGCGCTAACAAAGGGTAAATTTTAAATTTAGGGGGGGGGTTGTAAGCTACCTTAAACAGGTTCCCTGGCGAGGCAGCATAACAGTTCTCTAAATAAATAAATCCCAACAAAATGGAGGTGCTACTGGTGGGAGAAAGGTCTGGCAGAGGAAATGGGTTTCCCCCTGTTGGGGTTGCACTCCCTCAAAGGAGCAGGCCTGGGACCAACGTACCTTCATGACCACCTTCTCCCATATGAACCTACTTGCTCACTCTGGTCATCCTCAGAAGCCCTGCTTCAGTTGCCCCGAACATCTGAGGCTGGACAGTTGGCAACCTGACAAAGGGCCTTTTCCATCATGGCACCAAAACTTTGGAACTCCCTCCCCAGGGGGATTCGTCTGTCTCCCTCTATCGCTGTCTTTCACCAAGAGGTGAAGACTTTTTTGTTTTGTCTGGCATAGGTCCACTAATGGTTATTGGCCCACCTTCTAGTGTTGTGTTTATATGTTTTTAATTGAATTGTATAATTGTAACTGTATTTTAATTGTTTTGTTTTTAATGTTCCTCGCCTTGTGGACCCTGATTGGGTGGAAAGGCAGCATGAAATGATCTAAATAAATAAATATCACTGGATATTTATATATTCTCTGGTGTGGGAAGGCAGTTTGCACTGTCAATAAAGTGTCTTCCACTGGCAGGGCCTTCAGGTTTCTGAGAAGCCCCAGAGGTAAGGGCTTCCTAATGACACCAAATTTGGCCTTGTCTGACTAGCAGACTGCAAGTTATGAGATCTGCTCCTACTAGAGCAGGATAAATCCCTCATTTTTTCCCTGTAGTTTTCCTGTCCCCACCCCAGTTCCATAGTCAGAGGGAGGGTTAGAGGCACAGGCCAGTGCCCAGGGCAGAATAGCTCTACATGAAGCTGCCTTCCCACTCACAAGTCTTCTCTTGCCCTGGTTGGGGCTCTCACCATTTAGGTAGGGAGGTTCCAGCTCAGCACCGGTCAGAGCAACTGACCAGAGAGAGATCAACAGAGGAAGCTGCAGTAGTGTTGCAGAACAGCACTTCCTTCCTACCTCAGCCACCTAACATACCTGGGGAAAGACTTCTTACACCTGGGGAAAGACTTCAGCCACCCTGAGCCCGCTTGCGGGGAGGACAGGGTAAAAATGTTAAAAATAAATAAAAATAAAATTACACAAGAGGTGCTTTCCTCCCTGATCAGGTTGCAGAGAGTCAAGCATGAGCCCAGGCACTGGCCTTCGCAGGCAGTTAAGGTAGATAACAGCCAAAGTGGCCGCTCTACCTCAGGATATGGTGTCTCCCCCCAGCTCTATGCTGAAGACTGGAGATGAGTGACTGCAAAGTAAGAAGGGATGTGCAAAAGCCTTCTGTTACTGCAGGCTCCTCATGGTGGAGTCTGCTGCTGCTTCAGGCAAGGATGGTGCAGAGACAAGCCACAGAGCTCATTCCTCATCTCTGCTAGACACCAGTTAAGCAGCCAGCAGAGCTGTGAGTACATAGTGGGGAGAGGCAGGGGAGGCCTCTAAGGAGAAATGGCCCTTTCTTGGTTACTGCAGAACTGTCAACATTCCATTGTTCTTATAGGATAATTACTTGTTCATCTCTTATTTGCATTTCCCCATTTTTTTCTAAGTAACTTTGGCATCCATGTTACTTTGCTATCCATAAAATGAATTGGTTGCTTTATTGCTTTAAACATATTGGGTTAGAACTGTCTTCAATGGGACCCTCTTGGACAGAATGCCATGCAGCACCGATGGCTCCAAAGGGAAGGTGGCATTGGAAGAAATAGGGCCTCCTCACTGGTCTACTAGCAGAGAACCTCTTTGTACTTGTGGCTCATAGGATCCAACCCATTGCTGATTTTTTAAATGTACACGTGCAGTGATTCAAGAACCTTAATAAGTCACGTATCATTTGAAGATGTAAATGTTTTTTGGTAGGCTTAATGTAGTTCTTACACATGGAATCAGTTGCACCAAACAGATGCCAGTTTTCTTTCTTACTAACACTTCACAAATAAAAATGCTTACAATAGTCAAGTGTATGTAAGCATTACATTTTGCACCAAATGTTCTCCATCTAGAATTATGACTTAAAAGTACTATTTGTAGCAACAAATCTTGATGCATAGTATAATGAGAAATCTTTTGACTATTCTAAATGTTTTAAAATGCGTCTTTCTCGCTACAAAATAAAACTAAATACTGAAGTGAAGAAAAAGTGTTACAATTTCTTATTTTGTATTCTGCTAATGACAACCACATTTGGCTTATATTTGCATTAGAATTTGTGAATAATTTGTGCAATTCTAATCAAAGTTACAGCCTTCTAAGTCCATTGAAATCAGTTGGTTTAGAAGAATTTAACTCTGTTTAGGAGTGCACTATGAGAGGTTATCCAGGACAGAAAAATCTAGGTTTTCATTTCACTGTATGAAAAGATGTCTTTATAGGTACACATTTTCCTGCTTCAGAGAATTTCTTTAGAAACATATTGTACTTCAGGACATCATTGAAATTATCCTTAACACAATACACAAATCTTACATGTGTACTTGTTAGAACACAGGACTCCATTGGGCCACTGTACCATAATGATGCACAATTCCTTGCATTGCATAGAAATGTTGTTTCTGAATCCGTTTCCTGGTTTTACCCTATGAGAAAAGCAAGTCTGAATTATATGTTTCTTTTTAATGGAATGGTATGTCTACATTTATGCAACTGATACAGTTTATTTTTCTCTTGCTGTTTCTACTGCAAACAAATAACATCCAAGTATTTTGAAGTCTGATTGAAATTAATTAATAAGATTTTTATAAATTGCAATACAAAATTCTGGCTATGTTGAAAAAAACCAATAGTTTCCAACTGAAGTATCTATAAGGCCACCTTAGGTGAAGAAGCTGAGAATGTACAATTTTTAAAAAAATCTATAATAGGCAAGGATGAGCCAAGAAGGTATGGAAGGCTCTATATACAGCAGAGGCTCAACCATGTCAACAGCAATCCAAGCCCTAACGAGTGGTACCTGTAGGAAACTTGCAGGCAGTTTAATGGACATTGTACTGTCAAGATTAGCATGGCTTCTCTTCTGTCAGACACAGCAAGGCTATGGTAATAGAACCTGACATGCCTTCAGCATATATATTCATCACTCAGTTTAAATAGTTAAAAATAGAACACTTCAAAATGCAAAGCAAATGAAACAAAAGGCCCAGCATTGCAGTTATAAAGATGTATGGCCTGATTTAAGTGTGAAATAAACATTATTTTTTTACTCTGTTATTAGATGGTATTTTCTTGTGTCAAGATACAGCCAGTATAAGGGGCAATTGGCATCATGGTTCTTCATTTGAAAAAGAGAATGGTTAAATTCATATATTCATGTGAATATTTAAAACATTTGTATATGGCTTTTCCACCTTACTTAGGATCTGCAAGGTGGTAGAAACGCAAAACAACGTTAAAATACAGAATATATATATATATAAAATATTTAAAATAATTAAATAAAGCATACAAACACATAGACCCATAGAGAAGGAAGGCCAATGAGAGTTAATGAGGGAATGCCAACAAAATGCCACCTGCTGGCAGATGATAGTGGTAGAGGGATACAGACAAATCTCTTGAGGGGGGGCAGAGTTTGAGTGCTGTGGCTAAGAAAGCCCTTTCTCAAGTAGCCATCTGTTGGGGGCATCTAAAGCAGGGCCTCTGAAGATGAAGTGATCTGGGAGATTCATATGGGAGGGTTCAGCCCTTAAGGTATGCTGGCCACAAACTACATTAGGCTTTAAAGATCAATGGTTGCATTGGCTCCTTGCATTGGGAGCCAGTGTGGGTGTAACGAGACTGGAATAATATGGTCCCTATCACCCATTCCAGTCAGCCTTCTGGCTGCAGCATTCTGTACCAACTGTAGCTTCTGGACACACTTCAAGGGAAGCCCCATTTAGATCATATTGCAGTAATCCCTTCTAGATGTTACCAAGGCATGCAACATAGTGACAAGATCTTTTCTGTCCAAGAAGAGCCACAGCTGGCTCACCAGTCAAAGATCATGGAAGGTGCCCCTGAACATTCCTGGAACCTGTTTATCCAACAGGAGACCCAGATCCAGCAGCACCCCCAAGCTATGACCCTGCTCCTTTAGGAGGAGTGTAACCCCATCCAGAACAGGAAATGTCAAACCTTCCCCCCAGTAGTAGCAACTCCACTTTGTTAGGATTAACTTTCAGCTTGTTAGCTTTTAAATATCCCAGATGCCAATTCACGGTTTCCACAGCCCCTCTAGGATCTGCTGGAAGCATAAGATTTGTATCAGTGTTTAAAAATGGGGGACAAGACAGAACCTTGTGGGATGCCAGAGGCCAAGGGGTCAAGTAGCAGTCCCCCAACATCACACTCTGAAGTGTAGGACCAAAACTACCACAGAACAGTGTCTCCTACTCCTAACCCCCAAATGTGGTCCAGAATTATACCATTATCAGTGGTGTTGAAAGCTACCAGGAGAATCAATACTGTTGTACTCCCTCTGTCCATTTGCTAGTGCAGGACATCCACTAGGGTGACCAAGATCATATCAGTCCTATAACAAGGCCTGAAACCAGAGTGGAATTAATCCGAACAATCTACTTCATTTGAGTATACTTGAAGTTGCCCAGCAACCACTCATTCAATCTTACTCTTTTTATTATAGATCATATTATTTATGTATTTGTCACATTTTAGATCCCCACAACAGTCCTGTGGTATAGGTTAAGCTGAGTATGTGACTGGTCCAGAGTAACCTTTGCAGATCAGCAGGGATTTGTATCCAAGCCCTGTCAACGCCCAATGCTCCAACTACCACACCATGCTTAATCATAAAACATTCAGGGTTGCATCATAGATTCATGGAGGTGCATCTTTCTTATCATTCTCTTCCTCTCAGCAACCCCTTTGACTTCAGAAAAGGTGCTGTTACCCAGAAGGACACTTTTGGACAAAATCTGCTGTGGACCATTCTCTGCAAAGTTCCTATGCAGGTTACCACCTCTCTCTACTGCAGCCTCCTTCCTCCCAGTTCCAGAATGCATTTTTGTCCAGGGGTTGCCCTCTCAACTTGCTGGCATTGTCTTTTTGGAATCCATTTCTTTTTAGTTGCTCCTTAGTAGCAGTGTTTTCATGTCAATGGTTTATAGAACATAAAATGTTGATGTTGCTGCTTTTAAACTAATGTAGCTATGGAAATAAATCAGTAATATTACCTAATCCTAAATCTTTTAGAGCAGACTTTTAGTAGTTACCTTTATATTTGTCTTTGCAATTTTGTTCATGATAAAGATGAAGCACTTGTGCTAAGATGGTGCTGATTGGTGTATCCTAGATACAGTTGTGTGTGCTTCACTTAGTTGTGGTCACAGACTTTGAAACACTGCTGAACGTGTACCTAGCAGTGCATTCTCTCTTTTCATTTCTATTACATAAACTACATCTTAGTCAAAAAACAGTTTGTTTGCATACTAGATTTATGGGCAATACAGGACAAATTATTATTTGCTAAGAGTTATAACCCTGCTTGGGAAGAGATGTGTCATTGAATGTTTAAGATTAAAAATGTCTTTGAATCTTTAAGAAAGCATTGGAGTTACTGAGTTACAACTCAGTAACCGTTATGGGGCACAGTGTACCAGTAATTCCAGTAATCCTTTATACTCTTGCAGGTGGTGCTTGGCAGTTCTCATTTAATGTGAAATTCTACCCTCCTGATCCTGCCCAGCTTTCGGAAGATATCACCAGGTAGTTCAAACATGAGCACTGTTTCTAAGTTGTTCCCGCCTCCGAATTTCTGATGATAGTAATTTCTACTTATCCACAGTCCATATATTGTCAAGTGATCACCATAATTCTAACATTAGCAGGTGGTAGGAAAAGGCATCAGTTTTTGGCTGAGTTTCTGCTCATTGTTTTATACTTGCACAGTTTGTTGGTGTTCATATTAAGTGTTTAGATAAGGATGAATTTTGTTGTTGAATGCTGTAACTAATAACAACACATACAACACAATAGCATATATAGATGCGTGAGGAAAAAATCAATAAGAAGGGAAAGGCTACTGCTGTTTTAGCTGACTTTATTTAAAAAAGAAGTTGGTATGCCAATTTAGGACTAGTAAACATAGACATTATCTGCTAAAAAGTACATGCTGCAAATCTCAAGAATTTAATTTAAATATGAATATTCCATATTTCAAAGTGTGAAGGCTTTATTTTCATAACTGTGCTGTTTATTAGGAATGCTTGCAAAATCCTATTATAGCCCACTTTTATAAGAGGAAGATCTCAGTTATACTTTTGTGTATTTCCTCCTGCCTTCCTTCCCCTCCTCAAATTACAGCAATCTGTATTACTGTTACAGGACTGCACTTCCTGTTATTAAATTCAGTTTAACATTTTCAGGTAAATGGCGTCATAGTCTTTGTTTTTGTTTTTAAAAATCTTTTTCAGGTACTACCTGTGCTTGCAGTTGAGAGATGACATAGTTTCTGGACGGCTGCCTTGCTCTTTTGTTACACTAGCGCTGCTGGGCTCCTATACAGTTCAGTCAGAACTTGGAGATTATGATCCAGAGGAATATGGAAGTGATTATGTCAGTGATTTTCGCTTTGCACCAAACCATACTAAAGAACTGGAAGACAAAGTAATAGAGCTTCACAAAAGCCACAGGTAAAATAAGCAAATGGAAATGAATGAAGACAGACAGACAGACTGATTGATTTTCCCAGTTAAGGGAAGAGAAAAGTGGTAAAAGTGCACAATATTATGAAAGATCATTATGATCTTTCATTTAAATCAGTACACACAATAAATGCATTTTCTAAGTTCTTTCTAAAATATATTTTCACCCATACTTATTGATGCTTGTCAGGGGAATGACACCTGCAGAAGCTGAGATGCATTTCCTGGAGAATGCCAAAAAACTGTCCATGTATGGAGTAGATCTACACCATGCCAAGGTATGCATCATGAACAGAACTCTAATTTATATTGCAGCCCCAGCAACAAGGGGAGGGCAAGGCGGGCACCGAAGGCAAGGGGTTCCCTTATTCCACTGTCAATAACCCCTTTTTTTAACCGAGGTTTGGAATCACACATGCACACACAGTTTTGGATAAAATTGGAATATAATTGGCCACAGCTTTATTGATTACAGCTGTAAGAAGCCTTGGCACAGCATGGGGTACCGGATCCTGTTCATCAGCTGACCCGCCTGCCAGTCATTGATCCCTTGGGATGACCTTGGGATGACAGGTCACTGGATCCCACAAGGGCGGCCACCCAGGAGTGGTCTCCGCTGCCACCTGGGCATGACCCTCACACCAAGATTCCTTAAGGGGATCCCCATGCTCAGGAAAATGGGCATGCAGGCCAGCTTTCCTGAGAGTGATGCCAATGCCCCATGCTGATACCGCCACAAGAGCCGGTAGGAAAATGCATCATCTGTTGGCCGAGTTTCTGCTTGTTGTTTTATTTCATGCAATACTTAACACACTTTGTTGTTGTTCATATTAAGTGCTTTAAATATGGATGAATTTTGTTGTTAAATTCTGTAATTTGCCCACAACTAGATATTTTGTAAAGTATTCATTTTTAATTAAGTGGTGTTCTATAATTATTAAAATGGAACTTATTAACAAACTGAAAGAAATTCTCAGTTAAGAAATCATGATGAGGCCCTGCTATGCTTACCTCTATTTTTAGAAGTGAGATGGGTTACCATAGAACCTTCTGTGCAGTAGCAACTTGATTATATAACTCCTTTCCCAATTCTGTCCACATGGCTGCTAGGTTAATGAGTTTTAGGCACCAAGTTAAAACATATCTGTATATGCAGAGTTTTGGTTATGGTGTTGTAGTAGTGCTACAACTTCTTTCCTTCCATTTCTTTGAGGGGTCCTGAGGTTATTACAGGATGCTGAATGCTTTACGTGGACTTGACTGCTGTGATTCTTATAAATTGGATGTTACTAAATTAATCTGTGTCTTGAAAGATTTTAAGGTTGTGTTAGACTGTTTTGTTGATCATTTTATTGTTAGCCGCAAGAGTCTTTTGACTGAAAAGCGGTATACACATTTCTTATATGAACATAAGACTGAGTATAATATGAAAAAGCAGTGTGTCTGCCAAAGCTGCAAATAGTTAGGTTTGTTAATATTTGGGTCTTGTATTTCTCCATTCAGGATCACATACATGAACAGAATAAAATTCATTCATGTTCTTGAGAAAAGTTGCTGGACAGGAGAAAAAAAATGTACTGGTTTAGGCTGCAGAAGATTATTTCAGAAATGAAGACACACACATATGATAGATGCATAGATTTCAAAAGAAATGAGGATGCATGAAAATATTAAGATAAGCACAAATATCAAAAACATATATCCAGTGCACTTCTAGAGAAATTTGCAAAAAACACATATATTAAAAAGAGACAGACCTGGAGCCATTTATGGACTTAATAAAAAACAAATTCAGTAATACTTTTTATAGAAAAAATATATTCCAATGTTAAGCATAATAATTTTCAAAAGAATAGGTATCACTCCAGGGTTTCTATCAATACTACAAAAAAGTGCATTTTACAGGGGGAAAATAATGAACCATGGCAATAGGACATTTGAGTTTTATTTTTTATTACATACACCTTTATATATACATATTTCACCACTTTCAGAGGCTCCTTGTGTACAAGCATAGTTGTTGTTGTTTGAATCAAGGGGCTGTGACTCAACATTAGAGCAGCTGCTTTGTATGCAGAAGGTCCTAGTCCCTGGTATCTCCAGCTGAAAGGATCAGGTAACTGGTCATGTGAAACATCCTCTACCTGAGAACCTGAAGAGTCGCTGCCAATCAGAGTAGACAATACTTTTTATTATTTTTTATTTTTTAATTTTTTTACTAACCTTGATAGACCTGTGGCCTGGCTCTGTGTAAGGTACATATGTTCGTACTTTCATTGGTGAGAACTTGGTATGTACAACAGAGATGCCTGTACTTTGAAGTCAATAGGAAATCCTTTCTTGTGAAGATTTTCGTTGTGTGCATCTGAGTAAATGCCAATTTAGTGCTAGATTGGGTGCTGACAGATAAGCTAGTACACGTTATACAAGCCTTTCCTGGGGCTGGAGCCAAATATTTCCTTTCACTAAGTGCAGAACCTGTCTCTGACAGAAGACCCTTCACTTAGCAAAAGGGAGTTCTTGAATCCAGAATGTGGGCACGAACAAACTGAGTGAAAGTCACAGCTAGCGTGCTGCTTCCTCCCCCCATGTGGGGGCAGACCAGGGGTCTCTCCCTCTCTCCTCCCTCTTTCAGGAGGCAGACCAGGGGATGGGAGCCTTTTCAGGTTCATTTTTGCCTCCTAATCTGCCCCTCTAAGTTACTGATAGATCAGTCTTACACAAGTTTATTCCGAATCCTACTGAGGTCTTTTCAATGGAGGTTACTCCTAGGAAAGTGTTCTCAGGGTTGCACTGTTAGGTGCAATCTTAAAATCCCCCTCCACGTAGTAAAATGGGATTTACATCTGAGCAGAGTTGTTTAAATGGGTGTCTCACAACATCTGATTGGTCTTGGTTCATAACATGTATTCTGTACTCTGGACAAGAAGCTAGTCTCAGTACCGAACATGGAGAAACAGGGTGGTTACCAGTGTTCCCGCTAAGCTGAGTTAGTGTGCTCTAGCTCACAGTTTTTTAGCATCCAGCTCACAGATTTTTGTCTTAGCTCAGGAAGGAGGGCTCCAGAGCAGACTAATTTATGCAGTAGCCAAATTTCTTGCTCACAACTTTAATGCCAGTAGCTCACAAAGCAGAATTTTTGCTCACTAGACTCCACAGCTTAGAGGGAACATTGGTGGTTACCAATAGACAAAGATGTCAGACAAGGATGTATTTTATCTCCCTATCTCTTCAGACTGTATGCAGAACATATCATAAGGAAAACTGGATTAGATTTAGATGAAGGTAGAGTGAAAGTTACTGGAAGGAGTATTAACTATTTGAGATATGCAGATAACACCACATTACTGACAGAAAATAGTGAAGACTTGAAAAAACTACTGATGAAGGTTAAAGCATAAAGTGCCAAAGCAGGGTTACAACTGAACATCAAGACGACAAAAGTAATGACTACTGGAGAATTACACAGTTTTAAGGTTGATTCTGAAAACATTTTCTATTCCTTGGCTCCATCATCAACCAAGAGCGAGACTGCAACCAAGAAATCAGAAGGAGATTGAAATTGGAAAGGGCAGCCATGAAGGAACTAGAAAATATTCTTAAGTCTAAAGATGTGTTGCTGGCAACCAAGATCAAAATAATTCATACCATAATATTCCCCAGTTTTGTGTGTGGATGTGAAAGTTGAACAATGAAGAAAGCTGACAAGAAGAAAGTAAATTCCTTTGAAGTGCGGTTTTGGAGGAGAGTTTTATGGTAACCATTGACCGCCAAAAACAACAACAACAGTGGGTTCTAAATCAGATGAAACCTGAACTCTCTAGAAGCTAAAATGACTAAACAGAGGTGTGACATTTATTGGTCTCAGACCAAGATGTGTCTTGCTTTTCTGACAGATATTATACTCCAGGTTGGCCCTTTTGAAAACCCACAGCCATCCATGCCTTTAGCATTTTTAGCCTGTAACACCCAAATGGCCATGGTGCTCAAGGCCTGTCAATAATGCCAGCGAACTAACTTCTCAATCTGTTATATTAAAGGATCCTTGTACCGTAGACTACAACTACCAAAGTTCTTAAAACCTGCTTTCAAGTGGCTATAGTCCTACAGAGCTTTCTTTTATTTCTCACCAGTCCCCTTTTATTTCTGAAGAACTCTCCTTCTTCCCCTGAATGCACATTATCACCTCTTAATTAGGCGTGTTCTGAAGTAAAGCTGACTTACAACCTTGTGCCCAGGCATCTTTGCTGCTTCTCCCTCCCCCTCTGCTCTGTAGGGCAGCTTCCTCTCAGTTCTGGCCTGTTATGCACTGGTATTTTCCTTCACTTTCTCCGTGCATGTCATTCGGGTTTTCTTTGTCATTGTGCATTGATTTTTCTCCCTTCAGCGCTCAGTTCACTTTCTGGTCGCTGTTTCCCCAGGTTTTCTGAGAGTGCTTTTGTGCCAATTTTTGCCGTTTTTTTGCTTTCAAGCTGAAGGTAATTCAAAAGTGTACCGATTCCCTTGGATTTCTCCCTCGCCTTTTTGCCACCCCTTGAAGGTCACCCCCCCACCCACATCGAGGTTGTTCCACCCATTCTGCAACTTCCACCATCCTCCCCCCTTCATCGATGTACAAGCTCCATTTTTCCCTTGTTTTAAAGGGTGGGTTGACAAGTTGTATGAATCTAGCAATATGGAACTATCATTAGTCTTGGATTACTGAATAAAAAATTAAAATGGGGGGGAGTTTAAAAGGAGCTGTGTGAGGTTTAATTCCCTGCTGAAAGAGGGATCAGAGAGGAGGCAAATGGCAGTATCCCCAGTGCAAAAAAAGGGGGAGGGATTTCAGTGCTGCATGCAAACAAAATAAAGGGGGAGGATCATCAGTGCCGAATGAAATTGATGTGAGATGGAGAGAGAGAGAGACGCTGCCAACAATCACAGCTTGCAGTACCAGTGTCAGTGGTTCTACTGTACATTCTGTACACTCGGCATGTTCCCCCATGTTATGAGATCGTGTGAATCTTTCCCATTTTTCACAGTGGCCAATAACACGGCAGAGAATCCCCTAGTGCTTTGCAATATGGAAAATGAGGCTTTGCAGCTGCTTATCAGCTTCAAGAAAAGGCTTATCGATTTCAACATTGGGTTCTCCCCCTTTGCCTGCATTCCTGTCTGTTCCCTTTTATTCAACAAACTAATACTAAAATGCACGGGCAAAACCTGAACCACAAGGATTTAAATGGGAGGTGCTTGCTGGATGCTACTGTGCATCTGTGATAGGACAATTGCATAATTTCACCCTGATTTAGAAAAGTGCATGGTTTTTTATTGTAGCTGCAGAATAGATACACCGGAGGGAAAAGAAAGTAAGGCGGGCACAGAATCCAAAGTCAAGATTAAAGGCTTACTGCTCTGAAAATATGCAGTAAAATGTGCACGCATAATAGGCCTCGGTTTCTCTGCTCTGTCTCTGTAGCCTCCTCCAGACGGGGTTTCTATGCTCTCCATACAGCGCCAGTCTCTTTTTCCTCACAGGCTCACCTCTCTTCTAATTCTGGAATTACTTCAGGGGTCGAGTCTTCCTCCTCTTGATTAATGGGTCTGTTGCAACAGAACAATCCCTCCAAGGCTTCCTTCACTGCCCCTCTCCACCTTGCCTCTTCTTCCAGCTTACAGTCTTGCTCTCCAGCTGCTGCCTCTGTGTTGCTTGCTGTTTCCTCAACGCCCGCCTCCCTTCCCACCAGTAAGTTGTTTCTATTTAAAGTCCGACAGTCAGGATATGGTCCTCACCCCTCCAGTGACATGGGTACACCAGTGTCAGCCCAGCTGTTCACCCTTCCAGCTGAGCTTCTGGAGGCCCCCGCTTGCTCCTTAAACTCACAGGGGCCCTCTCTTGGCAACAAAAGGCTATCATACTTTGATAAAATTATGAGAAGACAAGAGTCACTGAAAAAGACAACAATGCTAGGAAACGCTGAAAGCAGCAGGAGAAGAGGAAGACCTAATGTGAGATCGACTGATATGATCAAGAAGCTACAACCCTCAGTTTGCAAGACCTGAGCCAAGGCTGTTGACAGTAGGATGTTTTGGAGGCCATTCATTCATAACGTCACCGTAAGTCAGAAATGACAGCACTTAACACACTAACACATATAAAAACCTATATACATATAAACAAACATATATACAAACAAATATGGACACCCAAAGGGGAAGAAGGGTCAGTGAAGGGCCATGCTCTTTTAAGGGAAGCTTCACTTATAGTGTATTGCAGTAGTTTAATCTAGATGTTACCAAGGCATGCACCACAATGACAACATCATTTCACCCAGGAAAAGCTGCAACTGGCTCATCAGTCTGTAAAAGGCACATCTGGCCACCACCATCAGCTACTTATCTAATAGGAGACCTGGGTCCAGCAGAACCCCAACATACAAGCCTGCTCCTTTAGGGGGAGTGCAGTCCCATCCAGAACAGGCGATACCTGAATTCCTGGGTCAGTCCTTTACCTATTTAGTAACACCTCTGGTTAGGATTAAGTTCCCACTTATTAACTTCATCCATCACAAAACTCCAGTCACTGATTTGTGTACTGCCTTAGCAGAGAATGGAGAGCTACATTGATCCATGGTCACATGCTCAAAATACGGAGAAAGAAAAATGGATACTAAGTGTTAATAATGGTGTTACTGAAGTTCACATTTGCTTTAGATGGTGATACAGTTGACAGTGAAAATATAAATGAAATAGCAAAATTGTAAACACCACCTTGAAAACTAAGCATTTTTGGAAAGAGTCTTCATTCCACTTCTTTCACTTATTTATTTACTAGGATTCTGAAGGAGTTGAAATCATGTTAGGTGTTTGTGCAAGTGGTCTTTTGATATACCGTGACAGACTCAGAATAAACAGGTTTGCCTGGCCTAAGGTTCTCAAAATTTCATACAAGAGGAACAACTTCTACATCAAAATCCGACCAGGGGAGGTAAGATATGAACTCACCCTCTTCAGCATTTGTTGTCACAAACTGGTTCTGCTTGTACTGCTTCACATGCCCGTAATGTTATATTTTGCTTTAAAAATTAATACTTTATAAAACATCTGCTTCTTATATAAATTTAGTCATTTTTGTTTCAGCTTTAAAAATAATCATTGCATGGTAATTACCCTTCCCTGTCTCTTCTGCCTGCCACTGGAACCGAAGATGCTGCCTCCTCTGCAAGAAGAGAGGATTCTATTGGCACAGGCAGAAGAGCTTTACTCCTGTTTCTGTGCTCTTTTTTCTGTCAGAAAGGCAGAGGGGATGAAATGGCAGTGGGGAAGTAACTGCAGAATGCTGTAGCAGCTGGTGGGCTGGGTGCCCTGCCCAATGAATGCCTGCTCTCACAACCCTCTT
>NW_015172009.1:351461-407596 GCF_001447785.1 Gekko japonicus
CTTCAGCAGGTATAATGTTTCAGAATTCCTCTCATTTACCTTTCTATCATACCTATAAAGTAGGTCAGGTTCCAGATTATTGACGTCCAAGGATACCCAATGATGTCCCGACTAAACTGGGAGTTGTATATTGGTCTACTAATCCCTTCAGATCCTAGTGCACCACAATGTCTAAAGCAGTGTGAACTTTATAATGGTGGTTGCTCAATTTTTCAGTAATATGAGAGATGTATTGATACATTAATCTACTCCAGTGGTAGTCACTCCAGGGCCTGCAGAGAGCTGCATCATCATCATCAACAACAACAGCAACATATTTATTCCTATCCCTGGCATGAGTCCTGAACCTCAGGGAGGCTCGCAGCTTACCCATTCACAACAGCAGCAGTTTCATGACTGAAACCACTTGCCAACCACATAGGGTTGCCAGGTCCAACTCAGGAAATACCTGGGGATTTGGGGAGTGGAGCCTGGAGACTTTGGGGGTGGAGCCTGGAGAGTTAACCATTCCCTAAAAATAAATAAATAAAAATACAGCAGTGCAGTTCCCCTGAATACAGTCTTCATTTCCGTGTTCTCTTTTTTTGCCTTCAAAGGGTTCCCCAGCAGCTGCGCTTCCACTAAATGAAAGTGTAATTTGTCATACCCCTGCAAGTCCCTTGTCAGGCTGTGGTAGCATTTCCAAGCATAGCTTGGAAAGAGCAAGTTTGGTGTAGTGGTTAAGTGTGCAGACTGTAATCTGGGAAAACCGGGTTTGATTCACCACTCCTCATTTGCAGCTGTTGAATGACCTTGGGCATGCCATAGTTCTGTCAGAGCTATCCTTGAAAGAGCAGATCTTGAAAGAACTCTCTCACCCCACCTACCTGACAGGGTGTCTGTTGTGGGGAGGGGAAGGGAAAGGAGTTTGTAAGCTGCTCTGAGACTCCGAGTGAAGGGCGGGGTATAAATCCAATCTCCTCCTCCTCCTCCTCCTCCTCCTCCTCTTCTTCTTCTTTATTAAGGGACACACAAACATACTCACCAAAGCAGCCAAAATAAACAATAAATCCTTTCCCAGACACAAACAGTTTGCAAGCCCACACTTTTGTGATCTTACTGGAGCTATGGTATAAATCACTTTACTCAAGGGAGTTGCTGAATGTAACAATCTGATTTATTTCAACCATCTTCTTCAGACTAACACAGAAAAATGAAATTAAGTAAGAGCAGTCTATGGTGGGGGTGTCAAACCTAAGGTCCACAGGCTGGAACTGGCCCACTGAGGACTTCAGTCAGGCCCACGGCTCTCTTCTTCACCCCCACCCCCTGCCCTGCCTGTCCTCACCCTTCCAAGGGAGATCAGGGCTGCCGAACTTCCCAGCTGGCTGGGCCTTGTCTTTGCTGGTTTCTTTTCCAGCAGAAGCTCATCTGGGCTAAAGCACAAAAAAAGTTGCAAAGAAAATGTGGAATGGATTTTTCTTTAAGGTCTCTGGGCCCAGACAGACTACTCGGGGACTGGAATGACAGCCCCCAGAGTGGAATGATGGTCCCTGGGAGTAGCAGCTGCATTCTGGGAATGGAATTCCACTCTGGGGGCTGTCATTCCAGTCCCCGAGTAGTCTGTCTGGGCCCCGAAACCTTAATGGAAAATCAATTCTGCATTTTCATTGCAATTTTTTTAAGCTGCGATGTATTTCAATGGAGTGTTCAGTTTCCAGTGTTTGTATACCAGTTGAAGTTGTCTGCTTGCAAATAAAGGGCTGATGTTTTGAGCCAGCTTGTCTCTACTGAATGGACCTGAGAACAGGTGCCTGAGTGAATCAAGTAACCTTTTCTATTCTTATTACAAATAATTTGTGCTCTCATACACACACACACACACACACACACATGTACACCTTAAAAGCCATTAACCCAATTAAATATACCTTTCTTGTCAAATAGTTGTGAATTTTATATGCTAGGTTTTTAGCTTTAGGAGACATTTTAATTTCTCAGTTATCTAAAATCTTAACACACTACTGTTGAAAGATTGCCCTCTGGTGGTATGAGAGGGATCATAGCAAATAGTGTGAAACCGCTGGGCTTCTTCTTTTTGCCATCAAGTCACAGCTGACTTGTGGTGACCCCATGGGATTTTCAAGGCAAGAGGTAGTCAGAAGTGGTTTACCATTGCCTGCCTCTGTGTCATGGCCCTAGTATTCCTCAGTGGTCTCCCATCCAGGAACTGACCAAGGTTGATCTTGCTTAGCTTCTGAGATCTCATGAGAGATCGGGCTAGTCTGCACTATCCAGGTCAGAGCTGTAGTAGACACTGAAAAAGTAGGTCACTGCATCCGTTGTCAAGTTCACATCTGCTTAAATTACTACAGTTCTTTCATTTCCAATAAACAGTTACTTCTTCTGCCAATAATTTAAAAACAGTAAATATTTGGGAGAAGTCCTCCTCTAGACATTTTATGTTTTTAAATAACTGAATCTAATTTTTTTAATGGAGGAGCACTCAGTAATGCCAGCCCCCACTTGCAGTTTGAATGGTGCAGGGAGCATTTATCATCTCAGTGAGAATTAGGCCTCACAAGATGTCATTAGGGGCTAAATTACAAGGCTGCAGAAAAAGCCTGCATTGCTCACAGAGCATGCCACAATGGTGATGTTCGCCTATCACCTTCTTCAGGATTCAACTTTCAGTGTGTGTTTTAAGTGTCAAGTTTTCCCTGAGACTGAATTGACAGAACTGACAGTGAGAATATGCCTTAGTTCCAGGGCTTTTTTCCCTGGGGGAACGAGTCAGAACAGAGTTCTGGAACCTCTTTGACAAAATTCTTTTAAAAATGTTTAAAAGTTCATGAGTTTTCAATGGACAGACTGAAAACTTAATTTCCCTCTTGAGAGTTCCAGCACCTCTTTTTCAAAAAAGGAAGAAGAAGCCCTGCTTAGTTTTATGAAAACCAGGGAGAACTGTGTTTCCATCAAGAAGAACCTCCTCCAGCTGCATACATCTCACTCTCCACTCATGTTTGTCCTGGGGTCCTCTGTCCCCCACTTTAGGAGGCATTTGGGACTGCGGCAGGATGGAGGAGGCAAGGAAATTTTGGGACAGTATTCAAGCCACTTCTACTACACAAAGACTTCCCAACTAGGTATATGAACAAAAGGGACAGCATCTAATTAGAAATCCCAGATATATGCACGATGTATCATCCTGTCATCATTCGCTTTTTGTTAGAACACATTACGAAGCAGAGATTCCCCACCTCCCAGAGCTGGGAGAAGAGAGAATGGGCTTTTCTCACAGCACTTCTTGTACTCAACAGATGGCACCAAATACCCTTCATTGTGAGATACATCTTTCATTGTGAGATACATGCTGAATTTGCTCGTATGGGTAGCTTGAAAGGAGATGCCGGCGGGGTAGTAGTGTGTATCTTGCGTGATGGTTGTGGTGGCGTGCAGTAGTACTAAAATGAAGGGGGGAAAGCACTGTAAAGTACAGATATCCCAAAAATAAAGGATTTTCACTTTGAATTGGAACGTAGGCAAATACCTTCAGCTTTCCCAAAACTTTCATTTTGATTGAGGTGCTAAAACAGGTCGTATTTGTTAAATGTAGATTTAATGGATTTTAAAATAGTTTCTGCCTGAAATGAAACTAGAAATTCTCAACAAAATGTACAGTACAAAAACAGGTGTGCTTTCTTTTGATTTTAACAAGATGTTATGCTGTGGCATTTGTATTTCCAAATAATTTTTTATACATGTGTTATGCTTGCCCATAACAGGATGAACTTTGAATGTTATGACTTAAAATACTGTTAATTGGATACAAACATTCAAGCCATTAGGCGATCCCAAGTAAAAGTTGTCTGTTCTTACCTTAATGCTGTCCTTTGTGTGACCTTAATGGAATGATACAGTCCATCAGGAATGTTCTTACATCTGACCCAGAAGTCGATCTCTCACAAGGGGCCAAATCAAAGTTTCAAGGGCAACTATAAAAACAGAATTCCCTGTTAATTGCTTAAGTTGGCAAACTAAACAGTGGTCTCCCAGTCAGATTTATGTCATTTGTTTGTACAAATGTGAATACCTCTTTAGAGTGATGACTGAAATAACAATCTCAGGCATTATGTATTTGATATACCTTGCATTGCAAATAAATGAATGTTCTTTTTCTCCCCTAGTTTGAGCAGTTTGAAAGCACTATTGGTTTTAAATTACCAAATCATCGTGCTGCAAAACGTCTGTGGAAAGTTTGTGTTGAACATCATACGTTTTTCAGGTACAATATTTTTTAATGGTTTCATTAAAAATGAGACACATAGAAATAAGCATCAACTGTACTATAAGCATAACTGTACCAAACCACCCCTGGTGTACTTTCTATATACTGATTGGTGGGAATTCTTTGCCACTTGTTAAAAATAAGTAGATTTAGTACACATACAAGTGCTAAATTTTTCTGAGAGCATTTTAATTACACTATCGCCACCTTGTGATTTATGTATAGAATTGAATTTTAATCTTTTGTCATATTATGTTACAATCTTTTAAATTGTTATAGTTACATAGAATCATAAGTTGGAAGGGACCTCCAGGGTCATCTAGTCCAAACTCCTACACAATGCTGGAAAGTCACAAATACCTCTCTCTCCCCTGCACAATCCAGGAAATTCACAAATACCTCCCACACACACACACCTCCAGTGACCACTGTTCCACACACAGAAGATGACAAAAAACCTCCAGGATCTCCAGCCATTCCAGAGTGGAATGACAGTCCCCAGAAATAGAATTCGTATTTTGTGAATGGAATGATAGCTCCCCAAGTGGAATGATGGCCCCTGGGACAAGCAGAAATGTTCAGGGGCTGGAATGAGTGGAATGGGGGCTGCTGAAAGTAGGAGAAGTCTACTGGCACTGGAATGACAGCCCCGAGAATAGAATGATGGCCCCTGGGAACAGCAGAAGTGTTTTGGCACTAAAATGACAGCCTCTGCAACTGGAATGATAGCTCTTGGGAGTATCTTGTGGGAGACTGGAATGACAGCCGCCAGAGTAGAATGACAGCCACTGGTAGTAGAAATCTTCTGAGATAGGAGTGTCATTCCACTCAGGGGGCTGTCATTCCAGCTCCAGAACACTTATGCTACTCCCTGGGGTAGTCATTCCACTCTGGGAGCTGTCATTCCAGTCTCAGAACACCTCTGCTCTTAGCCAGACCGGAAGTGGGGAGATGCCATTCCTGTCTCAGACTTCTACTACTCCCAGTGTCTCTCAATCCACTTTGGGGGCTGTTATTCCCATATCTGACTCTGCTACTACTCCCAATGGCTATCATTCCACTCTGGGGGATGTAATTCCAGTCCCAGAACACTTCTGCAACTCCCAGGGGCCTTCATTCAAGTGGGGGGAGGCTTTCATTCCAATCCCAGAACACTTCTACTACTCCCAGTGGCTTTGATTCCACTTTGGGGGCTGTTATTCTAGTTCCAGAACAGTTTTGTTACTCCCAGGGGCTGTCATTCCAATCTGGGGCCTGTCATGTCAGCCCCTAAACACTTCTGCTACTCCCAAGGGCCATCATTTCAGTTCAGGGGGCTGTCCTTATGCTCCCAGAACACTTCTACTACTCCCAGTGGCTTTGATTCCACTTTGGGGGCTGTTATTCTAGTTCCAGAACAGTTTTGTTACTCCCAGGGGCTGTCATTCCACTTCCAGAATACTTCTGCTACTCCCAAGGGCCATCATTTCAGTTCAGGGGGCTGTCCTTATGCTCCCAGAACACTTCTATTGCTCCCCAAGGCTGTCATTCCGTTCCAGGTGCTGTCATTCCAGCCCCAGAATTCTTCTGCTACTCCCAGGGGCCATAATTCCACTTGGGGGCTGTCAATCCCCTGCTAGAATGCTTCTGCCATTCCCAGGGGCTGTCATTCCACTTGGAGGGCTGTTATTCCAGTCCCAGAGCAGTTTATATGGGATTTCCAGTTCCCTTCCCTCTGTGCCTCTAACTAACGCATGTGCAGCACATTTGCTGCCAACAGAAAACAATGGCTGCGTGTGAGCTTGGAGGTATATATCATTCTGCTCCCATAAAGCAGAATGGGAGCTCTCTTATTAGCAGCCAGTGTTGCCTGTCAAGCTTCAGAGGGACACTATTGGTGTTTCTAGGGCTGCAGAAGTCCCCCCCCCAATTGCTTTGATGATAATAATTGATTGGTGCCAGCATGTCTGCCACGAACACTGCCGACACACCCCACCACGAGATGCCCAAACCTCCAAAAACCACATGGAAGATCATGGGGGGGTCATGAGGCAAGTTCACATGGACCTCAGCTCACAAACCACAATTTTAGGTGCAAATTTAGGGTTGTGGGTAGCTTTGTGCTGATCCCTAATCACTAGTGATGCTGTTGTTCCTGCTATCACTGCTTTGATAGAAAAGGAAGATTGTTGGCAGCAAAGAAAACATAAATTACCTGTATATGAGATGACCGAAGTACAGACAAAAAGTTTCAGTAGCTGCAAACATTGAAGAGAAACACATGGTACAACTTGGCAGTACTCTGAATGTAAACAAGTCAATATAGATGGTGCGAAGATTAAGCATGTGAGAGATAACATTAGTTATTAAAATTGATTTTTATGTGCCACATTAGGGAGCATGATTTCACAATGAAAGTGGATTTAATGGCAAATGTCATGTTTATTGATTTTTTATTTATTTAAGTCATTTGTGCCCTACCTCTCTCCCCAAAGCAGCTTACATTGTTCTCCTCTCCTCCATTTTATCTACACAACAACCCTGTGAGGTAGGTTAGGCTGAGGGAGTGTGACTGGCCAAAGGTCACCCAGCGAGCTTCGATGGCACAAGCAGAAACTAGAACCCGGGTCTCACAGGTACTAGTCTGACACTCTTAACCACTACACCACACATGTTTCTCCTAAGACGAGAGGAGGATAGTGCTTGCAGGGGTCAAGGAGCTCAGGCAAATGCATTACTTCTTTGTGGTCTCTGTGCATCACACTGATGGGCTTTGCGCCTGCATGGAAGCCAATCTCAGAAAATTCTAGCGTTACAAAAAGGTATGAAAATTTCATCTCCTGCGGCCAGAGGATGGGCTGGAACAAAACTGCTGTGGGTCTGGCCTCTACACAGGTGGGGGGAAGCTGCACCCTTCCCCTCAGCCCTCCTCCTCTCCTACTTAGCTCCCCCCCCCCCCCAGCCCTGCTGCACTTTCCTCCTATTGCTCATTTTGTCCCCATGGACTGCTTCACCAAAGTAAACTAGCTGTGCTACACTGAGCACTAACTGACCTGCTCTTGGACCCAACTCACTAACTTGCTGCCCCTGACTTTTTCCTCTTCAGAACTAATCTGCAGTTGCCTTTTTTCACAGTCCACACCACTTAACTTTTTTTTATTTGTACAACTACACCTAGGCTGGAAATGTGGCAAACATTTTTGTAACTACACCTGAGATGGAACTATGAAACTCTTTCTAGAAACTTCAGTTATTTATTTTATTTTTCGTAACCTACAAGCAAAACCTATTTCTTCCCAAAAATTAAATTAGTCCCTAGCATGTCTGAAAATTTGATTTTAATTTTTGGAAGATTAAAAATTCAGCTTAAACCCAATTTTTAAACCACCTGGCTTCAATCACTTTGAAGCACAGGTCAGCCTAATAATTTTTTTAAAAAGTATGCCTTATACTCCAATTATTATAATTTTTTTAAGTGGCTAATCATTATTTTAGAAACCTAACAAAAGCTTATTTTTTGGAATAACTCTGATTATAGAAGGACAGCTGTAAACCCAGAACCGTAAGAACGCCAAAGGATAAACTTTTTTTTAAAAAAAAAACAGTAACGACCTTGAAAATCCCCTTTAAAAGTTAAAATGCAAAGCAGTTAAAAATTCTAAAACAAACCAAGAGAAAAGACCTCAGCAACATATCCCAAGCCTTTTAAACCCAAAACATCACAAAACCAAATCAAATAAAACTATTTTTAGAAGAATCAGAAAGAAATCATCCCACACATACACTACAACCCATCAGACAAAAATAAAAAATAGAGAAAAACTTGAAATAATAATAGTTTAAATAATATTTTTAAATGAAAGGCAAACCAGTCCTGGCACAAAACAAGGTCTTCCCAGGAAGGCAGTGCAGTTAATCCGAGGCACAGACAGACCAGAGCAGCCGGAGGGATAACTCTCCAAAAATCTCATTCTGCAATAGGATTCAAGCAGCCAGGCCTGCTTGTTATCCTCTTTGTCCATAGTCATAAAGACTATGAGACAACCGTCATGATTGGGCAGACAGGTAGAGCTCCTCTAATGTGTGATCCCATTTGCCTGAGAGAGATGCCTCTCCTCCCCTTGTTGCCCAGGAAACCTATTAAAGGGGGGGGGGGAGGCCTGGGATCCTTCAAATGCTGGAAATATTTTTGGAAGTATTCAGGACCCAGATACCAGTATTCCCAAGAATCCTGAATATCATCTGGTTACCAGACTATATCTTACTGGTATTTTATGGGGACATATTGAGACCAGATATATACGAGTGCAAATCCGTAAAAGCAGACTCCAGTCACGCCAGGCCCAGTCTTGGACTCTGATAGCCATCCACCAGTAGCCCTTTAGCCAGTGAAAAGTCTCAATGAGATTGACGGAGGTTCTTGGGACAAGCCCTCCTCCCACTCTCCCATCTCTAGAAAAATGTATAACCTCTATAGGTTGCCAACAAGAATGTGCATTCTTATACACTGACTGACTCTGTCATTGTTATTTATTTATTTATTGGATTTTTACCCCGCCCTTCCAGCAGAGCCGGCTCAGGGTGGCTTACTCAATCAGTATAAAACACTGCAATGTGACATTGTTGAAACTGCTCTGGGCAAAACACAGCACGCATCCCACTCTGCCCCCCACTGCAGGAAACTTAATAACTTTGGTAGGAACCTCTGATGCTATGACATCTGTGATTCCCAGCTACCAAGCCTGCTTCTTATGGTACCAGCTTTTTCTGTGGGAGAAAATCTTCCTGGCCCATTAGTTACAACTGATGGCCCTTACATTTAGGGGCAAAAGCTCTTTGAATTACAAAGCAACAAATCCTCACTACCATGTTGCTGAAACTGGGAGGAGGCAAATGACCTCTGCCCTAGCTCTCTGTCACTATACCTAGTTATGGTCTTCTGCTCTGGCCCCAGATGTCAGAGTTAGAACTGAAGACCTTCCTTTTGACAAGGAAGGTCTGTTCAGACCAAGACTGACAACTTTCTAAAAAGTAGACTGCCACACAGTCTATGGGCCTTGCCACATTTTCATCCAAACTGCAGTCCACCAGGCACTGGCACTAATTAGTAGAATGTCAAACAGCCCTTCAAGTTGTACCCTGATCAGGGTTCTAACCCACAATCATGTCATCCTACATGAAGATCACATTCATCTTCTCCTTCCAAACAGTCCTCCAGCATCAAGATGGGATTTTCAGATTCAGGCTGACTTCCCCCACCCCCTTCCATCTCCAGAAGTTGACACTTACATGTGTGGGAAGTCATAACTTCCACTGCTCACTGTAGTCACACTTAGCTATGCCATAAAACACAACAGTATCACCCATCATTGTCTTCGGATCTATCCCCTTCTGCTGCCGTATTTCTCAAGCAAAGAATCCCTACGCCTTAAGCAAGCAGTAAACCCTATTCCTTGGTCTTAGAGAGGTCAATGATTCTATTCCCGATACTTCACCATGCCCAAGGGGGATGGATGCCTCCATCCCATTCTGGACCTCAGAGGTGCCAACCACTTCATTGCTACTACTACCTCATGCTGCTGCTTAACTTATTAGTTTTAAGCAAATTACTAAAATATAGGAAAAGCTAGACCAAATTTGAATGGCTGTGAAAATCTGTCACAGATGCATAAAATTTCACAGCTAAAAGAGTGATAGGTCTGCTATTATCGCCTAATAAAAGAGGTATGCCTCTATATGATCTATATTTTGGAGGCAAGGAAGAATTAAAAGATTTCTAGGCTCAGAAAAGTAATCACATTCAAAGGTCACATGGTACAGAGTGTCTACGCTACTACCTGCACCACAGTTGCATAGTCTATCAGAGTAAATCTTGAGATATCTCACTTGGAAAACTCTAGATGGTAGGGCATTAAGGTGCACTAACATAAAGGCATGCCTATAGTGAGGAACAATCAACCTCTTTATTACACCTTGCAAGTTCAGGATTACACTTTCCTCCATACTTCTTCTATTATGGGGGGTGGGTCTAAGGGATGCTTACTTCCAAACTGTAGTCAGGCCTCAACATCAGGTTTGCAGTGGCCAAGAGCCATTTCAGTACAAACTGTTGCCCTTCAGCCTCATCATTGCCCCAAGTTTCTTTACCAAATGCACGGCAGGGGTTGCCGCTCACTTGAGGTGCTGTGGCAGAACAGTCTTCTCATACATCGCTGACTGGCTGACTGCTGAAGCATCTAGAAGACAGTCTTCATCTCCATGGCTGCGAGTCTACAGAAAGAAGTGACACTTCATGTGATCTGAGACTCCTTTTCTTTATGATGGCCTTCCTAATCTCCCTCTGCTCAGCAGGGCAGTCATGTGAATTGACCATTATCAGGGCTGACCTTTTTTCCTTCCATTTCCATTGGATCAAGGTAATACTACACCCTGGCATCTCCTTGATACCTACGGTTATTTCTGATTTTCATTTGAATCAGGATATCATTCTGCCTAGCTTCTTCCAGACACCCACTACTGATACAGAGAGGATCCTGCACTTGTTTGGCATCAGGAGGGCACTGACCTTTTACATCGTCCACACCTTTTCCTTCTGTTCACATGTATGGCTTTTCATATCCTGTGGCAGCAACCACAAAGACTAACCTGACAGAGGCCCTGCAGATGGATCTCACATAATAGTGAGTTGAGTTGGAGTGAGTTGAGTTGGATCATTCTGTCAGCATTCTGTCAGATCCATAGCAGTATCCCATTCTTTCATCAAGGGAATACCACTTCCTGAATTCTATTGAACATCCACATGGGCTTTTCCCATCACCTTTGTGCAGCACTGTACAATAAACATTAGAGCACTCGGGGGTGCTTCCCTTGGGTGAACTGTTCTTTAGACCATCTTCTCCTAAGCAGTGCCTGCACCCAGCTCCAGGTAGGCAAGCTTGCTAATCTACACCCATCAGTGTGATACACATCCAGAAAGTAAAGATAGGTTGCCTACCTGTAACTGTTGTTCTTGGAGTGGTCATCTGTGCATTCACACAACTCTCTCTCCTTCCCTGCTGCAGGTAATATGCATGTTAGCAGTGTCCACAAAGGTGGAAGGTAGTGAGTGGAGAGGTGCGGCTCCTCCCCTCCGGGCATGCATGGTGTATCTCTATGCTGGGAGAGGGAGGGGACTTTCACACCATTTTGTAGCTATAGATGTTTCTGAGATCAGCTTCTGTCATGCACAAAACCCATAAATGAGAATGCACAGATGACCACTCTAAGAACAACAGTTACAGGTAAGCAACCTGTCTTTCTCATTAATCACAGTCAGGTGCTTATCCGTTAAATTTCATTTTTGTGTTTGCTGTGAAGAGCCAACTGTTTTTGTTCAGGACAATAGCTGACATAGTTCCATTAGACTTCAAAGTATTCAGCCAATTCTTACATAGTACAGTACTAACTAAAAATATCATAATACTGAGGCCTACATCCATATCTTTTCTATTGTAGAATATGGGCTTAAATACACAAAACTTCATTTTAATGCAAAATTAGTTACAAATTCATGCTATTAATTTGCTTTGATACATTCTAGGCTCTTGCTACCCGAAGCCCCTCCCAAAAAATTCCTTACGCTGGGTTCCAAGTTTCGTTACAGTGGGAGGACACAGGCCCAAACGAGGAGAGCCAGTGCATTGATAGACCGCCCAGCACCTTATTTTGAGCGTTCTTCAAGCAAACGCTATACTATGTCTCGCAGCCTAGATGGGGGTAAGATGCTCTTAGTGGAGTTTTTTTTTCCCTTTTGTATTTTATCTCTTTGTTTCTTAAGGAACAATCTTGTTACAGAATAGATTTAAGCCTCTTGTTATCTCGTGTCTCCTGAGCTATTGCCAGATGACATTTGTAAGTATAAGCATGATTTTTCATTTACTATAGAAAGATTAGATAAAGAAACTAAATAAATATTAGAGTATTGTCTTTCCTGGGTTTTTTCAGTGGCAATCCTGAAAAACTGCAGAAAGAGAAATAACAGCACTTCCATTCCCTTGACAACCTGTTCCCTCAGATGCTTTCTTTGGGACCCTTTATTTTCTTTCCAGTTTTTCATGGTCCCCCAGCTAAAGTGGTTTGGCGCTATGTGGTCAGACAGGAATTCCTGTCTAAATCTAAACCATGCACTCATGTTCCTAACCAAAAGGCTGTATTCAGCATGTATAACCATTGCTGTCAGAACCTCACTAGTTTAGGTTGCATCTTGTTGCCTGTGAACTTTACAAGGGCAGGTAGGGAAGTAAGGTTTTCATGTTGGTTTACTAGCAGCTGCCCACTTCATGGCTTTGCTTGCATGCATACAGTTTTTTATGAAATTAAATTGATTTGTGTTGTTTTGTAATATAAATAAAGCCCTTTAAAACTAACCAAGCCTGATGCTAAGAAATATAAACTTATCTAACCAGTTTTAAATACAATAGTGCTTTAATTGCATGCAGATAATGGCATATGATTGTTTCCTGTGAAGCTCTAATTTAGACACCTGTACTTCTTAAAATTAAGGTGACTGAGTGGATTTCAAGAATGTTGAATGTAGCAGATGCTGAAGAGCACAGAAAGTCAACCAACCAACCCCCCATACCATTGATGTTCCGTATAGATTAGTACTAATACACATTGCTCCTTGGTGCAACTGATAATATGGATGGTTATCACTTGTTAATAGTGATCCTTCGAGTTGTAAAATTATTAAATTCCTGCTGGTTACCAAGCAACTCCTGACCTTACTGCATGAATCTTGGGAGTACAAATAGTTCTGGGTGTTATTTTTCTTCTGATTCAGTTGTAATAGCAGGTCTGCCTTGTGATGGCAGAAAGACAGGATATAAATTTTGTAAAATAAAAGTCAGTCTCTGCAAAATGTTTCAGTATAAACTGTAGCATAAATGCAATTAATATTGTGCTGCCATGTTGTAGTACTGCTAGGATAAACAGCATGGACCCTTGTTGATACAATGCTCTGATTCACCCACTGTTAGTGTTTTGCTGTCTTCTAATGAACTGCCCTTAGCTCTGTGTTAGGAGGAGATGTATTGTTACCTAGTAAATGTGATAGTTGCCATCTTAGTAGCATAATCAATGGACAAAGCATAATGGTCCCTGTGGAGAAACGCCATTTTATGTATATGTTTAAGTTGGTGTGGGCCATATAGGAGGGGACCATCAAACCTGAGGTAGACCTTGACCTAGTCTCCTTCTCATTCCTCCCCCCTCCTGTCTCCAACCAGTAGTCTGAGGGCAGCTCCCTAGAGAGGACAGGAAGTCCATCAAGGTTGTGAGGAGATCTGCCCCAGAATGCTGCAGGAGGGAGAGCCACTTCCTGGGCGGGAAGGGCTGTTGGATATAGTGGAGCTTTTGGGCGGGAAGCCAGTCTATCAGAATTGAGGTTGGTCTGTCAGAAGTCTGAAGCCAGTCAGGCTGTCGGCTGGAGTCTGCAGGAGGCAGAGGCCATGTTGGGAGTTGTGCTAACCTAACCTTCTCCAGTGAAAGCAAGTCATGTGCCTGCCTTGCAGACCATCTAGACAGGGTATGTGTAGAGAAGGGAGAGATGGAGAGATTTTGTCACCTTTATTTTGATTCTTCAGTTCACTGTTAATATGCCTGTATATAGTTGAGTGGTTTCAAAATAAATCCTTTTACTGTTGACATTGAGAAGTTCCTCTGTACCGCATAGTTCCCCCAGCCACTTGGACACGCTAGGAGTGGGTTGGGGACTCCCTGAGGAGAACAAGGGCAAAACGGCCAGGGGAGCCCTGTTCCTAGTGACATCAGAGGGAGGTTAGGAGGCTGTCCCACCTAACCAGAGCCCAAGACAGGGACAGTGGTGGCAGCAAAACCCGGAGGCAGTGGTCAGGCAAAGGAGGGGTGGGCAGAGCGGGGTCTGCCAGCTGACGCGGGCCCATTCCGCCACAGTCCCAAGCAAGTGATGTGTTGTGTTGTATGTATGTATAGGTGATGTCATGTTCTTATGGGCAGGCCATAAGCCTGGGATAAATGATTGGAGGATTTAGTGAGGAGAGATGATGGAGGAAAAGATAGTCTAGTAAATTTTGATAGATGTGAATTTGAAGTATACACATCTTTCAACTTCAGAAAACAAACCCTGCAGAGGTAGTTGTAGTTGGCAGCAGTAGTAGTAGTTGTAGTAGTAGTCATTTATTGTGTTGACTCAAGTGTGAATAAGTAGTATGGAGCTCTTTTCATAGGAAACTGTTTGAGGTTTCAGAGTTCTGAATACATTAACTTGCAAAATCACTGTGAACGAAGCATACATAAAGAGGGGGTTGGAATTAAACATCAAATAAGTTTACACTACAGTGTTTATCTTGCATACCCTGACACCTGTGAATATAGGTTATTCAAGTGTGCATTGATTTTGGAATTAATCAAATATAAAATTACCAGTCACTAGGGCGCCACGGTGTAACATCTGGCTTTCATCTAGTTATTTCTATCTTGCTTTTCTTCCAAGGAGCTCAGAGTGAAAGTTGATCCCACAAAAACTTTGTTAAGACATAGAGAAATACAAAGTACAATGGAGAACTAAAGCTGGCTTTTCCATGTTCAAACACAGTCTAGCCGTTACACACTTTTCCACACCAAAAAGTGTAGTCCTAATGGTTTCAGCATCATATGTCGGCTACTTGGAAGAATGCATATAATTGCTACCATTGCTGCTTTTAAAGTCGGTGCTCAGTTTGCCACTGATGTGCATGTGCTTCCTTAAAATTGAATAATAGTCTGTAGTATAATTCTACAAGAGGCAATATGTTTTCATTGCATCTGGTTTGGATGTAAAGAAGGTGTTCCAGTTCATTGGAAAGAAAAAAATAAAGATTTGGAGCACTGAGTATGTAAAAACTAACTTATAGAACCTTAGTTGAGCCTGGTACCCAGGAGCATCCATTGAGAGTTAGTTTCTCAGGAAATCTGGGGCTCATTTAGAGCTACAAATAGTAAATTAATATTTTTAGTGCAAAATGATTAGTGAGGAATGATTGCGGATGGTCACATCTGGGTTAACTGGCTAGTCAGAGGAATTTGGTGGGCCTGCACCATGTAATCCAAGTAGATTGATTACAAACCTTTCAATCAACTATAAAAGAGTTCCCAGTTAATTGGGTAGCAGATGTTAAATTTGTAATTATTTTTAATTCAAGTATTTTTAAAAACTGCAGATTTGAAGCTACTGTTTCTATAGGAGGGTTTTCTCCTGTGTGAGAAAGGGACAATGCCTCTTCCCACTGAGGAATCACATATACACAGGGCTTTTTTTGTAGAAAAAGCCCAGCAGGAACTCATTAGCGTAATATGCCACACCCAACAACAGAAACTCATTAGCATATTATGCCACACCCCGACATAGCAGCTCACTAGCATATTAGGCCACACCCCACGTTACCAGAAGTGTGCTCATCCAGCCACACCCACCTTTTGCTTCTTATTCTGTTTACCTTGTTTGTTGTCAAAACCCAGGGCTTTTTTGTAGCAGGAACCCTTTGCATGTTAGGCCACACACCCCTAATGTAGCCAATCCTAATGAGTTTCTGCTGTTGGGTGTGGCCTATTATGCTAATGAGTTCCTGCTGGGCGTGGCCAACTCGGGAGCCAGCCGGAACTCCATTCCTGTGCGTTCCTGCCCCAAAATAGCCCTGCATATACATTACAGAATTCTTCCTTTAGAAATATTTATGCAGATATATAGTTATATGATTTATTGACTTAAGATGAATTATTGACTCATACAAATAATCAGTTAAGCATTTTTTAATTGGGTGGCAGCTCTTTTTATATGTATGGCTTTTCTCAAATATGTCTATGAAATGTCACCAGGAGAACTGACATACTAAGTTGTCATGATTACAGTGGAATGTGTACACAGTCGGGCTTGCCAAAGTGAAGAGAAAAGGTGACACATAATAAACAACAATTATCCATTTGGCTCTCTCATTATCAAATGTATTAATTTTGGAATATCAGTGTCACTTGATTACATGTTGCTTATGTATTTAATATTGTAGAGATGTAAATTATTATTTAATGAAATGATACTTTTTACAGGTTCTTGAAATTGTTTTTTTACATATTCAGGTTTCTCCTTAGAGAACCTTCTTTGGATCTCTGTATTGTTGTTTTTAGGTTCACAATATTCTCCAGCTTCATTTTGTTTGGATTGCCTTTGGTTACATTATAGCTAAAATACTAAGCCTTTTGTTGTTGTTTATGACTCTAGAGCAATATTGATTGTTCCTTGCATTCTCTTATACAAGGAACATTGTGTAATGCATTCAGCAGTTTATATCTATAAGTATTCTGAATAAATGTTATGGAGCATCTGCATGTGTGCAAATACATACAAATCCTCAATATTGTGCATACTCGTGTAAATTAATTTAACCCCCTAGCAAATTTAATTAGCATTTATACATGTTTCTGCATGTTTTTGAAACATGTCATCTCTTTGGCAAGTTCTCATAATCCATTACTTATTTTAGTTAGCTTTACAGAGAATACTTTATTTCAGGTTTTACCTCTTTAAATTATATTTGCTTTTAGCATCAGTGAATGAAAACCATGAAATGTACATGAAGGATTCTATGTCTGCTGCAGAGGTTGGTACTGGCCAGTATGCCACAACAAAGGGCATCTCTCAAACCAACTTGATAACCACTGTGACTCCAGAGAAAAAGGCAGAAGAAGAGAAGGATGAGGAACAGAGTAAAAAAAAGAAAGAGGAAGTCACTCCGGTCTCAGCAGTACGACATGATACCAAGGTACGGTTTTCAAGCCTCTATTTAACTTAGTCAGCTAAAGAATTTTAGAAATTATTCAATAACTGGGAAAGAAAGAAACAACAGTGAGAAAAACCAAAGTATATATGCATGCTCCTTGGTGAATATAGTTGTGTTTGTGTGCTATCACATTTCCCTTGTACCAGTTTGAACAAGGGAATTTGTAACATTTGTCTTGTTTTATGGGGAAACACTTGTTAACATGTAGATGGCATTGTGATTAAGAGTTGAAGTGTCTTCTACATTTTACTTGTTTCTTACAAAGATAAGAAAGGAATTGTCAGATAAACAAGTAATTTTTAAAGTCTGCTCGTTATTATTTTATTCTGATAATTTTGTTCCAATAACTATTGGGTTAGATCTTATTTTCCTGACTGGACAGGGTGTTTGTTTCCTTTTGATTAACTTTAGAATCAGTGTTACTGCCATTTCTGTAAACCACAGTACATAAGTATAGTTCTGACATCCATCACATTCCACTTTTCTGCCATATAAATATAGACTTATGTTAATGTTGTTCTTTACTCTGCAGTAAATTAGCACTATCAATTTCACACATGCTATTCAGTTATAAGGCTAAAAGTAAAGAATAACATTTGCAGTTGCAAACTACACTGAAGGAAATATCTGTCTTATCTCTGTTGGCATAGCTGCATTTGGGGTGTGTTTGTGTGTGTTTACGTTTTTCTAGTACATCAGAGCAGATTGCAAATTGCAAATATTGCTAAAGAGTAATATTTGGAAATACACATTATTATCTTAAAGTTTTTTTGATCTTCAAAATTTCTTTCTGATAAGCAATATAGATATGTTGGTTTAAAAAAAAAAAAAGATTTCCTGCTAGAGATGCCTGGAATATGTTTTTTACATGCAGGGAAATGTAAATTAAAGTGATTTTAAATAGTTTAAAAATACATTTTAATATCCTTTCTAATATGATGTATATACCATTTTAAGTAACAGGATTGTGAATTCGATCCTGAAAGGTAGGAATTATAATGGAGTTCTGCTTGTGAAATGAGGCTTTCCCACTTTCCTGTTCTTTTTGCAACCCCCTGCTCCCAGCTGAGGGGTTGGGGAATTTCTTGAATGCTGTAAGATAGGAAGCAGAGTTCTGCTAGAGGAATGGAGCTTTACCAACAACTCCATCCTACTGTAGCTTCCTGTACCCTTGAAAAGGAACACCAGGTGGTTGGGGGACCCAACCTTTCCTTTCCTCTGGCTATGTTGCCACAGAAAGGGCTGCAGCTGAAGAGGGAATCATGGACATGTACAGTCTTGGTAGTACAAGAAGCTGACTAGATTTCAGTTTATAATTTAAGTTTATATCTCATTAAAGAAATCTAACCATGCAGGGAAATGAGAGTAGAAAAAATGTAAAAGCCAAGCTTTCATATAATCCATTTCAAACCTTAACCCACTGATCTTTTTGTGTGTGTAAAAGCAGACTGTAAAAATCTGTACATAGGAATCTACCAAACTAATTGTCAGTGCCGTCAGTTCTCAAAATGCCAGGTCACCTCTAATAGGCAGAAGAATAGACTGGATTTAGTCCACAGTCCTCCAAGCGAATACTTGAAAGCTAATAACACCATCAGTCTTCTGCCGCATACTCGCAAGAACAACTGCATGCAGTCGTGTACTGGATGGTGGGAGGTTTTCCCTCAGTGTGCCAGTTGTGCATCCATTTAAGGAGACAGTAAATATGCTGATTTTTTTAAACGGAACTGGATTCTACTCACCAGTTTGTTTGTTTATATCTTATTATATTACATTTTAGGTTACAATTTATTTTACTTTAAATTATTGTATTTTGGTTAGCTATAACAGTGAATGTTTCTGGGAACTGAAATGTTTTAGAAGATTATTAGGGCTTCTTGTTTCTCAGTGAAGGTATTGGAGATCCATGATCTGATTGCCCATGTCTTTACATAGACAGCAGCTGCATGGGATTAACCCATTTTGCCTCGCCTGTTTTCCTGTGGTAAATCACCCCATTTATGGCTCTGTTGCTTCCCCGACTGAATACCCATATGTTTTCTCTACCAGGGCAAATAGTACCTTTGAGAATTGCATGAGTGGGGAGTTAACCGCCACTCTCCCTGTGCCATGTAACCACCCTCCTCTCCCCCCAGTAGCTGCTGTTTATAGACATTAAAAGGCATGGGAAATATACATGGATTGCCACTTCTTCATGCAGTTGCATCTTGAGAAGATTAGACAACTTTCTCTGAAACAGCAGATAAATTTCTCCAGAAGTCATCTTGATCAAAGTTCACCATGACTGAAGTTTTGTAATGCAGAGACCCCCAGACTGTTGCATTCTAAAGTCCACACTTAGATCATGTGTGGTTATGGGCACTGCTCTGTGTAAACTGAGTAGTCTTTAGATCATGCATGAGAATTGTCTGTATCCCAAAGAGGTTAAGAGGACAAATATGGGTTTTTAAGCAGACAAATCAATGTGAGTAGGACCCCTTGATTTGTAAGGGGTTATATAAACTGAATGTATTAAGTACTTGGTTTTGTGATATCTCAGAAAATCAATTGGAATAAAAATTGTAAAGTCTATTTACGAGGCACAAGCATATAGACACTGAGTCAGTTTTGTTACTTACATGCACAATAATTCTTGGTAATAAACATGTTTTCAGAATCTAGTAATATGATTTGAATACTGCATATGTGTTCAACCACAGTCCAATCACAAACCAGTACAGCCAACCAGTAGCAGAATGGTACAAGAAAACTGAAGACAATCTAAATACATGAATTTATCAAATTGGCTATAATATGTGCCCTAAATAACCACTTCTGTAGGATTATCTGTATCACCCAACCATATCTGTAGCACACATTTGCCCTCAAATCTGCTAATGCTACACATTACATCATGCTAACTCACATCATTTCCAAATTTTATTTGATTATCAATTTTGTTTAACACCTAGTTATTTCCGAGCTTAAAGAATGGATACTGTATAACAACCCAGTGTTCACGTCTATTGCACAAGCTCCATTTATGATATTTGAGAGAGGCTTATAAAATTAGAGGGGTCTGAGAACTTTAGTGGCTTTAAAAAAGGATTAGTCAGAATGGCTAAGGAATGGCCATCACTATAATTCTATATCTGAAGCATCTCAGAAGTATCTGGGAAATTGGTATTGGAAATAAAATCTTGGATTACACAGATTTTGACTTGATCCAGCAAGGCAATTTTATCCAGCAGAAGCTGTTCCACTAAAAAGTAGTATCATGTCCATTTTGTATCTGATTCTCTGAAATCAACACACAAAATGATTTCACTTAGCAAATACACCCCTTTCTTGTTTTGCATTTAGAATGGAATATGCACAGTATGAACATTCCATTTCAGAATATTCGTTATCCATGTTGATGAGCTTTCTAAACTCATTTAGAACTAGCATGATTACTAGCCCAGTTAACATTTAACAGGGCCAAACTAGTCTATACTCATCAGATCTCGGAATTTAAGCAGGGTCAGCCCTAGTTAATATTTGGATGGCTGACCACCTAAGAGGTACAGGGTCATGAAGTAGAGGCAGACAATGGCAAACCACCTCTGAATGTCTCTTGCCTGGAAAACTCTACTAGGTTGCCATAAGCTGGCTGTGATTTGACAGCACTTCCCACCTCTACTGAATGATGCCAAGAGTAAGGTCCAAATGTTGCTACACTGTAACAGGTCTAAGGTGATGTTCACTGCTTTAGTTGTTTTTGAGGATTGTGTTCTAACTTGAAAAGATGAATGATAAGACATAGTTTTAATAAGCTATCGCTCTCTTAATTATCTGTAGACCATTTAGTAACATGGGTTTGAATCGTAACTGTATTCACAGAATGGAGCTTTCCTGCCTTTCTATTCTTGCCTTTTGCATCTTCACAAAATCCACTCTTGAGAGTTAGGAGACACTAAGAATGCTATAGGACATTGCACAACCATCTGTAGTGGAGAGAAGGAATTATCACAATTAGAGGAAGCTATTATTTTAACCTACACATACTGTAACCTGTGCTGGAAAAAGGCAAGTATATTAAAGGCAGTATACACACATTGGCTAGTTAGTTGATTTGTCTGCAGGGAAACATTTAGCACTTACATGGAAAGTCTTGCCTTTCCATGACATCACTGGACACTCAAAGAACATATGACATTCTGTGATTTTTTAAAAAAATCTTTACTAAGAGTCCTCATAGATCATACTTACATTACAGACTAACATCAGATTTGGACTTAAACTATCATTTCCCCCCTAACTTCTGGCAATTATAATGTAATGAGGTGGTAAGAATTCTCTGTCAGAGATCTGTATCTACCTACCATGAATAACAATTCCCAGGGTTCCCTGGGAAGTAGGCATGGGTTTGGAGGATCAGGAACATACTTCAGGGTCAAACAGTCTATCCTTGATTCACACACACTGTCTCCTTTGTTTCCTAATTTCTTCTAACCACAGTATACTACCGTATTATATCTGAATCAAGCAAACTGCTTAGCACTAACCTATCCAAACTGTGATTTGAAATCATGGTGTGAAGTGAGTTTCTAAATCATGCTTGGAGTCAGAACTAGTCATCAATGCCCAATGCAACAAAGTTAGAGTCCAATGGCACCCTTAAGACCAAGGTGCCATTGGACTCTAACTTTGTTGTATTGCTTCAGTCCAACATGGCTGCTTACCTTGATCAATGCCCAATGCAGACATTGTGATAAACTGTGTTTCATGATTGTGTCTTTTGTGCAGTCCCACATGGAAAATGTGCATGTGTAGACCAACTGTGGATGTTCGAAAAGCTTCTGACAATGTGAGGTGCTGTCCCACTATCCAGTGTGGTGTCTCGCACAAACTCCCTATAAAAGGGTTATCCTTATCCACCACTGTAGAAGGATGTCTGTCTTCTGTCTGATTCCTGACAGTTGCAAGGCAAGAAGAAACAGTTGTGGAACTGATCATCTCCATAAGTTGTTATGGCAACCTGTGGATTTCCTTTCTCCAGCCTTATGGCTTCAAAGGTCCTATTTTAAAAATATTTTAAAGCTGTGTAACCAAGATGGCTTATGACTGTTTCCTGTTTTGCCTCAGTGAGACTCATGACACCTCAAGGTGTCCCCACTGCAAGCAGTTGATTCTGAAAGCTTGCAATGGCTGCGGTCACATGCACCAGTTGAAGCGGAGTTGCAAGATCACACAGCCCTTTGAAGCTGCAAGTGCAGCCCATCAGTGTGTGATCAGACGCAACTGTGGGTGAGTAGGGTTTTTTTGCTGTTTGTTTCCTTTGTGCATAAACAAGGAATTGCACCTCTGCACTGAGGGCCCCCTATGGAGTATGCGATGATGCGCATACCGCAAAGGGGGGGGGGAACACGGCATAGAGTTGGGATGGCCTGATCAGACCATCCCAACAGAATGAGAGCTTGCTTGAGTGATCAGACAGGGGAAAGTCCACCCATGGCCCACCTTATCCAGATAACACCAGACTTTCCCCAGTGTCTTTTAACTCCGCGTCCGTGACGGAGCAGCACAGGTTGCCGACGACTGCGGGACGCTTCCCAGATGTTGCTGTCTGATCACTCCCTTTAGATCCATCAGGCATTCGAACCTATGTCGGATCTAAAGGAGTGTGTGATTGCAGCCAATGAAAGGGTTTCCTGGCTTAAAGCCAACTGTGGTAAAGCACAATGAAAATAACAGACACAACCCCAGCTCCAACAGGAGAAAAAGGCTCTGATAGGACTTTATGCTCCTGCTTGGTTCCACCAGTTCCAACTGTGCCCCTGGCTCCAGTTCCAATACCAGTGTCAGTTCTATCAGCTCCAATGTCAGTTCCAAGATCATAACTTTCTCTTTGGAGTCAGCCAAAAAAGCCAAGATGGCTAAAGCCATTGTGAGTATTATACCAGGCATAAACATCAGAAACTAGAAATGTCCCATTTGGCCCTGCCCACTTTCAAATACACTTGGTGGGCATCAAGAAAGGTGTTGGTGGGCACCATGGTGCCCACAGACATCACACTGGGGACCACTGCCCTTGAGTTCAGAAGCATGCCATGTTTTGTTCTTCTTACCATCCCTCCTGCCTCTCCACCCTTGTTATTTCAAAAGGTCAGTTCATTCTTTGCAAAGGGAGCCACAGAGGAAGTTCTGTCTGAGGCTGAAAAGGGGTTTTTCTCCTGACATTTCATAATGGAGAAAAGAATTGGGAAGCTAATGTCCAATTCAGGACCTTTGTTTTCTGAGCAAGTTTGTTGTTGCAAAAAGGTTCCATATGGTTTCTCTTAGAGATATAAGTCTCTTTCAAGTGTTGCTCTTTGGTTCACAACTGTAGATCTTCAAGAGGCTTACTTTCATATCTCAATGAAAAAGGGTTTTGGAAAAGTCTTTTGTTTTCATTGTGGAACCAGATGTACCAATATACCATTCTTCTGTTAGGCCTCTCCTCTGCTTCAAAGGTAATGCAGTGTTATTTGCCCACCTCAGGGAGAGAGAGTAATAGCAACATCTTTTGGACGATTGGTTAATTACATCCCTATCCAAGGACACTGTCTGCCCATATTTCTGTTATTTTGGACATCCTCCAAGGCTAAGGTCTTCAGTTAAACCTGGTGCTTTCTGCCACTCAACATATAATCCTTTATGATCTCAATGACCCTGATAATCCCCTTTGCCAGACAAAGTCTCAGGCCACTACAGAACTGCTTTGTAAGAGTGTTCACTCCACTTCAGCACAGCCCCCACAAACACTTTTCTGTTCCCAGAATGGTTTTCAAAGCATTGATTTTGGTGTCTGTGACAGACCGTTTCTACCAACTAGGGGAAACCCACACCCACTCTTATGATTTTGGGGAACCAGGTTTATTTTAAACTGTAAACTTTCCCCTCAGTTACATGGAGATCACTGAGGCAGGAGCTGTATGTCAATAACAAAGTATGGCCCCGGTCACACGTAGCATTAGGCACACTAGAGAGACGGAAGATAGGCGGATTTTCCGGGCTCGGAAACATCTGGGAAGCGTAGAGCTCCCGTGGCGAACACGAGGCTTCCCGCCGAAGATGCGTGGTTAAAAACTAGTACCTCGGAGGTACTAGTTTCCGGTAACCACGGGGCAAGGGCAGGCGTCTGATCACGTTTCCGGTGGTAGTTCCGGCGCCCGCCCATGCCCCCTCGTATAAAGGTTGGTTATTTTTTCAACTGTCCATGCGATGCACACAAGCACCCAACGGGGCATGCGCACACTTTGTGTCCAGAAAAAAACCCACCCGTTTGCCACACCGCTTCTTTGCCGCGATGCAGGATTGTGGTGTGCTCGGCACCTCCCCCCTACCACGGGACCTCCACGGTACGTCTGCTGGCGCAACTGCGCGTTATTTTGCCCCGGGGCAAACAGCCACGCTCCCCCCCCCCCGCGCGCATTTGTGTGCCCGCGGCCAAGGTTTATTATTTACAGGTTGGTTTTAAAGAACAGCAGCACAGGTCTCCAAATTGTCACAGAAGAAACCTTGCTGAGGCACGTAAGTTTAAGATAGTTATAGCTTCAGAGTGTAGTTTGAATTCTCTTTTATGCTTACAGGTACAAACAGGCTTTCACTAACCACTAAGTTGGATCCGTTCACACACACAGGATTCCACCCACACCATGCTGCCCTTTCCCAAGAGTCAGACTAAATAGTACAAGGTCTTCATCAGCTCTCAGCAAGATGCTGTGATATGGGATGGGACATCAGCCATCTTCATTGCCCCTAATTGGCTATGGCAGAGCTCTAGCCTGCATGGCCAGGTTTCTTGCCTAGTCTACTATAGCAGGGATAAACCCCACAGTTTGCACTCCATCACTGTTGAATAACCTATTCTGTCTAAAAGATAAAGGAGTAGCTAAGTCCTTGATCAAAATTCACAAAGGCAATATGCAATAAGAGAATCACAGCTCCAAAACTCCAAATACAAAAGGAAAAAGCAAGCTGTATGCAAGCGCTATACAGAATCAATGCTCAAAACACATGGGAAAAAACTTTATAGTGCTGATATCAAACCATGTATAAATGACAATGACAACGAAGATCATATCGCTTCATAAAACTCTCATCATATGCTTTAGTGCTATATTCTACAGTTGCATTGAAATATTCCAAAGAGACATTCAGAAAGGAGGGCAAAAGCCTGCAACTGTAGAATATATCACTAAAGCATATGATGAGAGTTTTATGAAGTGATATGATCTTTGCTATCATACTTTATGATGAATGAAACTTAGAAGACATCTTACTGTTACATGAGGTCCTGTTCAGATGAAGCCAGTCGAAACGAATTTGTATTCCGGAAAACTTGGTTAACCTGCACTTTTTTGGACCTCCTTTCCTTCTTCTTTGTATAATTGTCATTTATACATGGTTTGATATCAGCACTATAAAGTTTTTTCCACGTGTTTTGAGCATTGATTCTGTATAGCGCTTGCATACAGCCTGCTTTTCTCTTTTGTACTTGATCAAAATTCGCCTTGCTGATATAACTGCCTTCCTTGTTCCTATACAGGGGAAGCCTGTTTTGGCACCAAGAAGACGGGAGTAAGTTAGCTTGCTACTCTCCCACGTGGGACTACACAAGAAGACATGACAATGAAAACATGGTTGCACTTTCCTGTAACTGTTGTTCATTGAGTGTTCTTCTGTGCAGGCACACATACCACTCTCTATTCTCTGTGAGCTCTCTTAGGTTTTCCTGTGGTTCTACCTTCTCCAGCAGCAACCTCAACAAACTGAGAGAGGTGCTCTTCCCCTTTTTAGAGATGGTTAGGGTAGGAAATTGCACCAGAAGGTGGGAGAGTGCCTTGCACTGTCAGAAACATTTAGATGTCTGTGGCTAGTCTGCACATGCACAGTTCCAGTGTATGCCTGTATAGAAAAACAGTCAATGAACATCAGTTACAGGTAAGTGCAACCATGTTTCAGAGCAACCTGGAGACGGGAAATAATCAGCATGTGAATAGAAGGAGAGAGGGCACTAAGACTGTCTAAATTCAGCCTTTGTATTTGAGAGCTCATGAACCAAACTAGTGTGGGACATGGAATCTAAAACTCCATATTCATAAACATTCTATAGCTCAACATTTTTAAACATAAGGGTTCATACTAGTATACTTTCACAGGTTGTCTTTCAAATTTGCTTTATTGGGCTGCTACCCTTTGTTTGAATAATTATGGCATGCAGCATGGGAATTGGTATATTTTAATCCAGTGAATAAATTTGGCATTCTTTAATCTTGTGTAATTAACTTTCTATACAGAGGAAATTAACTAATTAAAATTTTCTTTTTGTCCTTTTTGCTCTTGTACCTTGTTTGCTGCTATTTCTTCTTTCTCATCAGCCACCTTTGCTTGGCACTGATTCATTACACCCATCTCCGTCCTTACAATCTAGTCCTCTTGCGTCTTCAACAAAGCTCCGTAGGAGATGCAAGGAAAATGGAGAGAAGTCATTTGATTGTGAGGCATCTAAAAATGCCGTTCAAAAGCACAACAAGTCTGACTTGGACTCTGATAGAAAAGGAAAAGTTTGCTTAGTTGAACAAGATATGGCATTTAGCTATAAACAAAAAGCTGGCAAAGGTGGAACTTTGTTTTCTTTCTCCTTGCAACTTCCAGAATCATTTCCCTCTCTCCTAGATGATGATGGCTACTTATCCTTTCCTAATCTCTCTGAAACCAACTTCCTGCCAGAAAGCATACAGCATTTTCTTCCCATTCGCTCACCTTCCCTCGTGCCTTGTTTCCTTTTCATCTTTTTCTTTCTGCTGTCTGCCTCTTTCTCAGTGCCATACGCCCTCACTCTCTCCTTTCCTCTGGCTATGTGCCTCTGCTACCTGGAGCCCAAGGCGGCCTCCTTGAGTGCTTCACTTGACAATGACCTGAGTGACAGTTCAGAGGAAGAGGTGTGTACCTCGGCACAGAACACACTTTTTTGTGTTCATTGCTTCAGTCCGAAACAGTGTTAGAATGCTGCAATAGTAGTCCTACTTTCAGAGCCTCATTTCTGTCTGTGCTGATATGTTCAGATTTTTTTTTTAACCTCTGTTGTGTTAAGAGTGTAGCTTGAGCCCCAGGGTTAGGCACAACACTACGTGTATGAGGTAGTGGTATTTACAAATTGCCACAAATCCCTTTTACAGTAGCTTATTTCTGGCCTTATTTTCTAACTCAGTAACTATTGCACTGGTTTTAGAACCATCTAAAAACAAATAATTAAGTCTAGTTTTTATATATAGTTGACTTTTTCAAGTGTAGATGTTGTAGGAGTTTAAACTTAAAATGTGGTACATAGCTCATTTAGCAGCTTTTCATCTTTGTAAGACACTGGATAAGCATCCAGTACAGTGCTGAGTAATTTCGATTTCAGTACTTTATAAATAAATATGTGCATAATAAAATATATCCAATATTTGAGATGTGTGGGTTTTGGATATGGGTATTATAACTTCTCTTCCGCAGCTCTAATTGGTGTTTCATTAAATAATCCCAGTGACTGAGAAACTGCCAAAGAAAACGTCGATCACATTACACACTGCCAAAACTGGTGCTTCTTATATGAAGGGCACTTTTCCGTCTGTTTGCCAAGGAAGTAGACTGTCCAGACAATATTTAAATATGCTTATTACAGTTTAAAAGAGAGCCGATCTATTTTGTACAGATCTATTAATTTTTTTTAATTTTCAAAAAAAATGAAACCAATTTCACCATTTGTTGCCACCGTTATACATACATTATGATTAATAGTGGCAACCAGATTTATATTTTGTATTTTCCAAGGAAAATATTACATTATTTACATTAGTCAGGGTACAATCCTGAACATACATTCTGGAATACCCCCTTCTTATGTTCTTTCAAACATCAGCATGTTTGTGACATTAGGATTAGTAATCAGCCAAACTGTAATTTGCAAAAGTATTTTTTTATTACAATCCAAAGCAAATACACATGGGAAGAAGCCCCTCTGAACCTAGTGGAATTTGTGAATAGAAATTCATAACTTGAACATATCTGATGCTTTTGAAATGATTATTACTCCAGGACCAGTACTTCCATGGTAGATTACACAGATTTGTGCCTAATCCAGGGTGCTTCCTTGTTGGACATATTGCATGAAAATTTACTTTATTTTAAACTTGGGCATGTCTGCATTACATCAGCAAAACAAAACACAGCAGTTATTAAGAAAAGCTAAAGGACATGTGTCTACCACTTTCTATTTTGTTTTAAAGCTGTCTGACATTTTACTTGAAAAGCCTTTACATGCCTGCTAGTTACAATGGTAGTACATCACTTAGAAATTAAGGTTAGTGAGTAATTACCTACTCATTGTTTTATCTTCTGGCTCCTAGAAAAACTTTACTTTAGGGCCCCTATTAGGTTTCCATTTCACTGCAAATCCAGTTGGTGCTTCATTAAATATTCCCATTGGTTGAGAAGCTGCCAAGGGAAATACATGAACAACTTTTCTCTAGATAAGTCTTTATATCTTTTACTGAGCTATTATTCATCCATACTTTTTTGTTGTAGCCCTTGATTGTAGTTGCAGTTGCATACCTGCAATAAAGGGTTACTGATTTTATGCTCCATCTAATAGACACTCTCAAGTTTATACAGGCAGGATCATATTAAAAGGCAGCAATGTTCTCCATGCTTGAATAATGTTTGAGGGCCACTACATTAGGGAATATATTCCCTCCACCTTTATGGTGATGGACCTTTTGCATCTGAAAAAAGTTTCCAAATATAAAGAGAATGAGAGGTATTTGGGGAGTAGTACATACAGATTACAGCTAGAGACATTTAAAAGGTGTGATTGCAAACATAACACACTGGGCACCAGTTAAGTCAACCTTGACAGAAGAAAACCAAATCCAGTCATAATAAATATGTTGCACCTAGAAATATTCTAATTGTTGATGGCTGAATACGAATAATATTACAAATGTAAAACTGACTATATATCAAAGTAATTTGTTTTTATATAATTAGTAAATTCCAAGTTTCACAAATGAGTTACCAACTAAGTTGTTCATTCATGAGAACTTTTGTGACTCTTAATATAGGCATATTTCTTTAGTTAGTGTCCTGGAATATCACCATACTAAATACAATACTATATTGCAAATATATCAATTCAAAGAACAGCTACTGAACTTTGCCATGCTCCATAATGTGTACTGCAGCATTACATTGCTTGATTATGCAAGCGACAATGTAGTCATAATCTTCATTTGGAATAAGTCTAGGCCTAATGTGGATTATTGAACCAGAAGAATAGGGGTGACACCATTTTCCTTCTCCAACACTTCCCTGAGATCAGGGATGTGGAGGTTCTCCCTGACAATGCATGTCGTCCCAGGATCTCAAGGGGTAGTGTCTTGTTCAGTGGAGTGACTGGTTTCCCAAAACAAATTTTGCCCCTCCTGTGCTGAATCAAGCTGCATTAAAAATGAACACTTTAATCTTATTTTTATAAAACCAAGGATGATAGTGAAATTAACCTTCAAAAACTCAAAACGTTTAAGGCCCTTTTCTCATTGGGATCATTTGTTGACTGGCATGGATTTCTGAGTACAATATATGTATACAGCCCATCACATATTAAGAATACATCTGAGAATTTTGAATTCCTCTTCCCAATTCAGGGGACATTCCAGGTTTTGCTACTTGCATTTTAGAGTTGGACACAGTAAATATATCCTTATTATTTGACAAGTTCCATATGTATTTTGTACTCTAGTAACCACCCCTAAATACAAAAGATCTGATAAGGTGCAGCCATTCAAATTATCTAAATGAAATAGCAAACATACAATTTATCTTTGAAATGCTTTTTCCAGGGGGGAAAAAGCTTTCATATTATCAGACTCCATAAATGTATTTTACAAATGCTATAAACAAATAAATTTGGAAATTAGAAATGCCATTAAGATTTGTCTAGAAACTGATAAATGCAGCAGTGGGGATGTATATGCAGACAGTTTGGCAGAGGCTTAGAGCTGCTGCATGAGTGATTTTTAAAGTAACTGTGAAGTGATTAATTTTAAAAATGGCTGCCAGCCTGCTGCAGGAACCTGAGTGGCTGTGCAAAGTTGCTCCACCCTTTTCCAGATTATCCTCTCAGAGCCTGACACTGGGCATGACTGTTTTCTGAAGATGAGCCAAACCCGGGGAACATTGCCTGTATTCATTTTGAGGGGCATCAGCCACATGGTACCATTAGAAAACATCATTAATTTTACAACAATGTATTGTTTGTGACCAGCAGTAGATGCTTTACTGATGCTAACAGAATCTGTGTTGTTGTGACTGGGGGCACTGTGGCACTGAATGGCCTTTATACTTTAACAAGAACTGCTTGAAAAATCTGAGAGATCACTCCCCCTTTAAACTGATTCAGTGTATATGTACTAATTCCTTTTCATTCAGTATTATTACATTTGTTCTTGATACAATCTAAATCACAAATAGTTAAGGGTGGATAATGCTGTGCTTTGTTTCACTTTTATCATTTGTACCTAGTGAATGTCATTCTTTTTTAAAAAATGTTTTGTCATGTTTTGTACATTGGAATGATAAGTATTGTCTTTTTAAAATTATTCTCTTAGAAGTTCAGAATTTATCAATAGCATTTCTACCTTAGCAATAACTGATGTCTGTTGAGAGTTGCCACCTTCTCAAAGACAGACTGTATCATATTTAATGTGTTGAGCTCTTTGGTAATGCAGATACCCACTTAGCCTTTTTTTATAGGCGGGGTTATCAAAATCTGTACAGATGAGGGGATGAAAGGCAGGCGACTGTTAATGTGGGTTTTATTTCTAACAGTTTTCTTTAAAAATATGAAAGACCATTTTTTGTAATTATTTCTAATGGTTTTGTTTCAAAATATGAAACACCATATATTTCTGTAATTTTTCATTAAAAGTTTACAAGATTTTTAGTGTGCGTATTATAGTAGGAACAGTGCTTACAAGTTTTAATTGTTGTTCAGAGCCATTGGCTTTCCTAAGAGGAATTAAGAGTTATAACTACATGCCTTTTTCTAACAATATTTTGTTTGGCTTTGTGCAATATACCTTGAGCCTTGCTCTGATTCTGGTGCACCTGTTTCTCATTTTGTTCCTTTAAATTAGCTATGTTTGGAAAGAAACTCAAGTGCAGTTCATAGGGATGTAGACTTGACTAATCAGCATGTGACATATTTACTGACAAACTGGGTTTATTCTTTTTTCCGGTTAACTTACTGGACCCTGGTTACTCATGCAACAAAATAGACTGACAGTGAAAGGACAGATACTGCTGCTGATGGTGAAACTACTGCCACAGAGGTTTGTTCAGTTGTTATCATGTTGTTGTCAAATAATGTAACATGCATCTTCAGATATAAGATTCTCTATGTTACTGCTGTGTGCAAGTTTAATTAAAGCAGCTCTTACAACATATGTGGGACTAGGGGTTGGGCATGAACCAGAAAAATGCAGTTCGGTTTGTGGTAAACCCATCACAAACTTCTGTTCACAAACCACAGACAGGACAAAATTCATGGTGCATTTTGTTTCTTGATTCAGTTCATGACGATCCCTACTGGGGACCTCAAGCAGTATAAAATACATAAACATCAATGATGCATCAATAAGAAAGCATACGCCTATGAATAATTTACAAGGTTTTTTTTCCAAAGTACAAGTGATGACTGCAAAACTATGGCACCTGCCAAATTTTGAAGATTTTGAAAAATTTAAAAAACTGTGTATTGTTGCAAATGACTGGTATAGTACAATGATAATACAATATCCAATCATGTGTGGACACACTATTGGTCATACTAACTAGAGTGTAATGGAATGTTCAGAAAATATAACTTACAGATAATCTTTCAGTCTGTGTGTGAGGTAGAAGATAGAGCTCTTGATGTTTACTCTAAAGCAGGAGTAGGAGTCTTCACATTTAATTGGAGCAGTATGCAGGGAGGAGGAGTTTAACTCTTTCCTCATATCATTTTTCTGATTTAAATCCCATTTCCTGCTCCCTGAAACTGCTATTAGACCTTTAAAAGAGAGAAAAAAGTTAATAGTAATTCAGGAGAGAAATCAATTATATCTGAAAAACAGTGCCAATCAAATTTAGAACCTTCTTTCTTTCTTTAGATTAAAAAAATAAAAAGATCAAAAAGATCAGAATTACTGATTTCCCAGGTCAAGTATAGTTTGGCCCTCAGTGTTGAAACTTTTTTTGACAAATCATTGTTTTTATTCATTTTTAAAAATTATTTTAAAATGATTTTAACTGCTCAATATATATTAAGCAGAAAGCAAATAGTACTAAAGTACTTTGGTCACTACACCATATTGATTAGAATCATTATTTGATTTCTAAAATACAGCCTGTATTTAAATTCTTCAATAGGAAGCATGATAGATTTATTTATTTTATTTATATTCTGCATTTCACCCCTCTCCTCCATTTTATTCTCATGACAACCCTGTGAGGTAGGTTATGCTGAGAATGTGTGAGTAGCCCAAGGTCACTCAGCAAGCTTCCATGGCATGAGGGGGAATTTGAAACTGGATTTTCCAGGTCCTAGTCTAAAACTTTATCCACTATACCACACTGGCTAAATAAAATATTTATTCTCCATCTTTGAACATCTTCCTAATACAGTAACATAAAGGCTGAGGACAGACTGGCAGTATGAAGCGCAAGGGAGGCGGGGCAAAAAAGACCCGGACCAAGTTGTGCCGGGGATTCCTGGTTGTACTGCATCTACTGATGCGGGAGCATACTGAAGAGGAGGCGCAAGGGTGCGTTTGCACTGTTGCCCCGCCACTGCTGGTGGAGGCGCAGCTGTAAGTGGCTTTTTTCACTCCGGCAACATGCACCTATGCACATAGGCGGAGCAATGTGGCTTGTTTGCAGCTTTTAGCATTCACACTTCCAGGAAGTGGGATCAACGCGCTCTCCGGGGTTTGCTGCCGCTTTCACCTGGTACTTTTTTAGCACGGTAGGGAATCATCATAGGACAGGTTGAGTACGGCTGGGGAACGCCTGACAGCTGTGGCTGTGTGAACTGGCCCCTTTAATCCGTTTGTGAAACGTGCCTATATTGGGCCAAACTGCCAGTCTGAACTCAGCCAAAGTGTAACACAAGTATATTTATATTAAAACATTCTATTTAATGTTCACATTTGCAGCACATTCTGTCTGAGTCATATTGATATTTTTAAAACTCTAATAAATAAAAGCAAAAGTAAAAAACTGGTTTTTTGCACAAAACTCCATGATGCAAAGATAACTCCTTTTTATTTAACTAAATGACTGAAGTTTATTCAAACTAGTTTCACTGTTCCACTCTCATCTCCATGAACACACTCAGTGACCTGAAGCAAGCTGCTCTCAGCACCTCACCTGAAATACAGCGATAGTAATTCTGACCTCCAGGACTGTTGAAAGGATTACTGAGTATGTGAAACATTTGAAATGCTGTGAGAATAATATACTCTGAAATACTTGTTTTATTTATTATACATGTATTGTATGTATTATTTTATTGTAGTAATTTAATTTATTATTATGTTTTAAAATCTTTCCTACGCTAACAGTCAGACCAAGAGGAAGATGGTGATCTCAAGGCACAGGTGGGTGTGTATGTGTGTGGAGGCAGGGCTAATTGTTGGTGCCTGCAGAAGTTTCTCAGTATGACATTTACCAATTCTGCCTTCTACACCATTCTTGTATCCTTTTAATATTGTTGCCCTTACGTTTCCCTTTCTCTCTCACTTTTTCAGAGTAGTCTGATTAAGCGCATAAAGGGTGAAAATGTGTATGTCAAACATAGTAATCTTATGTTAGAGGTTGGTATTGGTATATACCAGTGCATGTACTGTACATGTGTTTTGATTATAGTGGTTAAGCTGTGAATCTACACTATGATGCATGATGTATTCTCACTTGCTAATTAATTAAACAGCTATTTCTCTTCTGAAGACTTTTCTGTTACACTGTCTTTTAGGACTCTTTGTGTGTATGCCTAGATTTTTTTAAAAAGTCTTTTGTAGGTAGAATCTAGAATGTATGTGAAATCTGACAATCCTTTAGAACATTTGATGCTCACAGAAATGAGGACCACTTTACACACTGCATTTTTAAAGTGTTCCCATAAAATGTTTTATACATAAAAGCAAAAATGTAATTTGTGAATGCAGTAAATGAATTTGAAAATGCATATATTATACAGGTAAAATCACCAGTAGTTTCCTCATAAGAGTACATTCAGTGGTGAACACTGGTTTGCTACCATGTTCTGTGTGAAGCGGGCCTAAGAGTTTCTCTGTAAGCTATCTTTCAAAAATACCACAGTTTCACAAGTGTGTTGTGTTAGTGCTGTGAGACCTAATCCCTCCAGGCCCTTTCCCCTGTTTTGCTGACTAATTTATATGGTTTGATTCCCCTCCCCCATTTTTTTCCAGTTTACATAACCTAAGTTACAAATGTGGCATTTTCCCTCAGGAACTAGATAAAAACCAAGAAGACCTGATGAAACATCAGACAAATATAAGTGAGCTGAAGCGGACGTTCTTGGAAACCTCCACAGATATCTCAGGGACCAATGAATGGGAAAAGAGGCTTTCTACATCACCAGTCCGGCTTGCTGCAAGACAAGAGGAAGCGCCTATGATTGAACCACTTGTGCCTGAAGAAGTGAGTGACTGTGTATGCCACACTAAGCTGTTACCCGCTTCTAAGTCCATTGACTTCAGCAAAGGGTTTATAACTCTGTTTAGGATGACACTGTGTCTTCCTGTTTTTCAGCTTCAGTGCCTCAACAAACTTTTAATAGGTGTTAACTAATTCTAATTCTTTTGATTAGTATGAAACATTAAACTATTAGAAAGGATAGCTTAGGGTCGAAAATAGGATATGTCAAATCTGTGAAATAGATTATAAGTAAGAATAGATAACTAAAAAATTATTAACTGTATCTTTCTGCCTAACTTATTACAAGTGTGATCATAAAGCATATTTTGTCATATGAGACAAAATTGGTTACAGAACAGTCAGTAGAGGGTTCATTGTGCAGTCCAACATGCTTACTATGAATGTACAGGCCTGCCATGGTGAAGGATTTTTCAAGCTCAAAACACCTAGAGGCACTATGTCCCCCTCCCCCACACTGTTTCACACCTTTTCCAACATGATGTAGTGGGGACAGAGTGCCCTTCCTTCAGTTCTCTCTCTCTGACATTGCTGAAATAGGTCTGTTCACAGGATCTCCATTCTTTTCACACTGATAAACCTACCTCATTAACTTATCTAGAACGTACTGATAAACCTATAGAATGGCACAAAAAGCTTTCTTTAAGAAATGTGGGTCAACCCCCTCCCCAGTCGGATGACCACAAACAATGGCTACTGTGCCTCAGCAAGGAACACAATGTATCATGCTGTTCCATCTGTCACCAACTCACCCCAAAGGCAAGGCATGACAGAGCTTCCTGCCTAAAAGCAGCACTTGGGGGGAAAGCTCTGTCTGGCAAGACAAAGATCCAAGCAACTATGCCTTCAGCTACTGATAGAAGAATCCGAGCATCCTTGGTTCCAGTGGTTCCAAGACTGAAACCAACCATTCTGGACCCAGATATTTCCACGGGCTTGATCCCTATGTCCCTGAAGCAAAACTCCTCAGAACAACCATTGAAGAAGGCTTGGCACAAGCATAAGCATGCAGAGAAGCCTCCTAAGTCAATGGCATGGTCTACTCCTTCCAGACCTCATCATAAGGACCTAGTCTGCCACAAAACCTCAGAGGAATCAGAGTTAATGCACATTCCAATAGCACCTTCTCCATCGGGTCACTCACCATCCTGTTTCAGAGGTCAGACCAGTACTTGGGATCATCCGTCCCGTGTTGTCAACCCCCCTCATCTCACTGTTCAGAACCACCTCTCCAATTGGTTTCGACAGAATTGTATTTGACACTATCCCGATCGCTGTGCCAAGAACTCCAATATGACTGCTATGACCAAGGCTGGGATCTGTATGCTCCTCTCAGTTCTAACCAAGTGGAAATGGACACATACAGCATGGATGATCACAGTCTTCTACAAGAACTCCGTGAACAGATGAACACAGTAGGGGGGTTCGATGAAACTTTGATCCTCATTTTGAAGACAGGGAACCAGATTACAACTCCAAGGCTTTCCCTAATGACATCATGGCAGAATCATTCATGTACTCCCCCAGTGAAGACCTTTGCATCTGTAACAAAGCCATGCAAAGTTTACTTGAGGTCACTACCGGTCCTTGGCTATGCCTGGCCTTGTTGTCACCTTCTACAATGTGGCTCAAAAATGATGGTCACAGTCATAGAACAGACCGCAAAAAGAAGAAACTGTGAGGTAACTGCGCTAGAAAATATTTCAATAACAATCACAAAATTTATACAAAAATGTGTACAAAAATCGTATAAATGCACAAGGCAGTTGAAAATGGTGTGACGATGGTCTTGTTATTGAAATATTTTCTAGCGCAGTTACCTCACAGTTTCTTCTTTTTGCGGTCATCTTCTACAAAACATATAGAGAATCAATACAGAACCAAGCAGGAAGAATGCCCTTTCCTCTTCCAGTACCTTACTGCCAACTCCCTGGTAGCATACTATACCCCTGTCAACACAGAGGGCTGTAAACTAGTGGAATAGGCAGGAAATACTACACCTTTTCTACTCTTGGCTTTAAAATTACCGATTACCAATACATCATGGCCCAATACGAGGTCTTCCTTTAGGATGGCGTAGCCCCATGCTTAGAGATGCTGCCTGAAGACAAACACAAGGTGGCAAAACTCTTAGCCCTAGAAGCATCAAAACGCCAAATTTCCATAGCCAAACAATCAGCAGACTGCTCACCATTGCCGTAGCATTACATCACCCCTCTTGCTCAGGGCCCTTAGGTCCACTGTGCTCCAACAGAAAACCTGCAACAAAATTGAAGGCCTACCTTTCAAGGGCACAGACCTGTTCACTGCCAATACTGACAAAGCACTCAATAAAATGTGAAAAGACACTGGTGGTGATCCCTCCAAAATCCAGTTCTTTCTTTACACCATCCTACTGAGCTCCCAGAGGAAGAGGCCACCCAGTGTCTCATCCCTCATGCTTATGTGCTTGTCTATCAACCAGCAGAAAAGATTCCCTACCCCTAGGAGAAAAGCCAGCTCCCAGTTGCCCAAACCTCAATCTGTGAAACAAGGCTTTTGACAATTATAGTCCATGCCCCACACATGTAACAACAGAGGGACTGTCAATTTACGCTCCCCTGTAATCTCACCCTCCTACCCCCTCTCTAGAACTCCTAGCAAAAGATCAACACTTGGGATTCTATTCTAGATACATTCTGGTCAAGAAAAAAGGAGGAGTGAGACATATCCTAGACCTGAGAGGCCTAAACAAGTACATGTCAATTAAAAAGTTCAGAATGATTTAGGCCTGTAGCCAAGATTGTTTTCGTTGGGGGCATTTAAAATTTTTGGAGGCAGTTTAAGTTAATTAAATTAAATTAATCGGGCATCAAGGCTATGTTCTTAGGATTATGCCTTGGCTGTCTGCATTCATCCAGAATAACCCCAGTTCCCTCCTCACAGTTGCTGGAGGTCCATGTGGGCAGTCACCGTGGGAAGGTAATGAATGGAGCAAGTGGCCGGTTCTCTACCTGCTAGGGTGGTGAGCAGGCGGGCAAGGAGTCTGCTGTGCTGCCACGTCATGGCTCCTCCCCTGGCACAGGCGCAAAGAGAGGCCTGACACAGACGCACTGCAGAGAGGCAGCACAGCAGCCTCCTCACCTGCCCACTCACTTGCTGCCCTAGTAGGTAGAGAACCAGCCGCTCATTCCATTCATTACCTTCCCAGGGTGATGACTGCCCGCATGGACCTCCAGCAACTGTGAGGAGGGAACTGGGGTTATTCTGCCTGCCTGCTGCCCTGGCACCTGGCCAGGTAGAGAGCTGGCTGCTTGCTCTCCAGCCAGCACGACTTAATAAATATTCTTGCATGGCTTTTTATGGGGCATGGCTTATACTTAAGGGGGTAGGGCACCAAAATGCCCCGCTGTAGCTACGGGCCTGACTGGACTTACTAGATGCATATTTCCACATCAAGATAAGGCCAGATCACCAAAAGTACCTCCACTTCCGATGCAGTTTCCACCAATTCCAATACACAGTCCTCTCCTTCAGACTCACTACAGCACCCAGAGTATCCACCAAGGTGCTAGCAATAGTAGTATCTTACCTGAGGAAATGGGAATGCGAGATATACCCTGTGACACCCCTTTTCCACTCACACAGAATACCTACCACTTCTACAACCTCTCTTCTTCAGGTTATTTGTTATACATAGATCAGGACATCACATGACCACCTCACACTTTGGCTCCTCTCTCTTCAGTCCCAGAGACATCCACAGACAGGGTAGCCCAGCCCCTTTTAATAGTTAGTGCTCATTCACACAGAACTATTGGGATCATACACTGTTCCAATCACTCGCTGCCACCATTCATTCCTATCCTATATTATATGTGTATACATTGAGATATTAAATTGTGTGTGTGTGTGCTTCTTCCCCTTAGACACACAGCCCACAGGGTTAATCAAAGCAAAAAACTTATTTATAAGAATAAACACTGAGGAAAGTGAAGTCTAAGAATCGACAGTTCATTTCCAATGAACTTTTGAACTGAACTATACCTACCACTGGGATCCTTTAGTTACAAAGTTACTATTTTCAGCCTGTTCCAAGCAGCTCTTCTATACGGTTCCCCTCAGTCAGAAAACCCTCTTTTTCACCTCAGTGCTTAAGCTGTCTACTTGTCTGCTGCTAACCCCTATAACTGTCATTTTTCAACTGCTGTTTTCAAGTCTCCTTTTCTCAATGTTCCATCTGCTCTCATTGGCTCCTATTAGGGAGAGGCTGAACCTGGCCTGTCTGTCATGTACCCATACGCTGATGACTGGCCACTTGTAGCCGATTCAAAATTAAAACTCCTTTCAGACTTACACTTTACGGTGCAGTTACTTTGAGCACAAGATTTACAGGACATTACAAAGAAATCCAAGCTGGGACTGACAGTCATGGTTCCCGGCACTACTGGCCATGTCCCACAACCATTACATTCCACTCCCACAGAGGCAGAACCTACTGCTACAGAGTCCCTTCTTCCATTCAGACATTGGCAGCCTACATTTAACAGTGCGGCTCATTCAGTAACTAACAGGCAATTTTCTGAGTCCATTAAGGAATTCCTGCTTAATGCCAGAAAACCTTCCATCTGTTGCTCCTACTCAGCCAAGTGGAAACAATTCAGTAGATGGGCTACAGAAAAACACTTGGATCAGTGAAGAAAAGGTCTTCAAGAACCTCAGTCAGAAGAGGACTCACATCCACCTCCTTTGAATTCACTTTGCCACTGTAGCGTGCTTCCATGTTCAGGCTGATGGGAGTGCCTATTTGCCCAAAGAGAATCAAAACATTTCATCAAAGGGCTACTGAACTAATTTCCATCAGTTCAACTCCCAGTGGAGCTTCACACTGGTGCTCCCTCAACTTATGGGCAAACTATTTGAACCAATGGCCACTTGCCACATTCACCCCCTCACTATGAAAACTGTTTTTCTAGGGGTGATAACACCAGCCAGGCATGTCAGCAAATTACTGACACTGAGACACAACCACCCCTTTCTGAAAATATTTGATACTAAAATAGTCCTTCACACCTCTATGTAGTTCTTACCTAAAGTAACATCCATTTAAACACAAATATCACTTCGCCAGTGTTACATCCTCAGTCACAAGACATAAGAGAACAAGCCCTTCTTAGATGTTAGAAGAGTCCTCCTCTTCTATCTAAATAGAACAAAATCCTTTTGAAAAGATGACAACCTACTGATAATTTCAGTAGGCTCCACAAGGGCAAAAAACTGTCAGCCCGATCTATCTTGAGATGGAACACCACATATATCAGACTAAGTTATAAACTGGCATGAGTTGACTGCTCACTGAAGATGCATGCCCATGCTTCCTGGGCAGTCGACATCTGCGTCTTTTTGCCGTGGGCTCTCCATTGACTCCATCGGCAAGACTGCAGAGTTGTCCTGCTCCTGCACCTTTGCAAGACAGTACATGATGGATGTGGATGCCATGAGAGATGCAGCAGTGAGAAGAGCAGTCCTGCAGTCTCTATTCAACTGAAAGCTCACACCCGCCTGCCTAAGACCGGTAAATCAGCTTGCTAATCTCTCATGTGGTACCATGACAATGAAAACAGGGTTGCACTTACCTGTAATCGTCGCTCATCAAGTGGTCATCTGTGCAGTCACACAACCGTCCCTTCTGCCCCTCTATGAGCTCTTAACTCGGTCTGGTAACCTTTACCTCTCTCCAGAGGCAGCAGAGAGGAAATGAGGTAAGGGCGCTCTGCTCCCTCTATATCACACTGGAAGAGGCAGGAAACAGAGTCAGGGAGGAGGAGCACTTCTAGGCATTTTGAGCTTCAAAAAATACTCTCCGCAGCAGGCCTGTACATGCACAGTACCCATATGTGATTGCACAGGTGACCATGTGATGAACAACAGGTACAGGTAAGTACAATGTTGTTTTCCTATTAGCATAAATAAAATATAACCTTGACAGTATTATACTTTGTGACTGATTTGCTTTATGCTGGGATTTCTCTGGAGAAGAAACCCTCCTAATCAATAGTTGACTGACAATTTGGCCAATTTCATTGTTTCTACATGACATGTAGTCCCAGGACTATGAGTGAGAAGTACGAGTATGAAAAAGGAAGAAGGCATGAGATATGCTTCTGATTAAGTGGGCTCTAAACCATCAAAAGCTAGAATGAAAATGTGTTAGTCTCTATGATGCTACAAGATTCCTGTTTGGTTTTTTCCTGCAACAGACTAATGTGGCTATGTCTGTGTTATATTCAACCCTAGTCAATACAAATTGTGTGTAAACGTTTTGAAATCTCATCTAAAGTATAACAACTTGGGTTGCTTCTGAAAGCAACGTTCCACTTCAAAACAACATAGCTACAATCAATAATCAACAGTTTCCCCATATTCTGACTGCTTTGTTAATAGAATTTTTATTCATGGCAACTTTGTAGAATCACATCATTATGAAAAAAGGAAATAACATGAAAAATTCCTAATTCAAGAGGATTTTGGTCATCTATGTCAATCTGTTGAGGACCACACCATTTGGAGTCTAAATAGTGGACCACACATGCTATGGAGTCTAAATAGTGATTCCTAGACACATACTGCTTCAATGACATGTCAAATGTCCCAGAAACCCAGTATGGCAGAGTGTTAGGGAGTCAGACTGAGATGAAGGAACTATTGTTCAAGTCTCCACTTGCCTATAGATCTCTCTGGATGACCTTGAGCTAGTCATTCTGTCAAAACCCCACTACCTTGCAGGATTGTTGTAAAGATAAAAAGAGAACAATGTATGTCATCCCAAGCTCCTTGGAGGAATGGCATGATAAAATGTAATAAATAATAAGCAAGGGTAATATTAAGGAGAATGTGGTATTTCAGCTTCTTATTGGGGTTGAAATGAATTGGGATATTGGAGTCTTTCAGCTTGTTACAAGGTTTGCCAAGGAATCTTAAGGAAGTGTGGCTTACATTCTTATCCAGTGCAGAGTTATACGAATCTAAGCTCTTATAAATCAATTAACCCAAACCTAATTCTGCATAGGACCAAGCTGCCAAGCACATCTCAGTTTCAGCTTTAGTAGTCTTGTCTGTTTGTTCCCAGTAAAATAGCTTAGTAATTTGTGTTCTTCCTAATTATTGGAGACATACCAGTGGGTGGTGGTGTTTCTGCTTGTTTGGTGCCAGTTTGGTGTAGTGGTTAAGTGCGTGGACTCTAATCTGGGAGAACCGGGTTTGATTCCCCACTCCTCCACTTGCACCTGGCTGGATGACCTTGGGCAAGCCATAATTCTGGCACAGCTGTTCTTGAAAAAAGAGCAGTTTCTGTCAGATTTCTCTCAGCCCCACCTACCTCACAGGGTGTCTGTTGTGGGGAGGAGAAGGGAAAGGAGTTTGTAAGCCGCTCTGAGACACCTTTGGGTAGTGAAGGGTGGGGTATAAATCCAATCTCTTCTCTTCTTGTTGTTAAATTACACAAAAAAATATATATTTCCCTGCTTCCTCTTATTCACTAGACCAAAGAAGAAAGAGAAAAATCTGAAAAACGTATATTTTTGCAGGAGAGCACTACATACCTTGATTCTCAGGTAAAAAATGCTCAGATCCTTATGGTTTAAAAATAATTTTTGTGGCACTGACTCATTGGTGGACAGGAAGAATACTAGGGGAAATAATAATGTGATAAGGTCCACAAGACCTCTTTGAGACTTATTCCCTAGAATCTCAGTGGGTAGAGCTTAGAATCATTTGATGTCATGTCTGTATATGCATGCATTTATATACTAGATACCCCTTGCAAACAATATGCTAAGTAATACAGTGTTAAAAATTTTCTCTTATATGCTTCACATATTAAAGTACATAGCAGGTTTCCCAGTACATCCATACACCTTAGAAAGTCTTTTCTCCCTTGTCATATATTTCTGTCAGTCAGAAGTGTGTAGAAATATGCTTGCATTGGGCACATGTTAATTTTTATGATCTTTCACTATAAAGGCAGTTAGTGTGCACACAGTTCCTAATGGATGCAACAAAGACCTCTTTCTTTCCCTACTCTTTCTGGCATGTATAGTACTGCATATTCAGGTATTACTGGACTGTTACTGGGAATAGGAAATCTGTGCCTACTCTCTTTATTCCTAGAACTTGCACTGAGTGGTAGGGCAGGACTGGATGGGGATATAAGGAATGTTCCTAGTTTCCAGTAACAACCTGTTGTGCTGCCTGCATATCTGCTCATCTCTGTGTGCTAGGGTGGGAGAGAAATAGGCCTGTGGGATTCCACCTGCTTCCAGTGGAGAAGGATTATTCTATAACTGAATATCATAAAAATGTAAAGTGCAGCCTTTGACTTCTCTAATTGCTATAACAAGTTGAAGTCTTACAAAGTTTTTCATGAAGCTGCAAAAGGAATATTTCACTGGCAGTAGGATCACTTCTCATCAAACTAATAGGCAGAAGACTGTACTGTTCTTTCATTACTCCATATAAATGGGCACAGTATATACATTTTAACTAAAATCTCACACATCTTTCTCTCTCTCCAAAAGATAAGAGTTTGCACTATTTGCACAACAGTTAAGCATGTTTATTTAGAAGCAAATATGATTGATATGATTGTAAGTATGCTTAGAATGGAATCTTTGGATTATAACATACCAGATGACTAATTGTAAATTAAATTGTGTCCCCATAAAACTGGTATAAATATTTCCAGGAGTCACTGGTATGTTGAGAAAATTACTAAAACAAAGTGATTTTCTTCTGGTATAATTTATTTTGGACCTTAGTTTCTACAAATTTCAGTGTTTAAATTGTCTGTAGGCTTTTGAAGCCATTAGAATTCACAAAACTTGTATTTTGAGCATGGTACCATAAATGTCCTAAAAGGTATTATATTTCACTTTCCTAATGCAGAGATAAACAATTAGCTGTTCTAATTTAGCTTTTATATTTCAAATATAGGGCACTGAGGATTGGGTTATTGTAGACAAAGTACCCACTGAGGTAGTTGATGGTGAATCGAAATCCATTGTGACATACAAAGTAATGACTGTGAGCGGTAAAACTGGTGACATCCCAGCCAAGCTTTTAAAACCCACTGCCACTGATATACAGACCTTTGAGGACTTGGAAGGTGAATTGCAGTTGAAAGATGACAATAAGCAGAAAATGTACACTGTAGGAAAATCGTACGATACCATTTCTGGGAAAATTGTAACCATGACCACTAAAGTAAAAGAGGGAGAAAAATGCGTGCCATCGTCACTTGAAGCATTACAAAAAACAGAAAGGGCTATACTAGAATCTGTGAAAATCATTCCTGTAGTAGCAGAGTATGAAATTCTAGAACCGATCACAGATGGAAACGCCCGAAGGTTGTCTGATGCAAAAAGAAGGGTATCAGAATCATTGACTCCCATTAAAGAGGCAGATTCCCGGCTGCAGAGTCCTGAAGAGGAAAGTTTGAAGAAGACCCAGAAAACAGATCAGGATTTGCGCCTGCATGACACACTGGGAAGCGTGCAGATGACCAGAGCTGAAAAACCTCTGGACAGTGAAAGACTAAAAGGAGAGCCGTTTGGTCGAAAAGATAAGAGTATATCAGAATGGAAATATTCCAGAGAGCCACCCTTTACTATTGCTACTGCTCACTATGTTACTGAATCATCAGCATCAAGAGTAGTGGTAACATGCAACTTTGCCACAGTTTAAAGATAAAAGCATGACTTCTTTAGGCAATATGCTCACTACCCTGCCTTTTGGTCCTTTTGCTGCCTGGCTTTATGTTGACAACAGCCGACCCAGCTTCTTATTATTTCCTCATGGTTTGTCAATTAACACAATACAAAGCAGGCATTTTTGGGCTTTTAAACTTCTAAAAATCAGTGTTACTGAAATATAATATCTTGCTATGGCTTCTTTTGAAGGGGGAAAAATGCTTCACAAGACCAGCAAAATCCCAGTGCTAACTACTTTGCTTTTTAGATTACTGCTTATAGTCATTACAGATTTGGGCTCATTTATTTTCCCATTATTTTCCTCTCTGTACCCCTGCCACTTTCCCTCCCCTCTTTGTCTCTACTTTCGCTAGTTAACATAACCTGTGTATGTCTGTCTGTCTGCCTCTCTTTGTGTGTGTGACTCTGCATTTCTCTGTTTAGACAAAACAACTCTCCAGTGAAAAAACTTTGGATGGTTCAGATATCTTCACTTTAATAGACTCTGCAAGAAAACCAACTGAGTTCATAGGAGGGGTCACAACTACTTCACATAGCTGGGCTCAGGTGGCCATTTGATTCCGTCTTTAGATTTTAATATGGGTCTGTGCTTTTGGGAGGCGGGGAATGTTCCTTATATTTTGCATATAAGTGTGTGACCTCACTTATGTGCTCAAGCTTCCTCAGAATTTGCATGGGGGAAGACCTTGTCTCCTTTTATGCTTGAATCACATATAAAAACCATGGAGGAAAATTTGTGTCTTTATTTGTTTTGCTTGGCTTTAACCATTATGTTTGCTTGAGGACCTCAGAACTGCAGGACTGATATGTAAACAGAATGCTATGTAATATCATCGGACTGTAAATACTAAGGCCTATATACTACTAAGCCCTGACCTGGATAGCCCAAGCTAGCCCGATCTTGTCAGATCTTGAAAACTAAGCAGGGTCAGCTCTGCTCAAACAATCTCTGCATGTCTCTTGCCTTGAAAACCATAAGGGGGTCACCATAAAATGGCTGAGATTTGACAGCAAACCTCTCTCTCTCTCTCTCTCTCTCTCTCTCTCTCTCTCTCTCCCCCCCCCCTAAAGCTACACCAGCATCAAAACCTAAGCATCTCACAAAGAAACAAAGTGGATAAGCTTAGTAGTTTTAGTAATGTAATACATTACTAATACATTAGTGATACATCACATTGGTTTCTTCCATTAATTCTTTCCCAGATGGTTCAAAGTTGAGGTAGCCTGCTCTCTTGGGAAAATGCCTCCAGGTGCTGTAGGCGAGATCTTTAGATTTTAATGACACCCCCACACACAAGAGAGAGAGGGGGGTTCCAGTGATGCTTCCAGCCCAGCCCTACTAGGCTAGGAGACAGTATAGATTATGGGCTTCACTCTTCCAGGAGTGATGACCCCAGAACTCCACAACCAGGATCCTTCTCCTCTCTCCTTTTAGCAAACGTCTATAGGCTTGGATTGGTGCGCTGAAATGGGCAGGGAGGGGGCAGACTGGCTTTACAGGAGATCTTCTACCCAACATTCTCTTCTCGTCCAAAGATATCGGGGGGGGGGAGGCACACTTTGCACTTCAGCTTGTGAGGTTGATACCGCAGCAAAATGCCAATGGAATAAAAGCTTCCCCTCCTCAGTCCTAGTCTTCAGAGTGTGGAGACAGGCAGTTGCAAAACGAGTGTGGAGACAGGCAGTTGCAAAACGATTAACAGGACTTGGATAAAGAGCAGGAAGTCTCTACTTGCCAATAGAGCATGATGGCAGTGTGCATGGGCTCAACCAGCCAGTATTTCTACTGAAGACTTCATTGGGGCTAGTCTCACCTGTCTCTCCTCTCACCTTAAACCATGTGCTGCTAACTGAATCCTCCTTATGTACAGGGATGGTGGAGGGGAGTCCTTTAACTGATTTCTTAGGGGAAATGGCTTAGCAAAACCTCTTGGATTAAAAATCTTGGCAGGCTTTAGGGGAGCTGACCCAACCACCTCCCCGTACCACTCTGACTGCCATAAAAACCTCAGAAAGCACAAACATGACCAAAAGAAAGAACCATTCCCTTTCCTGCTCCAGCATGGGTGTAGGGAGGAGGCCTCACAGGACATTTCCCACCCTCTTCTTCCCTTGACAAGAAGAAAATATACAGTTCTCTCTTTCTGAGGAAAATATCCTCAACTTCAGGTGGAATTGATTGCATAGCTCCCTTCTTGACCACTGGTGTCTGATTACTTCACGAGGAAGGGCCTCTTGAAGAGGAAGGGCCTCTTGAAACTCCTCCTCAAGCTTGCTCCCCCCTGCCCGCCTGTCCCCATGTTTCAAAAACAGCTTCCAAAAGTCATTAGAGTTCTTGAACCCTCCAGTGAGAGGCTTCCCCCATCTGTCCATGGGGTCTTGTATGGCTTTCCTCAGATGGGAACCACACCTCTTCTGCTGTTCTGTCAGTCTTTAATAACATCATGCATGTGCAATTGGAATAGGACATTCCTCCCAGGGCAGAATCCACCCAGCAACTGGTTTCTCAGATTTATTTATTTATTTCAATTTGTATCCCACCTTGCCGGGGAACTGTTTTATTAATTCCTGTGATCTCAGAGTGCTTCAGAACATTTTATGTAGATGTCCCAATAGCAGATCTGACTTCTAATTCAGTCTTACTGGAGGAATCAGATGTGACAAGAGGACCAATTTGATTAAGTAAAAAACTTCAAAGTTTCTTCTGCAGCACTAAGAGCATCTACAGCTGGCTCTTTGTTTGCTAGGACCATATATCTGGGCTAGTTATCTTTTCTTCAGTGGATAACAATGTTCCACAAGAGTTGAAGGGCAAGCTGAAGAAAAATTTCCTTGGCAGCAGCCTGCACTTGTGTGTGCATCCCTTGGATACCATCCAAGTATCAGCAAGATCCAAGGTATCAAATGTTGCTGCCTGCAGGAATACAAGAGCTTTGCCGTTTGGAAATAGATGCAGCACTGCAAGCAGGCTTTGCTGCTTTTCCACACAAAAGTATTAACTCTTTGGGGACTCTCTGTGTTAGATACGAGACTCAGGCAGCAGGTGAACAGTGATTAACAGCTTTATTGAACACGAAGTCAGAAGAACCAGAACGAGACAAACTATGGAGCAACAGGCTCCTTTTTAAACAATCCGGGCTTGGCAAGCCACGCCCATGTCAGCTAAGGTCCAATCAAATACTGTACATAAAGACCAATCATTTCTCTTCCCTCCAGAACTTCCTGTGTTCTGATAGGCCATTTTACAATACCTTTCAGATTACATACACAACACTCTGGATCCCTTCCCAGTTTAAAAAAACAAACACACAGGAAAAAGGCTTTAACTACCAGAATATAAGAGAAAAGAATCATGCAAGAAAAATCTCTATCCTTTTGAGAGCTCATCTTCACCTCTAAATCCAGGAATTACCAGAACCTCAAAAACAAGTTACAAAGATCTAAAACTCTGCAGAAGGACCCTGACCATTGTCTAACAAGTCTTCCCGTCTAGCCATGGGATTGGAGAAAGAAACCTTAGTAGCATGATGCTAACAGCATTGGTCTTCTCTGGGCAAGGGGGGGGGGTCCCAAAATTTTGCAGAAATATCATAGCAGTCGTTTTCTGATTGGTGGGTGCTAGGGACAATAACTGAGGATATTCTTTTGAAGTAGAAAGAACTTGCATCAAATTTGTTCACATTCCAAAACACCAGTGCTCTGCCAGGCATTGACTTCCACATTAGAGTTTAACTCTCTTTAATAATCCTAAAGAAAAATGAGGGTATGTGGGTCATCCTGGACTTAAAATGGCTAAATTGCTGGATTAGAGCAGCCATCATTCCGGGAGACTTTCTGACATGGGTGGACTTGTCAATTTACATGCACATTCTCATACAATAAGCCCAGAGGAAATTCCTACACTTGACTTGCAATATAGGGCCCTTGCCCGATAACTGCAGACAGCGCCATCAATTGGTGTTTCAGTGTACTTATACTTTCACAGTTTCTCCTGGAAAGACTAGACAAAAGATCTTTCCTCATACAATGGCACAAACACCTTCCCATGTGTTATTATATATCCTGTTGATAGAAGTATTGCATGACACCATGAGTGCAGCAATAACCTCCTTAGAGTACCTTATCTTTCAGTCCTCCTAAGCAGTCTTGAAGGCAAAGATAGTTTGGGCTAGCCATCGAACTGAAGTTCATGGTTAACTTCTATAAGGAGTTAACATAAACGGACATGCAGACTGAAGTGACCACATCTAGGCAACAGTTCAAAATTCTGTTCTGTCCATATGTAGAATAGTAATTTTTTTTCCAGGCTAGTTGCTCATGTGACTGGCTCTGCCTGACCAACTGCCATTTTGTAACTGGTTCTTGGAAAAAATTAAGTAGCTCCCAGAAACCTGAAGTTTACCTTCCCCTGCTCTAAAGACAGCAGCTGTTTTTGCAGCAAACAGGAGTCTTCCACCCATTTATGGGACAGTCAATGAGCATATCCGTTCATTTGCCACTGCTGCATATTGTGTGTGTGGGGGGGGTTAATCCTCCTTGGCAGCATTTGGCAGAAAGATTTTGCACATCCCAGAGCACAGACTGGCCCCCCCCCCCGACCCACTGTAGAAAGGAAAATTTGTTCACTTACAATGAATTTCCATTTTCTCCAGTTCCAGAGTAGCACAATGTTCCCACCTTCCCCCACCCATTAAAGTCATGCAGTGCTCTGCAGGTATGAGAACCTTGGAGTGGCCTCTGAAAGGAGAGCCTCCACCAATTCTAGCATACTTATGTCCTGTGGGATGCCCTCTGCTCTTTACAGGGTTTTCCCCCCACTTTCCTCTTTTCTATGTTTGCTGCCTTGATGGATGTTGGAGAATGTTTTCTTAAGGCTTTCTTAATGTTTAAAGTGTATAGCAGAGGCTTTTTCAAGAGATGGTCTGGGAGCATTGTGGGAAGCCCCTCTGATTGGGGCCATCAAGGCCTAGCAACCCTGCCTGCAACCATGGGCATCCCTTTCCCGGGAGGACCAACTGCCCTATCCTGAAACCTCCGAGAATGAACCCTGACAGTAAGTGGATTTTCCCCCCTTTTCCCCTGCAGAGAACGGAAGGGAAGACTGATCGGGAGGTATGCTCTGATGAAAAGAAGACAGAGGAGGAGGAGGAGGAGCAGCAACAGGAGACGGTGATGAAGGTTGTGCAGGAAACTGTATTGGTCGAGGAGAGAGATGTGATAAATGTGCATGCAAGTGGGGATGCTGCTAATTTGGCTGGCGCTCAGCTGGATGCTACGGCACAGGCAATGTCTCATGTGGCACCTGGCACCCAAGGGAAGGAGGGCTGTGCTGTGACTGAGGGGGCTAAAGAGGAAAAAGGGCAGGAGACTGAGCAAGCCGTAACCAAACAGGAAGAAACTGGCACTGTTTCTCACGATCAAGAGGAGGAGCAGAGTGCAGCAGCCCTAGTTTTGGATGTACTGGAAAGGAAACCTCTTTTTGAGGTAACTAACTTCTAATCAGTCAATTCTACAAAAAAAGGCATAAATAGATGCATTTTTAAATACTGAATTCATTAATGAACATGTTAGACTGTTGTTGCTGTTTAGTGAGCAGTTTGTTTCTCCTCTTAGGATAGGGCTGCTTCCCAGCAGTTGTTTCTTCCATGGATGGCTTTCACAAAGAAAAGCTGTGTTTTCACTATAAAATATGATTGCGCTGTAACATATGAAAGTTGTACATGTATTTATTTCTCTGCATATTCATGAAGTGAAATACATGTGACAACATATACATTGCATAGAAGCTGTTTTCCTACATGGATATATGGGATCTTTGTAGGAAACATCCCATATGAAACAGTCCATTTTTCCTCCCTTGCATGGCAATCTTGGCGCTTGCTGCTTGTTTCTGGGGGGGTTTTGTTTTGAGTTCAGGCAAGGCACATCTTGTAGTCTGCCCAAAAGAATGTGTGCTGCTGAGCATCAGTGCCTAGCCATGCTAAGTATTGTGACAAATCTTACCAGGAACACAGGATTTCAATGGGCTGTTCAACAGAAAGATCAACCCCTGTTGATCTTCCTTATCTAGGCAAAAAGCTTTTCCCCTGAACTTCTCATGCCTACAGAGTTCCAGATGATTAATAGAAATTCTCTAATTGACATCTATATGACTTAACCTGCTTTTGATCATATTGAAGGAAAATAAGCTTATATGAACCTGAGCAATTACAACACAAAAATTAAGCTAGAAATTACATGGCTTACTCCTCTTTAAAGATGTTCGACATTAAATACAGTCCTGGTTTAGATATAAATGTTGCTGTAACGTGCTGGTGATGCATATTTGAGCGTTTTGTTTTACAGTGGGAATCTTTGTTCTCAGCATATGTAGTAACAGAGTAGATTCATCTTCTATTTTATTCCGCAGTTGTTTTAGAACTCCATAACTTTAATATTCCCTGGAATTACCTTTTTTCTTTAAAACAGTCGCCGATAGTGAAGACTGAAACAATCAGTTTTGGAGGTGTTTCTTCAGCTGGGGAGAAAACTGAAATTTCTATAAAGGAAGTGCCCATCGTCCATACTGAAACAAAAACGATTACATATGAGTCATCTGAGGTAAGAAATACTATATTCTCTTGGACCTAACAGAATGTAGGCAGGTGCTAAGAAGATGAATGACACTCAGTATGCCCTGCTCCCAAGGATTGCATTGAATCTTGCCTCAGGAACCTTCTGATACAGTTTTGGTCTTAGCTTGTTGAACTTTCTAGCTGTCTTTATGTTTTATAAATAATTATCCTACACATAATACTTAAATACTGGAATGGAGACGTAAAAATGCTATCAATTGGAAAGGCAAGTAAAACATTTTCTCCAGTTCTCATTATGTCAGAGGTTCAGCATCAGGATTTTTCAGGTGCCAAATCCAGTTTTTCTAAAGGCTGAACTAGACAAGACCCGGAAGGTCTGTGTTTGGATACTTTCTATTTTTAAAAACTTTTGTAAATAACAGCTGGGGACAGGGTAAGTGTTGGATCAAGACTAAAGAGCTAGGTAAACCCTTCCCCTCATTCCCTTTTACTGATGAAAATCAATCCCCTAAAAGAGAAGAAGAGAAAAGATTAGATTTATACCCCGCCCTTCACTTGAAGTCTCAGAGCAGTTTACAAACTCCTTTCCCTTCCCCTCCCTACAACAGACACCCTGTGAGATAGGTGGGGCCGAGAGAGTGCTGTCCTTGAGAGAACAGAGCTGTCCTTGAGAGAACAGTTCTGACAGAGCTGTGGCTTGCCCAAGGTCATCCAGCAGCTGCAAGTGGAGGAGTGGGGAATCAAACCCAGTTCTCCCAGATTAGTCTCTGCACACTTAACCACTACACTACTCTGGTAGAGTTTTAAATAGCAGCCCTCCTAGGCCAGTCACATTAATTGAAACATTGGCTAGCCCCTCATTCTGTATCCAGATTGCCTTCCCTCCCCCATCCAGCTATTAATCGTGTCTCGTGTAGTTTGTTCCTAATTTGAATGAAAAGTTGTGAATTAAAAATTTGTAGAGAAGAAGAAGAAGAGATTGGATTTATACCCCGCCCTTCACTACCCAAAGGTGTTTCAGAGCGGCTTACAAACTCCCTTCCCTTCCCCTCCCCACAACAGACACCCTGTGAGGTAGGTGGGGCTGAGAGAGTTCTTGACAGAAACTGCTCTTTTTCAAGAACAGCTCTTATCAGAACTACGGCTTGCCCAAGGTCATCCAGCCAGGTGCAAGTGGAGGAGTGGGGAACCAAACCCAGTTCTCCCACATTCGAGTCCGCGCACTTAACCACTACACCAAACTGGCTCTCTGGAATATATATCCTCTTGAACACATACATGATGTGGTGAAGGGGTTTGCGTGTGTCAGCAAAGCTGAGAGTCACTTAAGGTGGAATGGCCACAGCTGACACCCTACCTCCTTCAGGAATCAACAGCCACATCAGCAGAAGAGAACAGACAGTTCCAGTGGTGATGGGGGCATCACCTTGAAGGGTAGCTAGTGGGCGGCAGCAGTAGTGGAAGATGACACTGGCAGAGGATCTTTCATAGACAACAGCAGTGCCATTTCAGCTAACACTGGTTAGTACTGCACAGAAGGCAACCATGGTAAACCACTTCTGAGCGTTTCTTTCCTCGAAAGTCCTATGACGAGACAATCCAGAATGAAAAAAGATATTGTGTGCTGGATGACAGGACCCCCAGGACAGATGGCACTCAATCAGCTACTGGGGAAGAGGTGAAGGATGAGTAGTGTTGTTCTTAATAACACAACTATTGATATGAGTGGATGCAAAAGGAAAGCCCTATGATCTTTGACATATATAATAGGAACATGGAATGTGAGGAGTATGAATCAAGATAAGCTCAAAATCGTGAAATGAGAAATGGAATGTTTAAACATTGCAAGCCTTGGAGTAAGCAAGCAAAAGTAGACTGGACATTTTCAGTCAGAAAATTATGAAGTGTTTTACTTGGGGAATGACAAACACAGAAGAAATAGTTGCTTTAATAGTGAGGCACTATGTAGCATAGGCAGTCAGGGGCTATAATGCTAAGCCTGACCGAATAATATCAATCAGACTTCATGGAAAGCCTGTCAGTATAACTATCATTCAAGTTTATGCCCCAACTACAGATGCTGATGAGGAAAAATTGAAAGCATTTATGCTTAAGAAAAGAATCTAATCTGAATCATTTCTGAATTTGTTGGAAATGATTCCGGTTAGATTCTTTTCTTAAGAATGATTGGTAGCCCAATTTTGAAGCCTTTTCTTCTACCACTTTGAACCTTGATGGTATGTAAAACTGATATTGGAGATTTAAATGAATATAGCTATACCTGTATGTTACTGAAAACAGTCGTTTTCTGAAGAAGATATCTGAAATGAAGTATGTATCTGGAACCTTTGTAGGATGGATTTTGGACTTAATGGATTTTTTGCACTCTTTATATAAACCTATTGGACCTTTCTTGAATGTTGTTAAATTTGTTGTGATGTATTTTTCTACTATTATATAGTGATATACCTGTTGATATCTTTCTGATACATACTGTTAATCCTGTTGCAAGGTTTGAATCTACAATAGACGTTAATAGAATCTACACTAAACGTGATTATAGTTGTTTAACTTTATTAGTGTTTATATTTCACAGTCGTTGTTACATACGTCATTATAGATTTGGGCTAGGAGCATGAAATAAAGCAGAAGAGGCAACGATTTGTTAATTGCAAACACATCTTTCAGGCAACCAAATAGATGATTGTATATGTGAAATCACCAGGTAACCAATATAGAAAGCAAACAGATTATGTACTTGGAAACAGAAGATGGAGAAGCTGAGTTCTGTCTGCTAAAATAAGTCCATGAACTGATACATACCATGAATTTTTAATATTAAAATTAGAGTAAAGCCAAAGAAAAGCACCAAAACATTTGTAATACCAAAATACAATCTAGACAAAATTCCTGAAGAGTTTAAAGACTGTGTAAAGAACAGATTTGCATCACTAAGTTCAAGTGAACATGAACCAAAAGAACTGTGGGTTGAAACCAGAAATATTATCAAGAAAGAATGTGCAAAGATTATTCCTGTAGCCAAAAGAAATGAAAAGCCTCAGTGGATGACATATGGAACTCTAAAAATTGCTAAAGACAGATGAGAAGCAAAAGTAAAAGGTGACAGAAATAGAATCAGAAGTCTAAATGCATTGTTCCAGTGACTTGCACATACAAATGAAGAGAACTATTATAATAACCAGTGTAAAGTAATAGGAGAGAACAACAAAAAAGGAAGAACAAAAGTTCTGTTCCACAGCCCTGACCTGGATAGCCCAGGCAAGCTCGATCTCACAAAATCTCGGAAGCTAAGCCGGGCCGGCCTAGGCAAGTACTTGGAAGGGCAACCTCCAAGGAATACCAGGGCCAGGATGCAGAGGCAAGTAATATCAAAGCCACCTCTATGAAAATGTCCTAGCCCCACTAGGGGTCACCAGAAGTCACCATGACTTCCAGGCTCACAAGCACATACACATATGCACACATGCACAAAATACAAAAAAAAAATCTGTTCCACAACATCCAAAAAATCAATGGGAAATTTAAAGCATGGTTGGGCGTGCTGAAAGATCAACATGGAAATACATTAACTGAACAGGACAAAATAAAGAAAAGTAGGGAAAATACACTTAAAAACTGTATAGACAAGAAAGGATGGCAGATTCCTTCAAAGAATAATATTTTGAAGAAGAACCTGTTTGTAAGCCGTCATGAGCCGGCCCAGGCCTGGGAGGGTGGGATAAAAATCTAATAAATAAATAAATAAATAAACCTTCAGTTTTCGAAAGTGAAGGGAAAGTGGCACTCAAAGCAGTTGTGAGAAATAAATCACCAGGAGTAGATGGGATATCAATAGAGCTACTTCAAGCCACAGAAATACAGCCCATCAAAATCTTAACAGTATGTCAACAAATATGGAAAATAAAGTAATGGCCCACAGGCTGGAAATGCTCAGTCTATATTTTAACTCTGAAAAAAGGACATATCAGACACTGCAACAACTATTAGACCGTCACATTAATTTCTCATACAAGTAGAGTGATGCTTTAAATCTTACAACAAAGACTGTCTCATTCCATATATGGAATGAGAAATGCCAGATGATCAACCTGGATTCAGAAGATGAAGAGGCACTTCTATAGAAATATTGATTTCTAAAAAACCCTGCCTTCCCTTGGAATGTTTTGCTGATACCCTGCTGTGTTGCATTTCCTATTGAAGCCAAATGGCTTGAACATTTGGTCAGAGAAGGCCATTGCCATGCCTCCGGGGAGGGCGGGATAAAAATGTGAATAATAAATAAATAAATAAATAAATAAAAACACATTCTTCACACTTCCATGCTGACAGAGAACAGATGGCCTCTGCAAGCATGTCAGAAACGCACGTAGCCCATGGACTAGCTGGAGCTGGGGTCACATGACTGCGGGTGTGGCCTTCAGTGTCCTGACCATTCAGATGTTGCACCCATGGCAACTAAACAATTGGACACTCCTATTCCCAGTAGTCATGTATGGCTGCGAGAGATGGACTATAAGGAAGGCCGAGTGCCGAAGAATAGATTCTTTTGAACTATGGTGCTGGAGAAGACTCTTGAGAGTCCCTTGGACTGCAAGAAGATCAAATCAGTCAATCCTAAAAGAAATCAACCCTGACTGTTCCCTGGAAGGCCAGATAATGAAACTGAAGCTCAAATACTTTAGCCACCAAATGAGAAGAGAGCACTCACTGGAGAAGACCCTGATGCTGGGAAAGATTGAAGGTCAAAGAAGACGGGGATGGCAAAGGATGAGATGGTTAGACAGTGTCATAGATGCAACCAGGGGTCATTTGGGGGGGGATGCGGGGGGACGCCATCCCCCCGGGTGAGGTGATTTAACTTCAATGCACTTGTTTTGAACAATAAAACAACACATTTAAGTGATTTGCAGCTTGGGGTCTGCAGTAGGGTTGCCAGGGGTCATTTGGGGGGGGA
>NW_015172009.1:407802-447691 GCF_001447785.1 Gekko japonicus
TAAAAGTTTGGTTTGCATGGCTGTGATGATAATCTAGAGTGCTGGAATTAGGCAAGTGATATGATTGGTGAGTGACAGAGAGGGGGAGGGGTTTTGGAATGGATGCCGTGTGGAGGATTTGAATGTCTATCAAGGGGGTCAGTTAGAGATGACAGTTGATGAAGTCAGAAAAAGTTCAGTTAAGCTATGTATGAGAGAGAAGGAGACTTATCCCTGTGTGGGTTGTTAAGTTCTATGTCTTAGAGTTGAATAAGACAGTTGATAAGTTAAGCACATTCTGAAGTCTGAAGGATAGACAGTCTTGTGTGTTATAAAAAGTTGAAGTATAAAGAAACAGTAACCGTATATGGCCTGACGGGAAAAGGGTTACAAAGTTACATGCCCAGATCCCTGTCAGTAAGAGAGAAAAGGGTGTGATACACCAAGCATTTGTTCAATATTTAAGCCTTCCTGGTTACAATGAGTTAATCTTTTATTTGTGAATTACTTCAATAAATCCTCTTTTATTCAAATATACCCACTCTGAAAGAAATACTCCCCAGGACCACATAGTACCTCAAACGCCTTAAACCCTCGACATACCTACCCAGAAATAGAGAAAGCATAAAGGTTTGGAAATCCTTTTAAAATTTCCTGGTGGCAGCCAGAATATCCAGTAGAATAAAATATAAAGAACACTTTTAAAGTAAAACCAGACCTCCCCAGTTAAGGGGTCGTCACAGCTACCTAGGTAAAAGTTTGTACCTCTGAGTAGAGTTGCTAATGTGTAAAACCCACATACCAACTGAGATTGTGGATCTCTAATTTCAGGCTGGTGAGGGATTAAGTAGAGATCCTGGTGGCTATAGTGTTCTGAAGTCAAGAGAGCCTACCTCTCTGGGTTATTGTGTAATGTATTGAGCCAGTGTAGAGTTTTTCCCCTCATCCCTGGACTGGCCTGGGGGGCAGAATCTATACAGCACTTCAAATTTACATCAGTTACTGGAGTATACAAGAGAATTTCAGAAGAAAATCAGCTTGTATTTCATAGGTTACAGCAAAGCTTTTGACTGTGTGGATCATGAAAAGTTATGTTTGGTTTGAAAAGAATTAGGTGTACCATAACATCTGATTGTTTTGATGTGCAACCTCCAGACAAGAGGTTACCATTAGGAAAGAATATGGAGAAACAGAATTTCCAATTGGCAAAGGTGTCAGACAAGGATGCATTTTATCTTCCTATATCTTCAATCTATATGCAGAACATATCATAAGGAAAGTTGGGTTACATTTAGATGAAGGTGAAGTGAAAACTGGTAGAAGGAACATTAACAATTTGAGGTATGCAAATGACACCACATTACTGGCAGAAAATAGTGAAGACACTAAATGACTATTGGTGAAGATGAAAGCAGATAGTGCCAGAGCAGGATTACATCTGAAAATGAAGAAGACAAAAGTAATGACTCTTGAGGAATTACACAACTTTAAGGCTGACAATGAAGAAATTAAAATTGTTCAAGATTTTCTATTCCTTGGCTCAGTCATCAACTGAAAGGGAGACTGCAACCAAGAAATGAGGAGATTGAGACTGAGAAGGGCAGCCATGAAGGAGCTAGAAGAGATTCTTAAATGTAAGAAAGTGTCACTGAGAACCAAGATCAAAATAATTCATGCCATAGTATTCTCCATTACTATGTGGATGTGAAAGTTACTTTGGGAATTATGGACCTTGATGGTCAAAAAACTGCAATTTGAATTGGGACTGGAAACAACTGGAAACGAGTATAACACCTGGTGCTGGTTGTATATGTTCATTTCTGTACATATTCTGGTCAATTCATTTTGCTCCAGTTGAAGTTTCTTCATTGTCTTCAAAGAAACTGTACATAAAATGCTTTGCAGTTGTTGTGAAGACCTGTATGACAGTGGCCAGGAGAGACTGGTGATCCAGGCTGTAGGTTGGTGAAAGGTCCTCCTAGTTACCTGTTTGTCTAGGGAAAGCGACAAATTTAGGAGTACTCCCAGACTACATACCTGATCTCTCAGGCAGTATTCCAAACCCATCAACAACAGCTTACACCTATTGCCATATTAGATTTACTACCATCAACAGCACTTCTATTTTGCTTGAATTAATCTTTAGTTTTTTCATCTAAACTATCCAGGATATCATGGCTGATGGTATCAAAATACACTGAACTATAGATTAGTATAATCAAAATCTTTAAGATATTTATCATTATAGGACTTTTGTTCATTTGTTTTTCCTAGGCAGACACTTCTGCTGATTCAGAACCTGGGGTTCTGATGAGTGCACAGACCATCACATCCGAAACTACCAGTACTACAACTACTACACACATCACCAAAGTAAGTTCCTGAGAAATCTGTCGCTAAAATGGGTTTGACTTTTATGAAATGGATAAAAAGGTGGGCAACTGAAAGCCAAACCAGATAAAATAGTAGAAACTCTTTTGTTGTTGTATGTATGTACTAGCTGTGTAGACCTTGATTTGAACTGAGACAGGAAGGGGGGGGGGGTTCTGTCTCCTTGTGTCTGAATAATTTTTCCTCTATAAGACAAAATTCAGCTCCACTTGAAATTGGAAAAAAGATAGTGCAGGAAATATCTCAGGCTTCCTTCCTATCACAGTCCCAGTCCAATTCAAGTTCTCTTATAACTGCTATTTACCAAAAATTAAAATAAACTTACATTGGAGATTCAAGCTTGAATCTTGTCTCATGGTCCTGAGCCAAAGAAGGCCTCTTCCCCACAGACTCTTTTAAGCAAGTAAACAGTACATGGTAGATTCTGCAGCAATTGTCTGAATTACTGAACAGACTATCTAAATCATTTGTAATGACTAACTCTGGAAACAGGCAAGTAGGGGTCCACAAATATGGTTCCAGGTGGCACCTAGATATTTAATTCTGATGATCAAGGAAAGTCTTCAGTACACTCTACCGCAGGAGTAAGACATTTTAAAACTGCTACCCAGGAAAAAAAGTGTGCCTTCTTATCAAAAGACTCATGGGCTAGACACATCATCACAATACATCCAGCTCACCTCTCTATATATACCCCTATAAACACTGGGCAGTAGTTGCAAAAGCTATAAATTTATTTTGCTGGATTTTGAGATCAAAAGTTAACTGCCAGTGTTTGTTTCTTTCCTTTAGACAGTGAAAGGAGGCATATCAGAGACAAGAATTGAAAAACGAATAGTCATCACAGGGGATGCAGACATTGATCATGATCAGGTATAGTATATAAGCTATAAATTATCCCCAAATTAGTCTGCTGTGTTCTAACTATAAATCTAAGAACAGTGTTAATACTGGCATGCCTTTAAAAATTGATTAGTCTTTAGATCAAAGATGATACTCCTGTTTTGAATCACTTTTCCTCATTTGCAAACTGTGTAATTTATCATGAATCTCTCTTCACCTTGCTACTGATCATGCATGTTCCACCTCCTTCTTGTTTTTGCCCTTCTGTGGTTTCCTTGGGCTAGGCGCTGGCTCAGGCAATTAAAGAGGCCAAAGAGCAGCACCCTGACATGTCAGTGACCAAAGTAGTGGTACATAAAGAGACAGAAATCACACCAGAAGATGGGGAGGATTGACCACAGGTAAGAGGCTGTGATTTTTCCCAGACACTCACTGAGCTGGCATGTGACAAAGACATTTTTTCTTTCGTAATTCATCTCTAACCCTCTCTATTTATTCTCTCTGGCATTTGTACTACATTTTAGGGAAACAGTGATTCTGAAATTTACCTTATGTTCTTGGGGCCACAGTTCCCCCCCCCTCTTTGGAACAATGCCAGTTAGAGAAATAGAATAAACCCATTTGCTTGTGTCTGCTTGCTAGTTGTTATGCATTTTCATTGTCCAGTATGCTCCTAAATAATTTCTGAAGACAGCTTACACATATGGTTTGTGGGGAATCAGGGAAACATTTTAAACTGTAAATAATTGTGTATTTGGTAATGGCTTCAGCCTGTCATATTATGGGCAGCGCTATCAGAATTATAGGTTTTTACTGCAACGTTGTTCAGGTATGGTTGAACCACTTTTAAATGTTATCATAGCTAACTCTGTAGTAAGCACGGATCTACATCTCTTTGTCTCATTTTTACATGGCTACTACTGTGCATTGTTTCTTATGGGGAGACAATACAGTTTTCCTTGTCTGCTGCTGTACTTCAACAAAGGCATGCTGACAGCCCCTAGCTAAACAGACATCTTGACAGTATTGCAATTATTATATGCATGTGCTAGAATACTTTGTGCATACTAACATGCTATGCAAGAACTCCTAATACTAGCATCTTCTGTAGGTGGCTTTGAATGTTGTGTGCAAAAGGGGATTTTTTTTCCTGCTTTGTGTGAACTGACAACAATAGTTTCAAGCAGTGTGTAGTCCCAAATGTTAATAGAAGTCATATGTTCCCATATGGAAGATTGGGACTCACCAATGGATTTGGGCAGCCTTCTTAACAGATTTACAGGTGGCTTCCTTCAAATGTAGATAAAGTAAAAGATAAAGAAAATTTCTAAGGTGGGATATTTACAATAGATCAGGCGAAGAAAACATTTCATTGGTGGGTTTCCTTTGCAAAGTATTTGGGAACTGGGTATAAAAATTTTATGTATTGTAGGCACCGCATCATGTCTTGCAATTGTTTGAATAAATAAATAATTAATACAAACAGCTGTATTATATTGAGTCAAACCATTGGTCTGTCTGATCCAGTAGAATCTATTCTGATGTACAGTGGTTTTCATGGAAAAAAATCTTTCTAGCTCATGTAGGGGATTGAACTTGGTATGCTCTGCCTGCAAAGCATGTGCCACATTTCTGAGCATAAAAAAACCCTAAACTGATTCTTTTTTGCTGCAGTTTCAAAACTTGACTACATATTTTGTTTACTTCATTCTGCCCCCAAATGTTAGTGCAATTTTTTTCCATATAAAACACAGGTGATCCTTGTCTTCACCAGGCTCAGAAACTTATGAAGTGTGTCCAAGCATAATTTTATGGAATTCTTGCATATTGCTTTAGAAGAACTGAATGCCTGAACTGAATGCCTGAGGCAGTTCTTCTGGAAATTACTCATACTTCATACCCACCTTTGAATTATCCCTCCTATAAAGAGTTAATTCTACTAGACCTAGACAGTTATAATACTGCTTGTAGCACAGTCATTTCCTACTATGATTTGTTATTATTTTCTAGAATTTAACTGCCTTCTCTCTACTGCAGGAATAATGTAGCTTTCATATGAATTCAGTCATGTACGCCATTGGGAATAACAGAACCTACATGGAGTCTTGGTTCTCCCCAGCAGGCTTACATCTCTCCAGAGAAAATTTCAATGTGGAAGAACTGGTCTTGATTGCTACTAAAGGCACTGGCAGAAATATTGTCCCATTTACAGCAATCTGAATCAGCATTAGTAATCCAATATTGCATGAAGCAACGAACAAATTACAAAAAAGCAGCATTTTAATTTTCCAAAACTAAGTTTCCATCTATACCTGCACGTTCATCACCAGTATAAAACAGCGATCTCATGTTACACACAAAAACTGTTCATGCCTTCACAGATTATTGGAAGTATAAACAGATCACATTTTCTTAGGTGGCAAAACTTTTGTTTGGGGTAAATGAAGATTACCCTAAAATGCTAAAAGCTGTATAGGTACTGTGTATAATGTTTTATCACCTTAGATGTGCCAATAACTCACTGTATTCAGTAAACACTTTGAATCATATACTTGTGTCATCTGGTTTTATTATTGTCTAATAAACAATGGTAAATCTCTAACATTGTTTAAATGGTTACAAGATGTGCACTGTTTACTTGATTTTAAACCTTTAATCGGTATTAATAATTTTAGATTATTCAGAGTTTAAAGTTAGAAATCTTCCAACCTTGACAAATCCTCATCCTATAAATTATGTTGTGATTATTTTAAAGTGTATGCGTTCCTTAGCATTACAGCATTATTACTCTGAAACTTTGATTTTTTCAAAAAATATTTCCCTTTTGTTCTCAGAGAAAATGTTTCTTTTCAGAGTGTGGTTGCATTTTCCTATCTAGGAGAGAGTTAAGCCTTAAACTGTACAGAACACCTACTGAAAAATTCTTTGATATTTGGTTTTCACATCCATTTAAGGGATACTGTCTTCATTACACTGTCAGCCACATCACAACACATGGTGAATGTATGTTTCTGCATAGTGAAATAAAAGTGGTAAATGCATCCAAATTTGTATTGGTCTATGTCTAAGAACATGTTTTCTGTACTCAAAACTTCAAATACCATTTGTATGATATAAAAGACATTTTAATGTGCATAACATATGTTCTTCCATCATGCCACACTGTATTTATTCAGGTACACATAGAAAAGCAGAAGCCTGGAAAAATAGTGTAACAAACTCCTTCTGTACAATTGTGTACATAGGACAGATGCTTTCCAACTTCTCCTGTATTATATAGCTGTGTAACGTGTTTCACATAAATTAAATGAAGAGTATAATCAGCTATTTTTTAAGCATTGGCGTGGAAAAATCCTTTTGTATTTTTCATTCTAAATCATGAGAAAAGTGCCCATTTCAACAAGTACTCTGGGCACAATCAAGTCAAAGTTAAGCACGTTAGTTTATTTCAATAGGACTGAAACGGATGAGATTTTTTAAAAATGCTTAATTTTGGGCTGATTGTACCCTTTATTATTTTGTGTTAGTTCTCATTAACACTTTGTTCACAGTATTCTTTAGTCAAAGAGAAAAGGTAATAAATTTTGTAAAGCTATCAAATATACGTAAGGCAACTTTTGCTGGTAAAAGCTAAGTGCACACACAAATGTTTCCAAAGTGAATTGAGTGGCAGGAGCTTCTATGAAGTAAGATCAGTTCTTTTATGGTAGATTAAATGGAATAAATATTTTTAGAGAATATATATAATATATATGAAGGAAAATATAGAGAAAAACTATGAAAATAAGAGCCCTGATCCAATATTTCTTGTATGTGTGGAAGTATATGACCAGTTCAGGTGTTCAGTGACTTCCTACAGTATTGTATAATCACCAAGAGACTTGTGACCTAGTTGGGATCATATAATTAGAATGTATATGGCCACATAAGCTTGAGAAAGGGACATACTAATTATTAAATTCATGGCTGCCATGAGTTTACACCAGGTGGAGCTTCTGGTTCAGTAAAGTAGCATCTTCCCAGAATCATGAACCTGCTTCCCAAAATCACGAACACTCCCATAGGCATCTTCCCAAAATCATGAACACTCCCATAGGCAATCATATAGACTTCAAATCGTCTGATCAGACCTAAGAATTATCTACCTTGTTAATGGGCCTCCTGGAAAACTGTGGATCAGGATGAATGTTTGTTTTTACTAGTCTCTGCTAAAATTGCTCCCTCGATAATTCTCCATATTACAATAATATAGGCATACATGAACCTGCACGTCTGGAATGTTCACACAATAAGTTTATACACTTAGCCAGATCACCAAAAGATACTACTGACTCCTTCCCAGTAGCTTGACATATATGCCACATTTTCATTAGATCTTTATTGAATAGTCATGCACCTTCAACTCTTGGACTTGTTTTACAATACTACATGACACTTGTGTTGTTACCTGACTCACAGAAGCATTCTTGCTGTTGATGTAGAAATCAACCTTCACCCAGTCATTTTTAATTTTTCTTGAAGATCTTGTTTGCATAGCTTGTTCTTCCCAGTCCAACCATTTTTTCTACTTAAAGAAAAGCAAATATTGATCATTTTGTGTCAAATCTAGACTCAGCTTCTTAACCTCATCATATATTTGAATATAGCATCCAGTTGTTATTGCTTCCTTCCATCCCTGTGAAAACCAAAAGCAGCTTTTTTCCCCCTTGTGGCAGCTATTGAGGATATGAGTGTGCCATGTTTCTCAGAAGACTACACTCCAAATTCTTGTTAAGGCATCAAGTGTTTAAAAAAAACAACAGATTCTGAAACTATATTACTATTCCTTTCAGGTAGTATTTGCATTGTTAGCAAAAATAATGACCAACTAACAGTTACAATGTGAAAAGCTTATCCTGTGAATAGGCAGTTTATTCATTTGGTGGTGTTTTTTAATTCGGCAATTTTTAGAGCTAAGTGTCAACATTACTATTAAAATGTGGGAAGCATTTTGAAGTGGCTGGTGGTAGTGGTAAGCAGATGCTTATTTCAGACGATAAACCATTCTTGGTTCAATCAATAAGGCTGTATCTGTAGTGGCCACTTCACAAATCAGCATTATCATTGTTTTAAGCATGGCACCAGAATCTATTTTTATGAGATAGATTGGTTTTTATGTCCAAGGTTGCTGCTATGTTACCTACATTTTAGCATGACATTAAAATAAGAATGCTATCAAAAGCTGATTGTTCATAAGACTTGTCTACTTAGAATGGGTGCTCACTGCTAGAATAACAAGTGCACAGTGGTGGCTCAATGTTAGTGAACTTTGTTTGAAGATACTACCTGGGAAATAAATGTTGCTTTTTAATAATTGTTTTTTTGGGGGGTTGACTGCCTAATTCTGTGCCAGATGAAATAAAAAGCTCTTGCCTGTTTCTAACAGCTGCTTTGTCTCAATCTTTTGGTTTTTTCGTCCTCTTCCAGCTCTTGGCCCATGCTAATATAACAAGATCCACTTTAAATCATCAATTGGGATGATTTGTCCTCATAATTAAAGAAGCCTTTTACATAACTTAACTAGAAAATGGAGGAATTATACTACGTGACAGCAAATAAATATACTAACTAAATAATGGTTTATTTAGTTAGTATATTTCTATGCTGCCTCTTCAGAGTCCTGCTCAAGATGGCTTGCAGTTAAAAACCACCGAATAAAAAACAAGCCATTAGAAGTAGGCAGCATAAAAACAGAGCAGATAATTAAAAGATGTGTTTTAGCCTGGCGCCTAAAAGTAAAGTGGGCACCAAGTGAGCCTGAAAACAGAGGACAAAGTTCCACCACAAAAAATGCCATCTTTAGGTGCTACCTACCTTACCTCTGAAGATAGGCATAGGCCCCGGTCACACGGCAAAGTTGCCGCGGGAGAGGCACGGAAGGTGGGCGGATTATCCTGGCGCGATCACACCCCAACATCTGGGAAGTGGAGCACACCTGTGGCTTACCGCCGACAATGCGCATTTAAAAACTAGTACCTCCAAGGTACTAGTAAACGTTTGCCACGGGCTGCCTACAGACGCCCGTGGTATGATCGCGCCGGCACGCAGCAATCCCCTCCGGTCCCTCGTTTACCCGCCAGCGCAGAGGGAAGGACCCAAGGTGTGCCGCCGGGATGTCTGATCGTGTGATTGCGGATCAAACTGCGCCGGGGCAATTAGCCACGCCTCCCCCCCGCGATATCCGGTTTGTGTGACCGGGGCCATAGTTGGTTTTATAAGGAATGTCAGAGCAGCTTACAATCGCCTTCTCTTCCTCTCCCCACAACAGACACCCTGTGAGGTGGGTGGAGCTGAGAGAGCTCTGAGAGAACAGACTGACCCAAGGTCACCCAGCTGGCTGCATGTGGAGGAGTGGGGAATCATATCCTGTTCTCCAGATTAGATTCCTGCCGCTCTTAACCACTACATCAAACTGGTTCTCAGAGCCAGGCTTGAGAAGCAGATCTAAACAGGCAAGCTGGATAGTATGGGAGGAGAATAGGAGATGGTCCTTCAGAGAGCTTGGCCCCAGGCCATTTAGGGCCTTAAAGGTAAAAACCAGCACTTTGAATTGTGCCCAGAAAAAAGTCAGTAGCCACTGCAGATCTTTCAGCACAGGGGCAATCCCTGTAACCAACCCAACAGCAGCCTGGCTGCCACCTTTTGGACCATCTGAAGTTTCTGAACCATTTTTAATGGCAGCACCACCTAGAGTGCATTACAGTAACCAAACTTGGATGCGATCAGACCATGGATCACTGGCCAGATCACATTTTTCAAGGAATGGCCTTAGTCAGCCTTGTGCAGACACAATGGTGGCAGAAAAATGAGCTTGCTTGGCTGCCATCATTGCCACAGAGTAGGCACAATAATGTGCTCTCAACTGTGGTTGGTCACATTTGGTTGAGGTTGGAGTTTTTCTCCTCTTGTGCTTTAACCATCTGCTCAGCCATTTCATTATCCAAAGCTCCTCAGTTAACAAGGGCATTTTGGACTCCATGGAAAGGGAGAGGGCAATCATGTCCAGAGCCTGGGTCATCTCCATATTCCACAGGTCAGCCAGGACTGGTGCTGCTCTGGTCCTGCACAAGGAAGCCCAGGGGACAAATTTGGAAAAGAACCACCTCCTACATCCTTGAGTGCATGCTACAAAGCACTTCTGTGTACATATCAGAGGACTGGTGATTTCATTCCGATGCACCCCTTCATGCATTCAGTTACACTACCTTCCAAGGAGCTTCAGCTACTGATGTGAAAAGGAGGAACTGAAAAGGTCCCCCCTTCCCATGAGCTCAGGATAACACTTAAAGTTGCCAGCCCCCAGGTCCGGGCAGGGGTTCCTCCGCTTCTGGGAGCTTCAATATGCCCTGGCCAGCGGGGGAAGACCCAGCCCCAAACCACAGCCACACCTCTCCCTCCCCTCCAGTGATTTAAAGGTCTTCAGCTGATTGGCAAGAAGTGTGTGACCTGCCAATCAGCTGAAGGACCCTTTAAGTCTTTCAGCAGGGAGGGAGAGGGGCTGTTGGCAGTGTCAGGTTTCACGAATTCAACGGAGTCACTCTTGTAGAAAGGATAACTTTATTGACAGACATGAGTCACTGAACAGAGTTATTCTGAACAGAATAACCAGGGACCACGGAGCAGACAAGCATAAAGCACATTCAAAATGGTTACAGCCAATGATTATAATTCCTGCTCGAGCCAAAAAGCCTCTTTTGCGCGGCTACTTTCCTGGGAACCAAATGGCCAGGTTATTATTACCACAAAGCCTTTCTCACAGTTTCCCCTCATTAGAAGTGAAGCACAGAATACTCCACTCCAACACCTGTGACCTTGGGATAGATAACCAAGCAGTAAATAACTTCTTGCTAGCAGGCAGCGTCTAGGCATGCGCATGGGTACAGAAGCGCTGATCCCCATGGGGGGGGGGAGAAGACTATGTCGCGTGCACAATATATCAGAGCATACACAGAATACACAGAACAGAATATGATCAGGAACCTAAAAGACCATTTGGCAGCTTGCTGACAGGCAGCCGCTCAACTGGGCAGTTAATTTAATTTAATTTTTTCTAACTTATTTGATTTTATGCCCTCTTTGATACACAAAGCAACAACAACAACCCATCCTTCCATGTCCTGCCTACAGAGTTTATACCCAAGAATGACTGTATCCCACTTAGTTGTAATCTGTCAACAGATATATGCAGAATTTGGGTTTCTTGTCTTAAGCAGGGCATTCCATTACAGCAGGCACTGTCAGGGTGGGGATGGGTTCAAGGGAAGCTTCCAGTCTCACTTCCCCTTGCCTCCGCTAGATGTCATCTGACTGCCCCTGCAGGTTGGGGGAGTTTGGCCAGCTATGCTGGACCTGAGAGGCTGCAGCCAAAAAAAATTTAAACACTGCAGCCTGAGCTCCCTGTTTTTTTTTTTTCTGCTGTGTTCTCTATTGCCAAGGCTGGATAACAGGAGTGGTTTAGCCTTGTGAGACTAGCCAGCTAGCTTGACAGGGTCCTCATGCAGGGAGTCATACTTGGGATGTTGGTGGAAAGTTTTGTTTCAGTTGAAACCCAAAGGTCTTGGGGCAGCTGCTGCTCTATTTTCTTGTCCTCTCCAAGGAATTTGACACTTGCCTATACTTTGCAGTACTAGAAGAACTATGTTGCATCTGGAGGATGCTGGTGAGGCCTGATTCAGATATAGGCACACATTTAAGAAGCCCTATGTATCTAGGTAGCTTTCCTGTATCAGATCATTTAATTCCTGGCAAGAGATACAACTAAACACCATTTTAAGTTTGTTGTGGGTCTAGAACAGTTTGCCTTTTATATATATAGGATAACTGTTTGGCATCTTTCATACTGACTGACTCAACCCATTACTGTTATAGATAATTAAAGACCAGCAATTACATGTCCATAAAAACATCTTATCCAAAGGTAAGAAGGTCACAGAGACCTTTCTAAGAAGCTCCTAATCAATTCAACTTCCCAAATTTATAGGTTTTTAAAATCATCTAACAATAGCTAGCTGTCCCACTTGATAAAGGCACACATTTTTGGGTAACTAATTATAACTTCCAACACTCTACAGAGTTATCTTGAAATATATAAAATTGTTAGTTCATTGTTGCTACTTTTTATCTTAAAGTCTATTTAAAAACAGTGATCACAAGATTCTCATACATATCAGCCCTCAACCAATACACACCATCTTTGAACTATCATCACATTTGTGAAGTAGGACATTCTTGTAATTCTCAAGATGCTTTTTTCTACACCTGGGCCTTAACACATAGCATCTACTGATTTATTAGATGGCTTCTATTCTACAAAAGGCCATCTAATTGTGTTACGTCCTTGTTTCCTGCCCGTCTATTCTGAGTCTCTAAACTCTCTTTCAGCATGTTTAGCTGAGAGGCCAAACCAGCTCCATCTCTGGTGAGCAGGAACATCCCCTATGATTATTCTGGTTAAATCCAACAACTGTTCCCTATACTCCTGTTCATATCCATGACAATCTGATGAAGTATTCTTATCATAATGCCCATCCACAATAGAAATATGCTCTTCCACTAGGAAAAAAAAAGCTCAAACCAATAGAGAGACGCTTTTGGATGCAACACTTTGAGACTATCTCAGTTAATGTGTTATGCACCGCAACAGTAATTAAGTCCAATACTATAAATAGTTTTAATGTGTTCATACATTCTAGCAGTCCATCTTGAAAATGAGCCTCTTAACTATACTCTTCACCAAGATTTTATTTATCAAGTTAGTTGGTTAAGATTAATTTTAAAAAATTACACAAATATGATCATTCTTTTGAGTCAGCCCTACACTTTTTAGTAAGTCACAATCTGTTGGAGCTACTGCCATTATCCTGAATGCTTTATCCCTTCCTGTTGATTCCTGAGACATGGCTAGGATGCCTTTATCCTTCTTCCATGTTCTCAGACCTCTTGTTTCACCACTGATAGCTCCAGCAACTTAAAATCACAGCTGATTTCTTCTAAAGGCTACTTTTTCACCTACAATCCTGTCCTAAATGCCATCTGCATTTTTAGACATTTACTCTTATCTGTACACAGTACAGACACCACTGTACAATTCTCACAACTTTTTATCTATGTTTTTCAAAATCGATATAAGAGCAGTTTACAGTGTGACCTGATCCTAAATTAACAACTGAAATATAAATTAACTGGGTGGTCCAGCATGCTAGATAGCTAATATTCAGATCATGTTTATGTATTTCTAAATGGAGCTATTTAAAAACTTACATAATTACATCATAGAATCAGAGTTGGAAGGGGCCATACAGGCCATCTAGTCAAACCCCGTGCTCAATGCAGGATCAGCCTAGAGCTTCCCTGACAAGTGTTTGTCCAGACGCTGTTTAAAGACATCACATTTCTATTACTTTAATTGTAATTAAGGGTGTACTTTTACTCAACAACAAGCCTTTATTACGGTCATAGACCAGTATAATAGAAGACAGATAAGTACAGATAAGGGAGCAATAAAATTATAAAATATTATGGCATCTAAAATTATAAATAAGAATCTAAAAGTGTTAAAATACAGACATGATAAAATCAATATTAAGATCAGAAATTAGATTTAGGCCTATCTGTACTTTATTTCTTTCCTAGTTTGGTATGCCAACCAACCAAATTTGGCAACCATCCTAGTCAGCTTTTGGTTATCCCCTGCCAGCATAGTTGACAAAAGTATGCTTCTATTACGACCTGGAAAGGAATTAACTATAGGCTTGATCAAAACTTCCCTAATGTTTTGATATATAATACAATCAAAAATTACATGTTCCAATGTTTCGTCAGCTCCCAACCCACATATACAACTTTTCCTCTGTGTTCTAGTATATCTTGCCTCCATTATGGCTGAGGGTAAGGCGTTGTATCTTAATAGGGTAAAAATTCTTCTGTGGTTGCAAATATCTAAATATTTGATATAAGATCTCAAAGTTATCTTATTAAGTGTACTTACATCAAATACAGGGCTCCTAATCCTACTCACGTCCATCTGTCGTTCAACATCTAGTATTCTTTGTTTTAGAACTGATCTAGCCTGCTCATGTCCCAAGGACAGAATAAATTGTTTTGAAAAACCATAACAAACCAGTTTATCTTCTATCTGTTTCCGCCATAAAGGAACAAAGTTGTCTTGCATCATAGTATGGGAAAGGCCAGTGGATAAGAAAATCAGTTTTAACCAATAATGAAATGCAGCAATCCACAATCTTGCCTCCACCGTGACCAGGCCAGCCTCTAAGCGGATTGCAGCGTTTGAAACACTTGGTGGAACTTGAAAAATAGCTCTTAAATATTTCGATTGCGTTCTTTCAAGTAAGGTCAAATTTGCCAGGAGGGACAAAGGAGCTCCATATAATAATTGGGGTAAAACTTTTATAGTAAATAACTTAATGGCAGCTTCTAAGTTGCGACCTCCTTTGGACCAAAAGAACTTCTGAATAGCTCCAGCACTTTTCTTCGCATTGGCTGACAGGTAATCAACATGGCCTTTCATATGACCAGACGACTGAAATATAACTCCAAGATATCTATAGCAGCGAACTTGCTCAATGGGACGAGAGTCAATGACCCAGTTAAACACCCTAGGCTTGTTGGCAAAAGCCATTATTTTAGTCTTTGTGTAATTTATCTCTAAGCAGTTCTGACTGCAGTATTGCCAAAGAGCACACAGAGCTCTCTTAAGTCCCTTAGGGGTCCTAGAAAGCAGGACAGCATCATCTGCGTATAGTAAAATTGAAATATGTCTATCTGCAAGAACCCACAAACTAATTGAGGACAAAGAGGTTTTCCAGATCCATAGATTATTTTACAAACTTAGTTATTCGATGGTTAAAGCCAGCTTTACTTAATTTGTAAACATTTGTTATGATTGTACAGAAATCAATGACATATACATTTCCATTATAAGCAGCTTTGCCATTTTAAGATCAGATAAACTAAACCTATAAATTCAGGCTGCTGTTTTAAAAATCTTGCATCCTTGGTTTCAGCATATTTGAAACAAGTCCTCACTATCTATTAATAATTAATCATTTGTAACCCACCTATTGCTAAAGGGCTCAAGGTAGCTAACAGTAAAAGAAATGTTATATAAATAATAACTGAAACAATAACATATAATTCAATCAATGTTTATTACGATTCAAGACCAGGAACCAACCAAAATCATCAACAGACATACACATTAAATACATGTCATGTAAAGGTATGCTAAACATAAAATGCCTAATTAAATGTGCCAGGGCACAAAATCTAGCTACTTTAAAAGCGATTTCATTACAACGATCACCAAGAAAGAGCTCTCCTATATAATAATCCTGTTTTGGGGTGGTAAAGTTCTATGTGTGCCAAAATCAGCTGGGTACCTGCACTGCCAATCAGAAGCTGTCCCTATCCACTGGCTGTGTTCCCTAAGTCCCGCCCACAGATTCCCTGAGAAGACAGTTGCTTCCCCTCCCCAAAGCTCACAAAGCAGGCGAAGAGGGCCAGGGAGCTGCACCGAAGGCAGGAACTCTGGAAAGAGCCTTATGTGGGTTTTTTCAAGGGTGGGGAAAGCAGCCCTCCTTTTTCTTTCCCCACCCCCTTTTAAAACCAAGGCAATTCTGGAACAGTCCCAGCAAAGCCGGCCCCCAAGACAACCTGCTCACCCCTTCCTCCAGTCAGCTAGCAAGGAGGGGGCTTCGACTTTCCACCGCTTGCACCTCCAGCGCCCGACCCCAGCTGAGCTCCTCTGGAGCAGCCCTGCTACTGCCCCTGAAGCCGAGAAGGGGGACCCCGGCCTGCAGAGGGGTTGGACGGCGGCGGCGGCAGCAGGGGGGCCGGTTCCAGCTCTCCTGGGGTTGCTCGGCAGCCTCCGAATCCCACCCAAAAGGCCGGGCTGAGCCTCTTCAAAAGGGGCAGTCGGGCACACTCCGCAGCCCCCCCGCCAATTTCTGCATGGGAGAAGGCCAAGCCCAGCAGGTAGTGGCCACCCGGCCAACCTCTCCGCACACATCAAGGCCATTCAGAGCCCGAGCCCGCTGCTGCTTCACCCCCGCGGGGCTCCCCACTGTGCAAACCCTCCTCCTCCTCCTCGGGGTAGAGTTAGGAAGGGTTGTGGCACCAAGCGGGGCTGTTCGTGGTGGTCTCCCCCATCCCAGGTTCTTCTTCCGCTGCTGCTGTGCACCACAAAGCCACCGGTCACACCACCTGCCCCTCACTGCACTTTTTAATTTTTTTGCTTGATTGGTATCCCGCCTTTCTGCCACTGGGGGCCCAAAGCGGCCTGCCACATTCTCCTCGCCTCCCTTTTATCCTCACAACCCTGCAAGCCTAGTTAGGCTGAGAGTATCTGACTGCCCCAATATCGCCCAGCAAGCTACCAGCGCAGTGGAGATTCGAATGTCAACGTCCCACTCCACTGCTTCAACCTCCCCAGCGCCACACTGGCTCTCAGCACAATTGTTGCCAGCACTGTCAGTAGGTTGCCAGGTCCCTCATGGCCATGGGGGGGGGCAGGGGTGTAGGCTTGCCAAATCCAGGTGAGGAAACTCCTGGATATTTGGAGGGGGGAGCCAAAGGAGGGCAGGAACCTCAGGCATTGTCCTCCCCGTCTCCCCACACCCCAAGCTGCCTGCACCCCCTGCCCCATGGCGGAACGGAGGGAAGAGGGAGCCGGCCGGCCTTCCCAGGCGGACACCCACCCACAGCCTAGTCTAGAGCTCATTGTATTGTTTTTACAATGGACTTGGCTGCTAGTTAGAATATAAAACTGATTAGATCTGCCAGGATAATTCTGCACTCGTGGAGTAATGTATACATTCTGGATGTTCTGATAAAACCAACAGTATAAGAGGGCATGCTCAATTATTTCTACCATACCAGAATAACACGGACAGAGATGTTTCCCATACGGGATATGAGCGTATCTCCCAAGAAGGGCAGATAGAAGGACATTTAGTCAGACAAGGGTAAAAGCACTACGATGTTTGGGGGATTCCAACGTATACAGGTATGAAGACGAAACAAAATTGGTTGTAATTCCCCACTGCCAGAATGAGATGAGCTTGAAATCTGTCCAATTGGAGCGAAATGTCCCATAGTCTCTGTTTAATTAGTGTTTTAGCTCCTTGATAGCCCAAATGCAAAACAGCTGTGCTGGAGAAACCTGGGAGTTGGAGTTTGTCCTCTATTGCTCCCAAGCACCTTGATTGAAAACTGTCAACAAGGATTAAAGAAGGTAATGGGGGGGGTCAGCCAGAAGTGTATAACTTGCAACAAAACCTGTGATTCTAATGTTACCAGACCTGCCTCTAGTCTAAGCATAGCATTGGGTACACATTGAGGTTCTCCAAATAGAGATCTTAAAAATTTAAACTGAATAGCTTCCAATTTGAGATGGTCATTATATCGGCAAGCCTGTGATCCATACATAAGCTGAGGCACCACTTTACCCTGAAAGACTTTCAGTACATATGGAATGTGAGATCCCCCTTTCATATGGAAAAATCTTAACATTGCTAAGGCCAATCTTTGGGCAGATTCCATTACTTGAGAGAGTAGAGTAGATCATGAACCAGATGCCTAAATAACTGAGTGGAAGACAATGAAATTGAACGAAAGACAATGCCTAAATAATTGAACATTTTAGGTCGATCTTGTGGTCTGCATTTTAATGCCTGCTGAAATCTCAGAAACTGGAAGGGCGGTTTGAGGAAGACTTTGAGAGGTTTGAGGGGCTTTGGAGATTACTAGGGTAAATTATGAAAATACCATAGTGCAGAAATTTGTTTGATTTGCATAATGGAAAGTCATAGAATCCAGCTTTCCTTGGCAGAGTTTTAGTTTATTTTAGTCAGAATATGCGTAGCCCTAGGTATACCCTTTAAACTAAGAACCCCCCAAATCCAGCACTGTGTGTTAATGATATAAGGAGGAAGGTGACCCCTCAGCTGCCTTAGGTTGTGCTCCAAACCCAAATTGCCACACTCTGAATCTACTGAGGTCAGGCACAAATTTTTCATACCAGCGACAACAGCGCACCCAAGAGTGCCAGTTCTCTCTCTTACTCTGGGGGCCATGGGAAGAAAAAATGTCAGGACTCAGTTCCTGAACCAGGAATGGGCTCAGGTCTGCTCTCACAACTGGCAGGTTTGGATCTGGTGAGGGTCTGCTGTAATTTTTCACAGCTGAGCTGATTACTGAATGGAATCTGCAGGCAGCCATGACAACAAACGCACCAGCATGGGGTGAAAGCACAGGTTCCCCCACCACCACCTCCATTGGGAAAAAGAGGACCATGTGAGGTGGAAAAGATGAAACGGCGATGAAGCACAAACATGGTCTTGTCATGGGGGGGTGAGGATAATGCACTTGATTGCCAAATGAATCAAAGGTAGGACATCTCCCTCAACCTACACACAGCAAGGTGCTTTACAGACCTTTTGGCGAATACAAGTATTTTTGTTTGGGAGAAGTTGATTGTTAGGTGCTCTTCTTTACAATATGCCTGGAGGGTTCTTCTCAACCCTACTTCAGTGTACATATAGTAGTGACCTGTTCGCCATATTTGGTGGGTGGAAGTCTGCATCATGGAGTTGATGTAAAAATTGAATAATAAGGGGGCAAGGATACATCCTTTTTTACTCCTCTCCTGACCAGGACCTTATGGGACAGATGCCCTTGTAGATTACATTTCACGGCCAGATGGTAGTTTTCACATAATGTGTGTATGAGAGCAAAGAGTCTACAATAACATATAAAATACAGAAACAATTCACAAACTAGACCACCACAAACATTGCTTCTCCCAAAATATATTGCCACCACCAAAATCCATACAAGTTATCCTATAAGGTTAACCAAAATTAAAGATCCTTTGAAAAGGATAAGTTTTAGAGGACATCAGAGATTAGGCATGCTGAATGACGCTCCAAATGGCTGGAGCTACACAGGAAAAGAGCCAACTCCTGATGGTTGCTGGGTGAGCAAAACACTTGTAATTCTGGGAAATCTCCAAGCTTCACCTGGAGGCTGGCAGGCCTACAGTTGGCCCTCCAGCAAACAGATCAACTAATACTATGCCATACATGACAATCTAATTCTCAATTCACTGGCCCCAGTCACACAGGCCGGATATCTCGGGGGGGGGGGAGGTGTGGCTAATTGCCCCGGCGCAGTTTAATCTGCGATTATGCGATCAGACGCGCCGGCGGCACACCACGGGGCCATCCCTCTGCGCCGGCGGGTAAACAAGGGTGGCGATCACACGACGTTCCTGCAGCGCGGCAAAGAAGCGGCACGGCGCAATCACACCAGCAATGGCTAGGCGCCGCTGCCGTGACAAACTGAGTCATTTATTTATTTTTAAAGCCGAAAACAGCACTTTCGCTTTCCTCTTTGTGCGCATGTGCCGTTGGGTGCTTGTGCGCATCTTGTGGAGACTTGGGGGGGACCCTGTTTGCGAAGGGACATGGGTTGGCGCCGGATGCCACCACCGGAAACGCGATCAGACGCCAGCCCTTGCCCCGCAGTTTCCAGAAACTAGTACCTCGGAGGTACTAGTTTTTAACTACGCATCTTCGACGGGAAGCCCCGGGTTCGCCACGGGAGCTCTACGCTTCTCAAATGTTGCGATGTGATCGCTCCCGGAAAATCAGCCTATCTTCCATCTCTGTAGCGTGGCTAATGCTCCGTGTGACCGCAGCCACTATTGAGCTATTAAAAATATTGCTGCATTATCGAGCCAGACCACTTTTCCACATACAATGGTAGAGTTCAGACTAGCAGTTTGGCCCGGTAGCCAAATGTTTCAGGAGAATTTCAGTAGCGGATTAAAGGGGTGATTTCACACAGGCACATCTGTCAGGCATCTCCCAGCCATACTCAAGCCGTCTTGTGCCGCTTCCCTCCCGAGTTTAAAAAGTACCAGGTGAAAGTGGTAGCAAACCGTGTGTAGAGTGGGTTGATTCCGGTTCCCTGACATGTGAACGCAAGTGCTGCTAAGGTGGGAACAACCCACAGTCGTTGATAATAGGTGCTGGCTGTTTGCCAGCACCTATTATCATTGCACTTTGGCCTTTTGATTTATATCATACTTGTTATGCTTATTTGATTTACTTTATACTTGCTGTTATGCTTATTTGATCATTATATACTTGCTTATTTGCTTGTAAGTTATTTTTTGCCAAGTGGAGTTCTTTCTTTTGGTTCTTGCATTGTACACTGGCTTCCCCCCCCTTTTTTTAACAGCCCGCCAGGGGCAGGACGACAGTACTAACACTCCCTTGTGCTTCCTCCACGGTATCCTCCCACTTCATTCGCTGCAGTGTGAACGGGAATACCGCAAACAAGCCGTTCCCAATCTCTTCCGGGTCTTCTTTGCCACGACTCCCTAGCGCTTCAAATTGCCTGTCTGAACTCGGTCAATAATTAAGCAAAGGGCCTACATTGCTACATATGATACTCAAGTAGAGTGGGTATGGCGCCTGGGGAGGGTGCTCATCAAGGATGACATAAAATCTACCTACCCTCCAAAGTTACCATTTTTTCCCAAGGGAACTGATCTTTGTGGTATGGAGATGTATAATTCCAAGAGAACTCGAGGCCACACCTGGAGGTTGGCAGCCCTATCCCCAAGAAAAGCAGCCATGCTCAGGACTGGTTTCAGTCACATGATCTGTTCTTTAGATAGAAGCTATTGCATTTAGTTGTGAATCAATTCTAATTTTATTAAAATCTTAAACTGTGGCTCTCTTAGATTGGTAAAATCTCAGACTGTGGATCTGAGATTGACATCTGCACTAAAAATGGATCAAAATCCTACTAGTTTATCTAAATGAAATATCAAACATCAATGGAAAGAAGTTAGGTTCCACCTCTCCCTAGGAGTGACCAATGAGAGCTAATGGAACAGGTCCATAGCCACAGTGTGCAAAAAGGGGGAGGTGCCCCATCAATCATTTCTCATGCCCCTCCAATCAGCACCAGGGGTTTGTGTGAAATCTGTAACACATCTTTCAGGTGTAAATCTTCTATGTAAAAGAAAGGAAGGAGTTGAGGTAAAAAGTGTGAATCTTGTCATAAATCATCCAAGGGTGAATTCTCTATGCAATTGGCTAGAACAGAATTAGCGGTCAGCAGGGCTGAAGAGTCCTGATTTTTAAAAGCCCGCAGGGGTGGGGGGAGTGAAATCATGTTGGAGTAAAGCATTCATTAAGGAATGGAAGGATTAAAAAGATGTTGTAGCAGACTCAGAAAAAAGAATAAGAGCGAACAGGACAATGTTTCACAATAGTCCAGCAGAATTCTTTCTCACTGAGACTCAAAATGGATTACACAGTGTAAATCAATACAATAATTCACATGAGGTATCTAATAATGCAATAAGAGTAGAATTATAGCAATTTGAAAAAGAACAAAATAATTACATGTGGTATGTCAAACAATGCAGAAAATATTAAAAAGGTAGAAAGCACTCAGTAAGAGCAGGATAGTATATACAGGAAACAGATAGTACATAATATGTTGTTGTTGTTGTTGTTCAGTCGCAGTCGTGTCCGACTCTTTGCGACCCCATGAACCACATCATGCCAGGCCAGTAAATATAACATGATACAGTTCACAGTCCTGTTCATTAAATAGAAGCTCCTTCCTGAACCATTCCATTATCCTATAGCCCTATCACCTTTATTAAAAAGCCCTCTTGAACCATTCTGTTTTACTTAGTTGGCAGAATGACAAAAGTGTGGAAACTTCCCTGACTTTCTCAGAAAGGCCATTCCACAAATGGGAACTACAACAGAAAATATGTGTGTATGGGCAGTTGCTGATCTCTCCCATTTGTGGGTTGGCACCATTAGAATCCTTGAGTTAGTGATTTACAGAGAAAAGAAAGTTGAATTTACAGTTGCAGGTTTCAGTAACTGGAAGGAAGCTCTCACACTTCTTTAATTCTGTGAACTATGTAAAACAGTTGCTTGGAAGGACATTTTTATAAAGCTCATAGAGAACAGGACTGTAGTCTATGCCACAATGCACACTATATACCACTGGTGGCGAACCTATGGCATGGGTGCCAAAGGTGGCACTCAGAGCTCTCTGTGGGCACACGTGCCATCGCCCCAGCCAGGTCCAGACTGTCATTAAAGTGTGGAATTCTCTGCCAAATAATTTTAAGTAAATGAAAGCATTTGGGCTTGCTTTCCTTACTTTGTTTGGGTCATCTTAAGTTAGTGTATGAGTTGTTTTTTCTAAAGTAAAACCTCAGTATTCAGGTTAAATTGCCGTGTTGGCACCCTTGCGATAAATAAGTGGGTTTTGGGTCGCAGTTTGGGCACTGCTATATACTATTGATTTGTTGTGAGTTCTATCATGCTCTTACAACACTGTTTCATTCATTTTTTTGTAATTCGGTTTTCTGCATCAGCCTATCTGCATCACTTGACATAGCATGTTTGATACTTTTTTTGCATTTTTGTAAGCCTAGTCCAGGCGAAACTGCGACCGATTTCCCACAAGCTGCTGCTCCGTGCTCGCTTTTCCCTTTGCCCTGATCGTACGTGTCAATTTCACACCATGTGCTGCACGGCCGTATTTTGCCCCGCAGCTTCGCCCAATTTCCCCCATATCTATGTACTCAATTCTGTTTTTTGAAGATTGAGTACAGTAATGCTTGACCACTATTTGACTCACCAATTCACCAACTCAACACATACATTTTTAACAAATGGGATTAGCCTGCTTCTTTCTGCGCTTTTTCTAATTATAATCTGTATAATCGGGGAATTCCATTGCAAGTACTTATAACCGTATACCAAATGCACACTACAATGAGTTCAACAGCATCATGTAGATTATACCTTTAAAACAGACTGAAGGTTAGAAACATTGTCATAAGGCAAACATACATTACGTATATTTAAACTATTTTAAAGTATCACTGATAGTACTGAACACTACACAGATCAGCTGGAATTTTGGAATTGGGTTTATCAATATGCTAATAACACCCAACTATATATTCTGTTAACTAAGCCCCAAAAGGCAGTTGTCTTTGCTTTCAATCAGTAGTTGGATGAAGCAGTTAGGTGAATGAGGGGAAACAATCTGAAACTTAATCCAAAAGTCTATGTTTTGTAAAGGGACTATCTGCCAATTTTGGATTAAATTGTATTTTTTGGAATATCTGAAGAGCTTGAAAGTTCTCATTAAACGCTGGAGTTGCTAGGTGTGTGCTGTCTTCAATTTACAAAAAGTTTGTAAATTATCATTCCTTCTAGACACTGCCAATCTGGCTATGTTGATCTGCCTATCCCTGTGTAACCTCCTTGAAGACTTCTGCTAGCATATAAATGCTGCAGTTCATCTTTTTACTTGAGTCACTATGATCCTATGGCAATCTTGAAAGAAATGCACTAGTTTTGTTTTCAGGCTTACTTCAAAATTTACTTAAAAGTTATTCATGTTTTGAGACCAATATATTTGAGGGACCACTTCTCCATTTGTGCACCAATTAGTCTCCTCCTCTGGCTGTACCCTCCATTCCCATGGCACATTGTACTAAAGTCATGGTCAACTAACTTCTACAAACACTAAGAGCGTCCTTTTCACTAGCTGTCAAAAGACAGCCCTTTAAAGGCATTTAGATGTTGATCAATTCCTGGCCTATTTGCAAGCTGTACATGTGTCAAAGTTTGTCATTTTTAGGTAATAAAAATAGTGAACCAAAGTAACACCAACAAATACTGTTCAAATTGTAAACTGTCTTGAGCTCTTCTGTAAAGACAAGATGAACGTCTTCTGCGTAGACTGTATTTTGCGGTGGATTCGCTCTCTACACTCAGAAATCCTCCTTAGGTCCCCCTTCGCCTTTTCTCCCCTGCATCCTTTTTGGTTGTCCATTCGGTTTGAGGCGCTTCCTTCTCCCCAGCTCAGATCTCGAGGCTCTGTCCCTAACCGTCCAAACCCTCGAAGCGGCGCGAGGGCTCCTGCGGGTGCGCGCCAGAGAAAAAAAGGTCGGGGGGGGGGGAGAGAACAGAACAGACCCAGCCAGCGCCAGTATGAAATCAGGGCGCTCACCAACAGAATACACAGCTGGGTTTTCGGCTTCCCCCTCGGCCATCCTTTTCCCTATTGCCTTTCAGCGTCCCGGTGGTGTACACTGACGTACTAGCTAGCTAGCGCGCGCGCAAACACAGACACGGTTTCCCCCGAAATACACCAGCAAACAAACAAAAAGTAATGATTGCTCTACATTAAAGCAGCCACTGGACCAGCTCCGTGAGAAGAACGCACACTAAGGTCTCACTGACAAAACCGAGGCCCTCAGCCCCGCGCGGCCACGCGTACCCCATCCACAGCGATGAAGCGCGAGCCCCCGCTCGGCCAACGGGCCTGCCCCGAGCGCGGACTCGCTCAGGAAACCGAGGGAACGCCAACAGGCCTCCTCCCCCCCCCCCCCCGGAGACCCCCCCTTCTTTCCAGTGCCCGCCCTCTCCCTGCGGGGGGCGCGCCCCACTCGTATCGCGCATGCACGTTCCCGCCTCCGGCGCGCGCCCTTCCTGCTCCTCTCGCGCGCACTCTATGCTCGTGCAGGAAGCGGCCGTAACGGTCAGAGAGAGAAAGACGCGCACCAGTTCCCCCTAAATCCCCCTCCCCCCCCAATTTCCCCAAATTGCTTGCTCGGAGCCAACTACGGGTCCCCCCACACACACACACGCGCATACGCTCTGTCTCCCTCCTCGCGTGAACCGTGGCGCCAGCAAGGTAAGCCGGAGGGGGGAGGGAATCTGTGCGCGCGCTCGACGATAGGCTGCGGCGAAACCCGGAGCCGAGGCGGTGGGGGAGGGGAAGAGGCAGAGAAGAGGGAGGCGCGATGGGGAGGCTCCGCCGCGCGCCGCTCCCTTCCCATTCCGCTCTGCGCGCGCCGCACGTCTCGGGCCCGCCGGGCTGCCCCGCGCTGCTCGGGCAGGTGTGAGAGGAAGCGAGGTTGCGTGGCGCTGCCGCCGCCGCCGCCGCCACCTGATCTTGTGGCGCGGCCCCGCAGAGGAGCGCGGCAATGGGCCAGCCGCTCCCTCCAGGGGAAACTGTTTGCCGTTCTTCAGTGCCGCAGCCCCCTCCGCTCTTCAGCCGCTCGGACAGGGAAAGCGTGAGCGAGCTCGGCGACGGGAGCTCCTCACTGCGAGGCTGGAGGCGGGGAGGGGCTCGAAACCGCGGCAGCCGCCGCTTTCCCCCCGCTCCCGCGCGCACCCCGGCACTGCTCGGCGGCGCCTTCTCGGAGGAGGGGTGACGGGAGCCGCGCGCCTGCGCGAGTTTGTGCGCATTCCCTCCCCGGCTCAGCTGCAGTCCCGTCTTGGCGGGGCGCAGGCGAAGAAGGGCCCTGCACGGGCACTAGCACGCATGCACCAAGCCGAGTACCCACAGTGCACGTCTGATGGTTACTCGCGCGGGTTCGGCGTCGACGCTCGCTCGCTGGCTTACGTGCACGTACAGGGTGCACACTTTTGCTGGCGGGGGGCGGGGGGAACTCGCCTTCGGTTCAGTGCGGAGCAAAGGGGATTGATAAACCAGAACAGCGCTTCGCGGTGCTTTGCAGAGTAACGCAATTTAATTCCAACATAAACGTTCGTCTACGAAATCCCTCATGTTTAGCTAGGCCCTACTCCATTAAAATTTATGCTGGAATAAAATAATGTTAGTTTTTTATGTGCCGCAGAACCCCGTTTTGTTTTTTCTGCGACATGGCCACCCTGCTGGAATAATCATTCTAGACGTACTGATTTCCGCTTTCCCTTTAAAAAATGAGTAAATTTTATTGGTTATTTTCCTACACCCTTTAAAATTAAAGTTTATATATTTTTTGTTTTGTTGGATTGTTTCTTTGATGGTCAGCATGCTACATCATAATCTTAACCACATTTACTTGGAAGTGAGGCTTACTGATTTCAATAGAACCTACACAGGATCACATTATGAAGCTGGAAAGTGCCATGACTAGTGAAAAGCGAATTCTGTAATATTCTTTGTGTGTTGGATTGCCAACCTCCAGGTGTGGCCTGGACATTTGTAATTACAGCTCATCTCCGGGCAGCAGATTAGTTATCCTGGAGAAAATGGTTGTTTTGGAGGGTGGACTCTCTTTGGAGGCCCCTCCTCTGGCTTCATCCCAAAATCTCCAGGAATTTTCCAAACCAGAGCTGGCAAGTCACAGCTGATTTGTGGCAACCCTGTAGGATTTTGAAGGCAAGAGACTAACAGGTGGTTTGCCATTGCTTGGCTCTGCATAGCAGCCCTGGACTGCCTTGGTAGTCTCCCATCCAAATACTAACCAGGGCTGACCCTGCTTAGCTTCTAGATCTGACAAAATCAGGCTAGCCTGGGCTATCCAGGTCAGGATATTCTTTTTTAAGAATGTTTTATTGTATTGGAGAATATAATTTTCTTTATTTTCCACTATATATAAAGTTCAATTTTTATAAGTACATGTTTACACCAGTTGTCTTTCCTTTAAAATCAAACAGGTCTATCTTATTTGTTATTGTCTTGTTTAACAGGACAATGAAAACCCTTTTATTTTTATCCAAGGGAACTGACTATTAACAGGAATGTTACTAAGGAATTCAAGAGCACTCTTAAAATATCTAAACATCGGGTGCTTTACAATATTATCCTTTTTGTGTTTCAGATTATATCTGCCCAAATATCTACTTCAGGCCTTCTGTTGCCCATTTTGCCTAAACTCAACAATGGAGCTTCGCCGCGCCCTGCCCGCCACAATTGAGACAGTGAGCGAACTTGAGGCCCCTTGCACGTCCTCGGTAGCGGGTTTAGAGTGTTTTAATCAGCTCAGTCTGGACGAAGTGGACAGATTGCTCGTCTCTGTGCGCCCAACGACATGTGACCTTGATCCGTGCCCCTTGTGGCTCATTAAAGCGGTCCCGAGGGGTTACGAGGCGCATTGCGGGATATTATCAACACGTCCCTCTCGAAGGGACGGTTCCCGAATGCGCTCAAGGACGCGATGGTCCGCCCCCTCCTAAAAAACCCATCTCTGGACCCAGCCGAATTGGCGAACTATCGGCCGGTGTCCAATTTGCCCTATTTGGGCAAACTTATAGAGAGGGCGGTGGCGCTACAGTTACAGGGCTTTCTGGAGGATGCTTCAGTCTTAGATCCCTTCCAGTCTGGTTTCCGCCCGGGCCACGGGACTGAGACGGCTTTGGTCGCCCTGACTGACGATCTCCGAAGGCATCTGGATCGAGGTGGTGTGGCGGCACTGGTGTTGTTAGACCTGTCGGCTGCGTTCGACACGGTCGACCACCAGTTGCTGACCCACCGCCTCGCCGATGTGGGGATTCAGGGGCTTGCCCTTCAATGGTTTGCCTCTTTCCTGCAAGGTTGGGGACAAAGGGTGGTTCTCGGGGGGCGGTGCTCCCGTAGGTATCCCCTTGAGTGTGGGGTGCCACAGGGAGCAGTCTTGTCCCCGATGCTATTCAATATCTATATGCGCCCCCTTGCCCAGATTGCCCGGAGTTATGGGCTTGGGTGTCATCAGTATGCAGATGACACCCAGCTCTATCTGATGCTGGGTGGAGCGGGGTTGGGGCTCCCTCTCCCGACCTTCGATGGGGTACCTTTGGTGCCAGCGTCTGGGGTTCGGAGTTTGGGGGTGCTCCTGGACTCCACTCTAATGATGGAGGCCCAGGTGGCAGCCACTGTCAAGTCCGCCTTCTTCCATCTTAGGCGGGCACGGCAGTTGGTCCCCTACCTTGACCGTGATGACCTGGCCACAGTGATCCACGCGACGGTCACCTCAAGGTTAGACTACTGCAACGCTCTCTACATGGGGCTGCCTCTGTCGCAAATCCGGAGGCTGCAACTGGTGCAGAATGCTGCGGCCAGGCTGTTAATGGGTCTCTCCAGAAGGGACCATGTGCGGCCTGCGCTGAAAGCACTGCACTGGTTGCCAATAGCGTACCGGATTCGCTTCAAAGTGCTGGTCGTTACCTATAAAGCCCTACATGGCCAGGGTCCAACCTACCTGAAGGACCGCCTCTCCCCGTATGTTCCCCCAAGAGCACTACGGTCAGGGGCCCAAAATTTATTAGTCATCCCGGGCCCTAAGGATGTCAAACTAGCCGCCACAAGGACCAGGGCTTTTTCGGTGGCGGCTCCTACCTGGTGGAATGAGCTCCCGGAGGAGATCAGGGCCCTGCGGGATCTTATGCAGTTCCGCAGGGCCTGCAAGACGGAGCTCTTCCGCCAGGCTTTTGAGTAGGAGCCGCCGCCCCTACTATTCCACCACCGCCCTGAGGTCCCGATTAAACACCTACTATGGAAGAATCCTTCTGCTGTCTTCATGGGACTTTGGACATTCGATCTGCCATCTTTAGATTATGAATGGCACTGAGCACTTTGTTATTAGATTTTAATATGTAGCATATGTTTTAAATTGTTATGTATATATTGTTTTACCACGGCAAGTTGTTCTTGCCTCTGTAAGCCGCCCTGAGCCCACTGGGGAGGGCGGGGTATAAGTACGATAAATAAATAAATAAATAAATAAGTGTGACACATTTGGTGGTACATCTCAATTTTGCACATCTTTGTTTTATTTAGTTATTAAAAAGATATCTTACATTTCTTTAAGTCAAGCTAAGACAGCCAAACAATATAAGAAAACAAGATATTAGCTTCTGTTTAATGTCCACATTCGTACATCTATCTAAGTGTTTGTCAGTTGTCTGATTAATGGCTTCATTGGTTTGGGCAAGTCAGGAAGTGGATCTCTTAGAAGTTCAAGTCCAGCACTGGACTAACTTGTGTTACTAACATGTATCTGGAAAGCTGAAGTGAAAAGGAAAATAATGCTTTGGGTTACCCCAGACACACACACCTGGGCCTACCTTCTTCAAAAAATATCCATTTCCTTAGAACTACGTTGAAGAAAACTAAAAGAATACCTATATCCCTTTGTAATTTCACCATGCAATAGTTCAGTCCCTCTCCTTTTTTACAACTATTTGTATGGCAAGTGGATATTGTACTTTGCTGATTCAAAAGGTTATCTAGCATCTGAACCATCTTGTGTATCAAAATATATTACTTGGTTCTTTTGAGATACATCCTGACTACTAACAAAGGTCACATGGCTGATACTCAAAGGTAAGTCATGAGAGGACCTCCCCTGGAAGTGAGTGGCTGAACAGTAACAATGCACCCAGAGCTGTGTTAGCAGCCATGCATAGAGGTAGCTGGAGGCAGAGCTATGTGGCCTATTATGTTGCTTGCCCTCCATGCACACATGTTTGCGGATTTGACCCTTGGAAATATCTTATTGATTTCAATGTAGACATCTGTGTAAAGATTTTATTTATTTGATTTTAGACAGCCCTCCCCTGAAAGGCTCAGGGCAGTGCCCAGCATTTAGTAAATACATGTACTAAAGGTAAAGGTTTCCCTTGCTAGTCGAATCCGACTCTAGGGGGCAGTGCTCATCTCAGTTTCCAAGCCGAAGAGCCAGCGCCGTTCGAAGACGTTTCCATGGTCATGTGGCCGGCATGACTAAACAAGGCACATGAAATGCTAGTCAATAATAAATTTGGTTAAAACAATTAAACAACTAAAATAATACAATACAATCGCTAGTTCAGATGGCATCGGAAACCAATTTATACCTTTTCTCCTGGAGGGGAGGGAGGAGTAAAGGAGACCAGGCTCAATGAAAAAATGTTGCTGTCCTCAATCATAGGCCTGGCGGAACATCTCTGTCTTACAGGCCCTGCGGAACTGGACGAAGTCCCACAGAGCATGAATGTCACTAGGCAGAGAGTTCCACCACGCTGGTGCCAGGGCCAAAAAGGATCTCTTTCGGGCCAGGGATCACCAGAAGGTTCTGGTCCACTCTCTGAGGGGTATACCGGGAGAAGCGGTGCTCTAGGTACATTGGTCCCAAGCTTTTTAAGGCCTTGAAAGTTAATACCAAAACCTTGAACCTGACCCAGTACTCAACCTGGAATGCAGCTGGTGAAGCACCAGTTGGATATGTGCTGTCAAAGGGGCCCCTGTAAGGACCCGGGCCGCTATTCTGGACCAGCTGTAATTTCCAGGTCAGTTGTAAGGGTAGCCCTATGTAGAGCGAGTTACAGTAGTCTAGTCTGGAGGTGACCGTTGCATGGATTACTCTAGCTAGGTCAGGGCAGGACAGGAAGGGAGCCAGTTGCCTGATCTGGCATAATTGGATCTCGCAACATTTGTGATCTGTGCCTCCATTGATAAAGGTGTCCAGAATCACACCCAAGCTCTTGGTGGTCAGCACTGGTGTTAAAGGTGCACAGTCAAGAGCTGGGAAATATCACCCCACCCCTGAATCCCCCCTACCCAGCCACAGAATTTCCATCTTTGATGGATTAAGATTGTATAGTCAATAATGCTTAATAACTTAATAAATAACTTAATAAATAACTTAAATAATGCATAGTGAATAACTGTGCAAATGAGAATACTTGATGTTTTGTACAATTTGGTGGGGAGGCTGCTTGTGCTTAATATGTGATCTATTTTTATCACTTTGAGAATGGTTTCTGGTAGTTTCTAAATCATTTTAAATACATAATCTAAAGAACGTGATAATATGCCTTTAAAGAATCCCCATCTTTTTTCTTTCAGGTTCAAGGTGCCACCAATAAGGGTTAATCTGCTGTCAAAATTTTGCTCAGTTAATAAGAGAAGAGACTTCTTTGTTCATGGTACGGTCTTTTTTATTCACCAAGTAACTGCATGTGAAGTTTCACAGATTGATTATGGCCATATTGGGAAAGGAGAGTCTTTTTTTTTAATAGGAATACAGAAGAAAGAAAGGACATAAGAGAAAAAGGGAAGAAAATAAAATTATGAAAACACAATACAGGCAATTTTTAATGGATACTAAAGACAATCATTGATTTAAAAGTATATAAAAAAGATACATAACATGGTAGTTTAGTAAACCACAGTAACAACCTACTCAAAATATTCTACTATTTTCTCATAATTATGTTTTCATTTTCATCCTATCTTATCAATTATAAATAAAACAGGTAAATCTCATCAACTTTGTATATAATTCTAACATAACAGTTTGTGGTAATAAAAACTATGCAAATGATAATGTTCTTAATATTTCATATAAAAGTTGTCATTTATAAAATAAACCATTCAAATATATAACTACAAAGATTAATTATAGTAAGCATAAAAAGCTTGCCAATTGTTTTCAAATTCATTTTTTCATCTCTGATTAATATAATTTGTCAGTTTTGCCGTAACTGCATATTCTTGCATTTTGTCTACCCAATTCTCAAGAGCTGGACAACCCTCAGTCTTCCACTTTGCTGCAAATCCTACTCTTGCTGGAGTTAACATGCATCTAAGCAAATCATGCATTGTTCTATTGGCGCTCACTGGTAAAATTCCTAATAACATAGTTCCTGGTAACATAGCAAATTTTAGATTCAATTTTTTTTTTAATTTCAATATGTATTTCTTTCAAAAATTTGCTAGGGTTGTTTTGTTTTGTTTTTTGCAAGACCACATTTGGTATTACCACATATGGTAAAAAGTACCAACTATCTCCTTACATTTCCATCACAATCCTTTATCATTTTTATCCATCTTCTCGATGTCTTTTGGGGTAATATACCTGCGATAAAACATTTCATACCAATTTTCTCTGAGTGCTTGACTCGCTGTGAATTTTATATCTTTCATTCACAGATTTTCCCACTGTTCTCCTTACTCATGTCCATCCTCCCCCATACACACTTTATCTCTTCCTTACCTTCTCCTTGCTCCAGCCCACACCTTCTTTGGTCCTTTACCTCCAAACCAAGTATTTTGTTGCTCCTTCCCTCACTCCCAAGCACAGCTTGTCAGGGAAGAATGTTATGCTCCTCGAGGTTGTGAAGCATCCTGTCAGGACACAGTCTTTGTCCATTCTTGGCCATACTAAGCCTAAACCGAATAATGGCAACTCTTTGGTAATATACTTCAACCTTACATTACTCAGTTTCACAGTTCCAATGCTAATTTTCTTAATGAAAGAAGTTAAAACAGTAATAGTAGGTCAGAGTTATCTGTGGGGTTTTTTGCATTTATTAATGGCTTTAAAACCATCATTAATCTTATAGAATTTGAATTGACTGATATTTTTCACAATATCTTGACTTTCATATTGACTTGTAAAACAACGTTTTAATCATTTTTCTATAGGAGTTTTTCATCAGTATGTCTGAAACCATTAAATATAATGACGACGATCACAAAACTGTGTTCCTGAAAACATTAAATGAACAACGATTGGAAGGAGAATTTTGTGACATAGCTATTGTTGTAGAAGACGTTAAATTCAGAGCCCATAGGTGTGTGCTTGCTGCTTGCAGTACCTATTTTAAAAAACTTTTCAAAAAACTGGAAGTTGATAGCTCATCAGTGATAGAGATTGATTTCCTTCGCTCTGATATATTTGAAGAAGTTCTAAATTATATGTACACAGCCAAGATTTCTGTTAAGAAAGAAGACGTAAACTTAATGATGTCATCTGGTCAAATTCTTGGTATCAGATTTTTGGATAAACTCTGTTCTCAAAAACGTGATGTTTCCAGTCCAGAAGATAACTCACAGTCAAAAAATAAGTATTGTCTTAAAATAAATCGATCAATTGGTGAGTCTAATGATAACCAAGATGATGAAGTGGAAGAAATTGGAGATCATGATGATAGCCCATCAGATATGACAATGGAAGGGACACCTCCGAGTCAAGAAGATGGGAAATCCCCAACTGCCACTTTAAGGGTTCAGGAAGCAATTTTGAAAGAATTGGGGAGTGAAGAGGTTCGAAAGGTAAATTGCTATGGTCAGGAAGTAGAGTCCATAGAGACTGCTGAAACAAAAGAATTAGGATCTCAGACTCCTCAAGCGCTAGCATTTAATGATGGCATAAGTGAAGTAAAGGATGAGCAGACACCGGCATGGACAACAGCGACTGGTGACATGAAATTTGAATATTTGCTTTATGGTCACAGGGAGCAGATTGCATGTCAGGCATGTGGTAAGACATTTTCAGATGAAGCACGATTGAGAAAACATGAAAAGCTTCATACTGCTGATAGACCTTTTGTTTGTGAAATGTGCACTAAAGGCTTTACTACTCAAGCCCACTTGAAAGAACACCTGAAGATCCACACAGGTTACAAGCCTTATAGCTGTGAAGTATGTGGAAAGTCTTTTATCCGTGCTCCAGATCTAAAGAAGCATGAAAGAGTTCACAGTAACGAAAGGCCGTTTGCGTGCCACATGTGTGACAAAGCATTCAAGCACAAATCCCATCTGAAAGACCATGAACGAAGACACAGAGGAGAAAAGCCTTTTGTCTGCAGCTCTTGTACGAAAGCATTTGCCAAAGCATCTGATTTAAAAAGACATGAGAACAATATGCACAGTGAAAGGAAACAGGTAACTACAACAAGTGCTCTCCAAAGTGAAACAGAACAGTTACAGGCAGCAGCTATGGCTGCTGAAGCAGAACAGCAACTTGAAACTATAGCTTGTAATTAAAGGCAAAATAACTATATATTGGGAAATGTTTGATCTGATAAATCACCACTGAGAAAAAATATTTTTAAAGGGATTTAAGTATTAACAAAAATAGTTTGCAGCAAAGACCACTCTATCAGTGACTTCAAATGGGGAACAGTCTTAGTTTAGATGGTTAATCTACTATAAATAAAAATTGGAGTCAGCCTCTTGGCAGTAGTTTACTCCTGTATTAAAATTCTGTTTTTTCACTGCATGCGTAGTCCCATTGGAATAAAACTCTATGCATGTGGAATGAACAGCTTTACACTCCAATGCACAGTGAAATTATGCCAAAGTATATGGATTTAAACTATTTTTGTCCCGTTGACTTCAGTTCCTTTAACATCACAATCCTAAATATGTAATCTAGTTAATCAGTTAAATTCCTTCAGAATTCATTCTGTTTGAATGAAAAATGGTGGGATGCTGGGTGAAAGAGGGGAGAAACTATTTTGTCCGGGTCTCATCAGACTTCATGGAAATCAGTAGAAGTAAGTTCCTATACAAGTAGGACAAAATCAGTTTAATTCCAAGTCCTTTGGTTTCATTGATTTGCAGGTTGTGCTGTTACTGACTACTGAACATCTAAAATTATGTCTACTACACTGATTTTTTTTTTAAGAAAAAGAATGAGTACAGGAATTTGTTCAAAATTTTTAAAATACTATTTTAAGCATTTCATCTAATACATCTTAATAGTTGTCTAATTCCATCTTAAACTGCTGTGATTGGGTTGGGTCTGAAAGCTCCTTGCATTGGAGGAAGGCTCCACCCTTAGCAGAATGGAAACTCTAGATCCAACCCGTTAGTTTTGCAAGTTAATATAGGTGAGTACAACTGAAGAATGGGAAAACTGCTTTTTCTTTCCCTACTCTGCCTGGTAAGTTGGAATATCCTGATGTGTCTGTTTTGCCTTCACCATATACTTTAAGATGGCAATCCTATGCACACTTACTTGGGAATAAACCCCACTGTGCTTAGTGGAACTTGCTTTGGAGCAAACATGCACAGGATTGATCAGTAACAGATCTTACAGTAGTTTTTTGTGTATTTGAGGAAGTGGTATACAGTCTTGCACACTGCCAATATGATACTTTCCACAGGACCTTCAAGTTCCTGTGTGTTCCATTCCAGAACATACTTCATTGCATAAGGAAGAAGCATTATAATGTAACCCAAATTTAGTGTTTGTACTCAGTGCCATGCAAGAGTGAGGAATGTCCAGTCTTCTCAGTGGTTTTATAGTGTTTAGTGGCATTGGGACAGTTTCCTGCAAACCATTTCTTTTCTAAGGTCCATTTTTTGGTGCTCTATATGATTACTGTTCCTACCCAGGCCTCAAAGCATGAATTGCTAGCTGATTGGCTTGGTTTTGTTTTACTACATTTGAGAGGTTAATTGTTTTCTGATTGGAAGCCCAATCATAAGAAAGTGGAAAGAAGGGCGAACCGCTACTGCACCAGTGTTCATATGATAAAAGAAGATATTCACTAGCTGCATGTGTGGGAACTGTTTGAGAAGCCCGCCTAGCCATTGGGGCCCTCAGGTCTTCATGGGTATCGCACATCTGGATCCAATATCACACCAACATATTTTAGTTATTCTAGAAGCTAACAAGTAGAAAAGCAGTGGGCATGGGCAAAGAAGTAGGTGAAGATCTAATATAACTCTGGACTTTTCAGCCATTTTTTAAAATTAAAAGCAGCTCAAGGAAGTGAGGTTCATACAACAGTGAGCTGCAATAAATCTTTACTTCCTCTTCACAAATCTGATCCTGAATGGCTGGACAATTGGTAGCCCTGTAGTAGTCACTTCAGAGGATCAAGCTATATAGTGGGTTCACTATGACAGTTTAAAAAGCTTGTAAATTTATGGCTGGGTCATACCATTTCAGAATGTGAGTGATCACCCATATGATTGAATACTCTTCCTTTAAAAAATACAGATGACAAACTAGCAAGTCAGGGAAAGCTGCCTTTTTCAAACTTGCATGTGTATTTTTTAAAAAACAAGGAAAACAGCTGTGTGAGTCACCAACTACATTTTGAAGCAGTATGGCCATAAATTTACCACCTCTGAGATAATTCTAGTTCAGAAGCTTTTTCATGACTTTAGAGGCTTCAGAAGAATAGGATACAATTTGTAAAGGCTGCATGATAGAAAGGGGTATATTATAACAGTATTCTGTTTTGATTGACAGAAGTTAGAATTACAGTACTGTTGTGCTTGTTATATTTCCTACTAAAAAAATTAGATATTGTATTGTTGTAAACTACATCACAACTAGTTGCACTATTCAGCATTTTGAGATTTATATTCTAGTCAGGAGCATGTCTGCTTGGAAGTCAGCCCCATCAAGTTCAACTGGGCAAATGTATTAGTAAGTATGCTTAGGATTGCAACTTAATGCCCAACCTTAAGAGGAACAGTTATGAAATCATTACTTCACAAAATCACTAGATTTGAGCAACATTCATATTTTTTTTAGGGCTGCTGTCCAGAAAAGAGATCCAGTGAGGGAACCTTTAAAAGAACTGGTAGACATTTTCCGTCTTGGACATTTTCTGAAAAAAGGAACTGAAAATTTGTATGGTAGTTTCAAACTATGGCACTTCCCTGCCTTAATAAAAGTGATATTTAAAATGCAAACGTAAGACATCAGGCTGTGAAAGATTTCAGTTATCATAATTTCATTTGTAATGAACTGTAGAATGGAATATCTGTTTCGTGTGTTTAAAAAAAGCTGATAAGTCAGTTACACTCTAAATAATTTTCTCAATACATGTAAGACTAGTGGGTTTACATACTATTATCAAGAGTACATTTAAAATAGTGTCAGACAAAATGTGTTGTATTAACATCAGGTTAGAATAAGTTTCTAGAACATGTATTTATAAAATATTGTGTGGCAAATCAACTCTTGCATTTCTAAATAGAAATTAAGATTAACATTTTTAACTGTTAGAATAAAAATCATCTAACTATTGATCTTTGTTACAGTGTCATTGTGGATCATAGTTATATTTAAAATGGCAACAGTTTGAAAACTGTCTTGTAAATAAAACATGACTATTTTAGAATACATAAACTTTGTCTGTATATTTTTACAAAGTATTTGTTATATTTTGATACATTGGTTTCATCTTCAGTTAGACAGTTTAGATCTGGGGTGTCAAACATGTGGTCTGGGGGCCGGATCAGGCCCCTGGAGGGCTTCTATCAGGCCCACACTATCTCCTGCTTCTTCCTCCACTTCTGCTGCTGCTGCTTGCTTTGCCAGATTTTCTTAATCACTCAGGAAAGATAGGCAAGCTTCCCTGCAGTGGCTAAGGCTCCTCCCCTCCCCCTCCCAGGGGGAGAGAGGGAAGGAGCCAGAGCTTGCTTCCTGGCCAGGCTGCCTCAATCACACAGGAAACAAAGGCATGTCTTTCCTCCCCTCCATTGGCTGAGGCTCCTCCCCAGAGGGAGGGAAGGAGGGAGAGCTTGCTTTGCTTGGCTGCCTCAATCGCAGGGGGGAAATACAAAGCACCTTTAAGACTAACCAAGTTTTATCCAAGATATGAGCTTTTGCGTGCCTCACTGCAGTGTGTGTGTTTTGTCAGGCTCATTATGCCGTGGCTTTCCTAAGTGCAACTAGGCTCCCTCCCCCTTTTCACTGTATTCATGCCCTCATGATCTAATCTTTCTCAGTAGGAAAGCAATGTGAACTATTTAAATGAGGAATAACAACAAGCCAGCGAGGTGGATTAGACTGAGAGTGTGTGTCCAGACCAAGTTCACCCAGCACATTTCCTTTGGGGATTTTGAACTTAGACTTCCCAGATAGTAGGCTGATATTGACCACTGAGGAAGACTATAGTTTTGTAGACATAGCCCTCAGTCTGTGTCATGGTACCTTCTCATGTTATTGACGAGCACACAAAGCAGTTTATGTGCAAAAGCTCGCAATGCCCAGTCATTTAATGTTTTCCTCACGGTCTTAGGCTCAGAACTCTGAGCATCAGATTTCTGTAATGAATGTCAGTAAATCAAAAGTAGGTTTGCAGCTTACAGATACACATTTGAACAGCATACTCAGGATTGCTACAGCACAGACATTTTGGTGCAGTAATTCAGAGCAAGAGGTGTCAGTTATCAGACACTGCTAAATAAAGTATTGCAAGAGTGCTAATGTTTTAAGCATGTTTTTATTTTAAGTAAAAAAAAAAATTTATTGTGTTTGTGTCCCTTATAAAGTTTATATCTCTGCTACCTGGCATTACTTTTTATGACACACATGGTCCAGCCCAACAAGGTTTTGTTTATGTCAGATCTGGCCCTCATAACAAATGACTTTGACACCCCTGGTTTAGATAGACACAAGTAATCTAAGTGCCAGTTCAGTAAGTGACTGACACATGGGGACTTTGCTTGAGATGCAATCCCTAGAGTTTTGTGCTGGAAATTCAATTCCCGAGCATAGTTAAGAGCCCAACTCATATTGGGATGACGGTCTGCAGGAAAAGTGGACTTAACCCTCCCTCCCCCACAAGGAATATTTTCTTGACCTGAAATGGTACCATGGCCATTTCAGACAGGAGAAATGGCACATGGGGAAGGCTTAAGCCTGTTCTTCTTGTGCACTGTGCTCCTGACATGAATTGGATGCCTGAAGAGTTGGGAATTGTGTTCCCAGCACAAAACTCCATAACCACATCTGTTGACAGTCCTCATGTCTGCCACATGGATGTTGAAATGTGTGAATAAACTCTAAAGTGCCCTATTAACTTCTGACTGAAGGCTGTCTCATATCTTTTGGAACTATATATTTTCCTCCATTTATGGGATTGAGTCCAAAAGACCACAAGTAGAGTATTGCTTACAATACCAATAATTCATCTTCTGTCTTCAGTACAGTCCCACATTGGGACTGCGCATACACAGACCTGCCTTCGATAGGTGTTTTTTCCTAGCTTACAGCAATCAAAGGGGGAGCCCCTCCCTCTCAGAGCCAACACAATGGCATTTTTGCGCCCAAGCCATCATGTGATCTGAGGAGGGGTGCCCCCCCTTGCCCTCTGTTCCTTTTCTGCCACTGTGTTAGATAGGTTCTTCTAGCAATTGTTCTGTGCTTCCTGCTCATTTTTTCCAGCTGGAAGCCTTTCCTTTTCTCTCAGTGGGTCTTGGCTTTTTAACTCTGTTGGGATCATCAAGTGACATGTTCTTCGTGGTGGTGAGGTGGCTACCCCTCTTTCTATTTCATTGATTGGCCGATGTCTCCCCTTGGAGTTGTCAGTGGCATCCAAAGCTCTGTTTTAAAAATGCACCAAATGTGCAACAAAATGACCCTGTGCAACAAAAATGACCCAACGCAACAAGCACAACTTGTAAGTGATGTGTATAGGAGAGTCCAATAACGTGACCTCCTGTAAAATCTGCCAGGGGTTTACCCCAGAGGCATGCCTCGACAGAGTTTTTCAACTTAAGGTGGCACTCTGGGAGAAGGGTCTCACCTCCCCGAAACCATCCAAATTGGGTCAGAAATTGGATCTGATGAAGGCCCCATTCTCTGCCTGGCCAGACCCTTCACTTCCTGTTCCCGAGCCCCATTCCATTCCCCCATCCGTACACTCAGTTCCGACAGGCCCAGCAGCTCCAATGCCTCACAGCCAAAGAGGCCTGCATCTGTGGTTCCACGCTCAGCTCCGATGCGCCCAGTCTCTCTGTCCACACTGGGTTCTGAGACTGAGAGGAATGATAAAAAATTATTTATTTATTTATTTATTTAATTATATTTATACCCCGCTCTCCCCGCGAACGGGCTCAGGCCGGCTTACACAGGCACAAAGTGCATACAATATATAAAACAGTTAAAATTCCATATCGATAAACCAGTTAAAATTCAAGTCCATCGGAGCACGAATAAAACTCCCAGCATCTTGCATAGCAGAAGGGAGGGCCAGGGCCACAGCTAGATGTTACCCAGCCCTCCGGCAGTATCGCTGTATAATGGAGCGGTGGTGGTAGTGGCAGT
>NW_015172009.1:448012-504515 GCF_001447785.1 Gekko japonicus
CCAACAGCCTGGCTGCAGCATTCTGCACCAGCTGCAGCTTCCGGATTTGCAACAGAGGCAGCCCCAAGTAGAGAGCGTTACAGTAGTCTAGCCTCGAGATGACCGTCGCATGGATCACTGTAGCTAGGTCATTGCAGTCGAGGAAAGGAACCAACTGCCGTACCAGCCAAAGAGGGTAAAAGGCCGATCTGGCAGTGCCTGCCACCTGGGCCTCCATCGTTAAGGTGGGGTCCAGGAGCACTCCCAAGCTCCTAACCTCTGAAGCTGGCACCAATGGTGCCCCGTCGAAGGTCGGAAGCAGGAGTCCTACCCTGGTCCACTCCGACTCAAGCACAGGACCTCCGTCTTCGCCGGGTTTAATTTCAACCTGCTCAGACTGAGCCACCAAGCCACGGCTTGTAAAGCCCGGTGCAGATCTTCTGGGTTGGAGTCCGACTGGCCACCCAACATCAAGTGGAGCTGGGTGTCATCTGCATATTGATGACACCCCAGCCCATACCTCCGGGCAATCTGGGCGAGGGGGTGCATGTATATGTTAAACAGCATTGGGGAAAGCACCGCCCCCTGAGGCACACCACATTCAAGCGGGTGCCTCTGGGACTGCTGTTCCCCTAGCACTACCCTCTATCCCCAACCTTGTAGAAATGAGACAAGCCATTGAAAGGCGAGCCCCTGAATCCCCACGTCGGGGAGGTGGTGGGCCAGCAGCTGGTGGTCGACCGTATCAAATGCGGCTGACAGGTCTAATAGCAGCGCCGCCACACTGCCTCGGTCGAGATGTCTCCAGAGGTCATCAGTAAGGGCAACCAGCACTGTCTCCGTCCCATGACCCAGGCAAAAACCGGACTGCAATGGGTCAAGGACAGAAGCGTCATCCAGAAAGCTCTGTAGCTGAATTGCCACCGCCCTCTCTATCAATTTGCCCAAATAGGGCAAATTGGACACCAGCCAGTAGTTGGCCAATTCCGCCGGGTCCAAAGTTGGTTTTTTCAAGAGAGGGCAGACCATTGCTTCCTTTTGTTTGTTTGTTTTAAAGCCCCCGGAGGGGATTTTTTAATTATTTTTATAAATCTACAAATACTACAGAAAATAATAGGGACAGGGTACATATATTGGCAGAAAGGAAAGAAACCAACTAATACCTAAAAAACCAAGAGAGGAGATCCTCAAAAAAGCTTAGTTACATTAATTCATAACTCGTTTAAGTCAATATGAATTGAGTCAAGTTTTTCACACATTTTCACCTTTCTTTAACAAATTTAACTGCTCAGAAACCATACCCCCCATCATCACATTTTTGCATCATTTACTTCAAGGCACAATTCAGAGTCCTTCAGCCTCTATTTCTCTTTTCCTCGTCTCTTCCTCAGTTTATAGGGACTTTTAGGAGCTGCAGCTCCTTGCTCCGCCAGAGAGTCTTCTCCAGAAGATTCCGTCTCCAATTCGCCATCGAACTGTTGTCTTCTTCTTTTCCTTCTTCCTCTTCCTTTCCCAGCTGAATCTTTAAGAATTCTTTGGCTTTAAAAACAGAGTCAATTCTTTCTTTTTTGTCTTTCATCTTGAAGGCCACTCCTTCTGGAAATAACCATTTATATCCAATTGAGTTTGTCTGAAGATAAGTCACCAGCTCTTTGTTCTTCTTTCTCTGTTGTCTTATGTCAAATGGAATATCCTTCAGCATTCTGATCTTGGTTTCCCCCATTTTCAGGGGTGTTCCAGAAACTGATTTCAGGATTGCGTCCCTTATGTGCCTCTTCGAGAATCTCACAACAATCTCCCCAGGCAGATTATTCTTTTTTATATAGTCTGAATATGATCGATAGACCGCATCCATTTCGTTTAGTAACAGTTCCGCCATCATTTCTGTCACTGGGGCCAACACTTCACTCATTAGTTCCTTAAGACTCTCTTCCTGTTTTTCCGGCACACCCTGGAAACAAAGGACCATATTAGCCTTATCCATTTGTACTTGCAGCCATTTATCTTCCATTGAGGTTTGCTTTAATTCCAGCTTTTGGACTTTCTTCTTCACTTTTTCAGTTGTTGCAGCCACCTCCTTAATTTACTCATTATCTTGCTTCATTATCTGTAACATGTCATTCATCTGGGTCTGCTGTGCTGTTATCTGGGTTTGCTGCACTGTCAGGTTTTTGGTTACCTCCGACATTTGTTCTTTGAAGTTGTTCAACTGTTCCAGCAGAGGGCGCATACATTCCACTACATTCTTTGCCAGCTCGTTCGTCACTTCTGGTTTAGGGCTCTCCAGTCCTTTTACTTTTGAAATCAGCTTGTCTTTGTCCCTCTTGCCTGCCATCTTTGCCGTTTGTTTACTCTCCGCAAAAGTTTTTAAAGAGTCTCTGAAATGCGCTTGACTGCTTCACTACCTTGGTGAGTATATCTAAGCAGGTTTTTTTGCGTCTCTGCTCACTCCCCCCCTTTTCGTTTAAAAGTTCATGCGCATGGGAGGCGTCCCCCCCTGCTCGCTTTTCTCGTTCCGCAAGGTGGAGTGGGGAGCGTCTTTTCTGAGTCTTTTCTTTTAAAATTTGTTTCTCGGTTAACTCACGTTCATAGTTGGTCATCCAACCACTCTTCTTTCATCGTTTTAAATGCTCGATCTCCTACGCTTGACCCGGTTAGCTTCACTAGTGCTTTTTCAGCCTCTCAGCACTTGAGTGCCTCAGGGAACCACCCCTCCAAGAGGGACTTGTTAACAATCTCCCTCAAGGCACCCCGGAACCCCTCGTGGCCCGTTTTAATGAGCCAGGAGGGGCTTGGATCAAGGCCGCATGTAGTTGAGCATACAGATACGAGCAATCTGTCGACTTCTTCCAGACTGAGCTGGTCGAAACACTCTAAACCCGGACCTGAAGACACGCAAGGGGCCTCGAGTTCACTAACTGTTTCAACTGTGGCGGGGAGGTCGCGGTGGACCTTTATCTGCGAAATAGCTCGCAAAAGCCTCACAGCCGATATCCAATTCCCATTTTGTCTGCCCTGTGGCAGAGCTGTCAGAGACCGAATTGTTCTGAATAATTGGGCTGGGCGAGAGCTTGCGGACGCAACCCTGGCTGCGTAGAAATCCCTCTTCGCAGCCTTGACTGCCATCTCATAGGATCTCATAAACGTCCTATAGGATGCTCTTGTAGCCTCGTCACGGGCTTGGCACCACCGTCTCTCTAACCATCTTAGCTTTTGCTTCATCAGTCACAGCCCCTGGGTATACCAGGGAGCTAGCCTAGAGTGAGGGCGCAGAGGGCGCCGGGGAGTGATCGCGTCAATGGCCATGGAAAGTCAACTATGCCAGTCATCCACGAGCTCATCCAACGAACCCCCAGGGGGCATCAGATCCCGCAGGGCCACTTGAAGCCGCACTGGGTCCAGTTGGCTCCACGGGTGAGCTAAAATCCGCTCGCCACCTATACAGGGTCGGGGCAGGACATTCACATGGGCCTTCAAGGCATAGTGGTCCGACCATGGCACTGCTTCCGCAGTGATCCGGTCCACTGTAATCCCCATCATGAAGATTAAATTGAGCGTGTGCCCTGCCTGATGCATCGGGGCCGATACACACTGGGAGAGTCCCAGTGATGCCATGGACGTCACTAGGTCCATAGCCCGGCTAGAGGTCGCATCATCGGCATGGACGTTGAAGTCACTGGTATCTCTTGTCTGGCTCTCCAAAATGTGGTTATCCCCCCTCTTTTTACTTTCAAAAGATCTAGAAATCTTAAGGACATGCTAGTGAGGAGTACATTAAGAAAACCCACTACCAGAAATACAACAATTGATGGTAAAGAAATGCCAAAAGGAAATTTCCCTTGTGGACATTGTTCTCTGTGTGCCTATTCTGTTAAAAGGAAGAAATTTCAGAATTCATCTTATGACAAAAGCTTTCGTACTTTGTCAACTGTAACTCTAGAGGCACAATATAAGTTGTACAATGGCCCTGCAATCTCATGTACATAGGTATGACAACTCATATATGTGAACATAGGAGCTGCATTAGAATAAGAAAGCTTACAACTCCATATGTTCAATGCTTTGTAACCTTCATACATTCTGATAAGGAACTTCGCTTCTGGGATGTTGAACAACTGCCAGCTTTGTCCTCAATAGCATAGACTTTTAAAAGGAAGGAAGACATTCTGGATCTTCACTTTAGGAACACTTACACCACAAGGGTTAAATGAAGATATTGACTGGATGTGGACATAATGATTATATTTCTTTCATCTGGACAGGGTTTATATGTCTGTGGGTGTGGACATAGTGATTATATTTCTTTCAGCTGGACAGAATTTTTATGTCTGTGGAATGCTGTAACTTAGTTTGGGTTTGGTTTTTTCCCCCATTTAAGGTTTGCCATGCCTCTCTTTCTCTCCCCCTCTTTCTTCTTCACAGTTCCCCCCCCCTTTTTTTTTTCTTTTGTAATCAACTGCTTTGTGGGTTGCATTATCCCCCCATACTATATTTGAGGTTTGTGAACAGTAGACAATTTCTGTAAGTTAAAAGTTGATACATATATGCACACTCCGAGAGTTATGGCAGCCATGGTCAGATATGTATAAGGTTTGTTTTATTTAATTGCAATTTGTTTGGTCCTTAATTATTTGAATTTAATTTTCTATTTGAGTAGCTATGTTGTATACGTTTTTTACAAAAAGAACTATTAAACCTGCATTCCTTGGATGTGTATGCTTAATAGTTTAAGATAGCCTCACACAACCCAGTTCTTCTGACACACAGGGTATGTGGAATGTAACTAATTCCAAAAAATTCTAAAATACTTTTGTAGTTAAATTGTTTATTTTATATATATAAATTATTGAGTAATTATTTTTTTATTCGTTTTCAGGCCTTATAATCAATCTGCCTTGGAACTAATACATGTTTATATGTTATAGTGTGCATGTATATACAAAAAATTGACCATTGAGTAAGGCCTTGGAAGCTGAAACACGACTGGTCCTGTTTTAACATGGTTCAAAGTTATCAACCTAGATATATTGAATTATTGGTCCAGTTTTATTGGTTCAAGGTTTTTAACCTAGAAATATCAAAATGTATCAGGTTATATAGATTCAGGACTTTTTAGTTCAAATGTTCACCACTTCAAGGGTGGATTGTGCCAGTGTTTTTAAAGTATAGTTTTAGTGCACTTTGTAATAAATACATATATTTCAGTTTAATTTATTTCTCTTTTTTTCCTCTCACCCAACCTTTGGGCTCCTTGCCCTGTCTCCTGGTAAGCGGGTCTTGGCTTTGTTGGATCCAATAAACTGCACTAAATGTAAGGCGTCCAACCAGGATTTCTCCCTATTAACTACTAGCCCCAGCCTTTGGCAGGCTGCCAAGACCAGCCGTACATCTGCAATCAAATGCTCCCTGGAGGAAGCTATCATAAGCCAGTCTCGTCCACATAGAAAAAGATGGTGCATGCCTTAGTTCTCAAATGCACTGCTATCACTGCTGCAAACTGTCCCTAGGTGCCTTGGACAGGCCAAAGGGAAAACAGGAATATTGGAAGACCTCAGAGTCCAGCCTGAAGCAGAGGTATTCCCTATGGGCAGGATGAATAGTGATGTGGAAATAGGCATCTTTATGGTCTGTTACCCCAAACCAAGAATCCGAAGTAAGAGATTCCACAACTGATGAAGGAGAGACCATTTTGAACTTTGAAACTTTCAGAAACATCTTTAATTTCCTCAAATCAAGGATGGGCCTCCAGCCCCCATCTTTTTTGCCACCAAGGAAAAATCTGGAGTGAAACCCCCTAGAATGGAGGCCAGAGGGAACTTTTTCAACTGCCCCTTTCTGCAAAAGCTCCCATAATCCCACCTAGAGCTTAGGGAATGAGTCGTCTACTGCTGCTGTAGCAGGAGAACAAGGGGGCAATGAAACAAACTCTAAAAGATATCCACTACAAACTGTGGCTAAAACATAACTATCAGAATAAATATGCTGCCACTCTGAACAAAATCAGGTGAGCCTATCCCTAAAAAAGGAGGCCTCCAATTGAGGCTGGACCTCTAGTCAGAATTTCTGTTGCTGGACCCTCTGGGGACATGACGGTGAGGATACTGGGGGGCTGTTTGATGCTGTTGTCATTGGCTACGATAGAAGGGCATAGCAAACCCCTGTTGACACGGGGTGAAGCACTGCTTCAGAACTGACAAAGAGAACATGCCCAGGAATCTGGCCATCTGCTTGTTCTTCTTAACAGTGGAGAGGAACTCATCAGTATCCTGCAAAAACAGGCTTGAGCCCTCAAAGGGCAAGTCCTCTGCCCTGCAGCACATGTCTGAAGGACGTGCAGTTGTACACAACCAAGAGCGTTGCCTTAGTACAACGGCAAATGCCACTGACCTTGCTGCTGAGTCTGTAGCATGTTCATCTGCATTTATCTCCTGTTTGGAGAGCCTTATGGCTTCCGACTGGATAAGCTTGACTAATTACTTGGACTCATCCGAAAGCTTGTCTGGATGTTCTCCCACAGGAATACTTCATAGCCCACAGGAATACTTCATAGCCCCCATGATGGCTTGGTAGTTTGAGATTTGAAGGTGGTTGATGAATATACCTTCTGTCCTAGAAAATCTAGACATCTGCTTTCCTTGTCTGATGGGGATGAGAGCTGTCTCTGTCTCTGACATGTATGCATCTCCATGATGACAAGGGAGGAAGGTGGAGGATGGTTGACTAGAAACTCTAAAGAGTCCTGCTTATTCTTGTAGAGCATTTCAGCCCTTCGCAAGATCACCGGAATGGATGCAGGCTTCTGCCACACCCAAGATGTAAGATCTGCCAGGCCTTCTAGAATGGGAAAAACCATGATCCCTGGAGAATCTAGGTAGAGATGACTCAAGATTTTGTCTCCTGGCCTGTTATCAGACAGAGCCACATCCCTGTCCAGCACCTTGGCCATTCTTAGCATTTGTTCACTGTAGAGGTTGGGTTTTTCCCCCTTCTGTTTTGGTTTGATAGGGCAAGGAGCAACAAGGCATTAGTTTCATGCTTTATGGGAAAGAGATGGCAATCTGTTAAGGTGACTGAGCGTCTACTGGGGTTGATGATGTCTACTACAGCAGTAATTCCCCTAGCTAGATTCCACATGCGAGAGTTGCAGAACTGGTTCATCAAGAGGTTTGACCCTACAAGACATTCCCTGGCATGTTGCTTCGCTATCCCAATGGCTTGGTGGAAGGAGGATGATAACCTGTTTGAAGGTGTTGGTTTTGGTTGCCAGTTACCACCCTTATTACTGAAGTGGTCACTGTTTGAGGAGTGGGCTGGCACCAGGGGCGCCTCGCCTTTCTCCTGCCCTTTTGCCATTAGTTTTAAAGTATTTACTATCATTAGCACAGAGGGGGTTGGCAGTGTCCTCTATTAAGGTATGCCTGGCAGCCATTTCAGCGTTTCACCATTTGACTGAAGGTTCTTTGTTTACCCACAAGCTGTCCCATCGCTTCCTTAAGGTCCTAATTAATGTTTTTCCCCTGGTTCCAAACATTCCACAATGATCAATCTCTCTCTAGTCTTGGCAAGTCTCATGGGTGCCCCCTTTGAGCCTTTGGCCTCTTGCTCACTGGCACTGCTGTCCAGGAAGGTGGCGTTTCTGATAGCAGTCACATCTGCTAGGAGGATGAGTGAGTTAGCAGCCCTTGGAGTAGACCTGCCTTCCCTGAAGATCTTCAATGAGAGGGTCATGTTGCACCCTAGTTTGGAGTTTTTGTCCAAGGTGGGGTCTTAAGTTCCACCTTGCTCAGGAAGTCATTTTGCCTGTCTTTTTCCCATCTCCTGTTTCCAAGCCTTGCATTCATTAGACATTAGGAGGGCCCTGTTACATTGTCTGGATAGGACAAGACCTTTCTGAGTTGACAGGAATCTGTCTGCTACGCAGGTCCAAAGAAGGGCAGGGCAGCTTCTTCGCAGTCCCTGGCTAGGTGGTTTGTGGCAGCTATCAGGTCCTGTTGAGGCCTGTAGCTCTAGCAAGTTCAGTCCACTTGATGTTAGGGTCTACTCCACGAGGGTGCAGGGGTACTCAGCAGCTTTTCATTAAAGAGTGTCCATTGTGGACATCTGTAGGACTGCAACATGGGCAGCTGAGGACACGTTTGTTAAGCACTATGTGCTAGACTTGCAATCAAGGAAGGATGCAGAGGTCGGCAAGGTGGTCCTCCAATCGTTTCAGTGAGAGCCTCACCCCTCCTCCTCCTTGGTGAGTAGCTCACTAAAATCCCAATGTGGGGCTGCACTGAAGATGGAAGATGAAAACAAAGTTGCACTTACCTATAACTGATGTTCATCAACGGCTTCTGTGCAGACACATTCCCTCCCTCCTGCCCCGCTGTGAGCTCTTTTGGGTTTTTCCAGTTCTTAGAGTTTTGCAGCAGCTTCACAGGAGCTGAGAGGTTTGGCCATGAAATCGCTTTCGCTGTCGTGTCAGCTCCAAGGGGGAGGGGCTCCCCCTTTGATCATTGTAAGCTAGGAAAGAAATCTATCCAAGGCAGGCCTGTGCAAGCACAGTCCCAATGTGTGTCTGCACAGAAGGTGATGAATATCAGTGACAGGTAAGTGCAACTTTGTTTTCCTATGCTGTCTTTTACTGAACACTGGCTAAAACAAATTCCATTCTGTCTAAGCTTTAAAAAAAATGTTTATGAGCTTCTCAGTTTACAGGCCAGATAGAGAGGGGCTGATGACTGTAATATCTGGCTTGGTATTTTAAAATGAGTTATTGTAGGTGAGATAGGACCATAACTATAATTCAATAACAAACAAACTACTCATACGGGTACATGTAGTAACAGTTGAGTATGCCAGATATAATTCTGTGTCTATCTGACAGAAATGCATCAAAATAGTATGCATATATGAATGTGCTAAAAAGAGTATATAGTCTTTATATTTACTTAAAATATATAGATACAACAAAATATTATTATTTGTTCAAATTATCATGAATATCTTGCCTCCAGGATATTTTAAATATTTACCTTCAATAGGAATAAATTCTGCCACATTCTCACTACTACATTACAACTGGAGTAATGCTTGCTTTTGCCTGAACCTGTCATTTCTGCCAGCGGGTTTAGCATTAGGTCCTAAATGTATGTACTTGAGTGTGTGAAATCTCAGCTACTTCAGATGAACTTGTAAGTATAGTTAGGATTATTCACAACACAGTTTGAGTCTTTTCAGTGATTTATTTACTGCATTTATATCTCGCCTGTCTCCCTAACGGGGACCCAAAATGGCTTACATCATTCTCCTCTCTTCCGTTTGATCCTTAGAACAACCTATGAGGTAAGTTAGGCAAAGAGTGTGTGACCGGCCCAAGGTCACCCAGCGAGCTTCCATAGCAGAGTGGGGATTTGAACCTGGTTCCCCCAGATCCTCCTCTGACACTCTAACCACTACCTTCTTTTGCAGTGGAATCATAGGCAAGGCCAGGGATTATGGGACTCCATGGACAAAAAGCCAGGTTTGATGGGGCTGCAGTGAAGAGAAGTGTCAGGCAAGATCTCCCCTTTCTTGCACCAGCAGAAAAACTGGAAGGATCCAACCCTAAGCTCCAAGTGAAATTTACAAATCCTGAAGTTAGGACTCTTTACTATCAATATGCTCATTTTGATTTATGCTTTGTTGTATACTCATAGCAGCCTTAGTATAGATGTTTTAAAAGATGGTGCCCTTTTCCAGAAGCTAATGAGGGCAGGAATGAAGGGGAGGAGGGAGAAAAGGGATCAAAGAAATGGAAGACAAGTACACAATAATGTCACCCCCCACTTACTTTGTTAGGACTGCAACTCTTGTTTTCTGCTCTCTTCCTATGCTTTTAAGAGCAGTCTGGCATGTTTCATTTTCTTATTTTCTTAATTTTTTGTGTCAGGCTGCTGTAAAAAGTACAGAAAAAAATATTTTTTTAAGTATTGAACATATACCCAGCTTTTCTGTTTCTACTTTTAAAATTTTTGTCTTACTGCCCATTCAAATTGCTGTCTATCTTGCCTTCTCCTTAATCTAATTCTTTTGCCAAACTATTAAATCTTACTTTGGGCTGAATCCATTTGAAGAGTTTGCAGAAGTAGGGCATAGGGGATCTCCCCACGGCCCTTCCCCCAAACTGCATGCTGTTTGTCCAGAAACTCTTCTCTGAAGATTGGGAGAACCTCAGAAACAAAATGCACCGCAGGGTGGATGGGACATTGCAGTGATGAAGGGGAATCAGGTAAAATAATCTCTTTCTCCCTCTTCCATGTATGGCTGGCATCAGGGGTGATAGGATTGAACATTTAGCACTTGAGACCATGCATATATTTTCCCATGCATTAGATATCAGCAATTCGGCCAAGTCTAATCCCTGAGTAGTAGTATTTTGCCTCTTAGTTGCCATTTCCAGTGTAAAAAGAGTGCAAGAAAAAAGTAAGGATACACCCATTGATTCAACTCATGCCCTGTTCACCATTCTCAAAGTGGGAGCTGATTTTTCAGTGATTGATTCTACTGTTTGGCTGACCTGTTCAAGGTTGCTTCAATGTATTCCTTCCTAACAGTGCAGTACAGCACGATTGGTGTTTCCTACCATTTCCCCTGTCCTGTCATGCACCTGAGGGCTTTTTGAGGATCTTTTTAAAAAAATTGATATTGGTACTCTGAAGCTGCGCACTGATATTCTGATGATCTGTTGCCACAGTCTCTGAATTCCCAGCTTTCTTTTTTTAAAGTACATCTCTAGCCCTTCTCCTTGCAGAGTTATAAGGGGTAAGGTATGGTTCTCCAGATAGAGGGAGTGTAGTGCCAATGAAAATGCTAGGCAAATGGTGGCTTGCTGTTTTTGATGCTGCAATAAACAGTTAAAAACAATCAAAATCATATGCTGATTTTGAGGAGCAGGAGCAGGAAACCCTAACCCCATCATCTCTTCTTTAAGTGGCCTTCTACCAAGCTATTTGCTGACCAAGGACCTAACTCCTATATTTATTCCTGAATTGTTGTAGACCAAGCACTTTAGCCATATTGACCATGTACCATATTCAAGTGAGAAAAGCACACACATTTTACCTGGCATTGTGGCTTATTTTCCCACTGTTTCCAATGGCTAACATAGTTGAGAATATTGCAAAAATAGTGGCTGGTATTCCATTTTCTGTGTTTCCAGTTTTAATCTCTTGAAAATATACCAACTGAATGAATGGGATCGAATAGGATATACCAGCTCCTTAGCTGAATAATACCTTAGTGAACTGGTACATTTTAAAGTTATTTCTGCTAGTAGTCAATTACTATTTCTACTACTGTGTTTTATTTGCTTTACGTTGGAAGCTTTGGTGTCATTTCAACTGCTATTTATAAACGTTCCAGTTAGATATAATCTAATCTTGAGTTCTATTCATAATGGACTCAATTTTAGAAAACATTGATGTTGTACCCATTTTAAAAATTAATTTTGAGCTTAAGCCAGAAATACTAAAATAGCATCTAAACAACTTGGATCTGGCATAATTTCTGAAAGTAAACATCCTGTTTCTGTAAATAAACCAAACTGCTAAGAGCCCTGGCTTCTAGTTTTGAGATTTGTACCCTTCAGAAGAGTTTTCCAGTCAACGCTGTACACAAATCATCCTTTCCCACATTCTTCAGAATACCCTAAAAGGCTCCTGTTTTGCTTCACAATAAATCAGAAATCCAGCAACAAGCCATGCTTGCTACTAACTACAGTTTGGAGGTGTTCCATAGTTTGAAAAAAGAACACAGACGGTTAGTAGATGAATGTTGTAAATGGTGAAATCACTGAAAATAATGTATGAGATTTTTTGGAAGGGGACAACTACAAGCCAGAAATAGAGTAAGATGAATATAGAGTGCAAGTTTGGGATAATAATTGCAATGGTGTATTAAAATATCTTGTGAATGAAACTAAACAATGGACATATAAAAAAAGTGATCTATCAGATCAATGGTCCATCCAGACCAGCATTCTGTTTCATACAGTTTCCAACCAGATGTCCTTGGAAGGCCTTACAAGCATGGCAGAGAGACCAAAGTCCCCCACCCCAGGGTTAGAACATAAGAACATAAGAGATGCCAATGTTGGATCAGGCCAAAGGCCCATCCAGTCCAACACTCTGTATCCCACGGTGACCAGAAATACCAGTGCCATCAGGAGGTCCACCAGTGGGGCCAGGACATTAGAAGCCCTCCCACTGTTGACCCCCCCCAAGCACCAAGATGACAGAGCATCACTTGCCCCAGAGTCCCTATCTATACCTTGTGGCTAATAGCCACTGATGGACCTCTGCTCCATATGCTTATCTAATTCCCTTTTGAAGCCGTCCATGCTTGTAGCCACCACCACTTCCTGTGGCAGTGAATTCCAAGTGTTAATCACTCTTTGGGTGAAGAAGTGTGTGTGTGTGTGTGTACAGGCAGCTGTCTGCTATCTCTCACTCGCAACTCTGCCAAGGTCAAATGACTGCGTCATTAAGCAGTAAACAGATTCCATCTCGGGCTCTCAGTACGTATATACATTTGGGTTCCCAATCTCCAGCCAGGAGAACAGTGATCTCCATGCAGGAACAATGTTAACACTCCCAGGCCTGCCTCTCAAGAGCAGACATTGCTCCTACAAAGGAGTTCCTGCTACAAAAAGAGCCACCCCATTGTTACCCTTCCATAAGGTTGTTCATAGGGACCTCCATTTAGCCATAGTGGCTAATAGCCATTAATGGACCCAACTTCTATGGATTTGTCCAATCTCCTTTGAAAGCAAACTAAACTAGAGGCCCTCATAACCCATGGCAGAGAATTCCACAAGACAATTACTCTTTCAGTTAAGAGGCAGCTTGGTGTAGTTGTTAAGAGCGGTGGACTCTAATCTGGAGAACTGGGTTTGATTCCCCACTCCTCCACATGCAGCCAGCTGGGTGACCTTGGGCCAGTCACAGTTCTCTCAGAGCTGTTCTCTCAAAAGCAGTTCTCTCTGAGCTCTCTCAGCCCCACCTGCCTCACAGGGTGTCTGTTGTGGGGAGAGGAAGGGAAGATTATTGTAAGCTGCTCTGAGACTCCGAGTGAAGGGCGGGGTATAAATCCAATCTCTTCCCCTCCTCCTCCTCCTCCTCATCATCATCAGTGTCATTGAGTGCCCATAAGGTCTTATATTATGGGAGCAGGAGAATATATAACATTAGCTCTATAGAGTTTTATACAGTTAAATTTATGTGCACATTATGCTTCTAGCACAACAAAGAAGAATGCATGCATAAATAGCTTACACATTTAAACTCAACACTTTTTTCATGTATTACACCAGCAGCATGGGTAGAATAACAAAAATTCATTTGTATGTCTTTCTCTGCATGTTTGGATCGTACGAAACTACTCTCAGTAATTGTCCCACATCAATAAACTTTGAACGAAAGATCAGCCATGAAATCTTGACTCTTATTTGGTTTGGCTTTAAATAGTCTGGTTTGTAGGTGGGAAAGGGCAACAATCTTGTTTTCTTTGACAGGGAGTTACCTTACTGTTTCATAAAATGTCTTTAGAATAAGTTTACTGTTTTATCAAGAATATAATTAGATTTTACCCTTGTGATTTTGAAAATGTCTCAAAGAACCCAAAATAGCTGAATTCCTTCTCTTATATAAACATTATGGGCACTGTCCAACTAAACATGCAGCTTAGTCCTGTGCTGAATCCTATTGAGTTCAAGGAGGCTTGCCCTAATGTAGGTGTGTGCACCCTTGGGAACTTTTGCAACCCATTTTGTTGACCATTTGATTTTAATGGGAGACTTAAGTGTGTACTTAAATGCGTTCCGTTCAAACTGACTCTGGCTGGATTGTATTTCGCCTGTTTTGAAATGAATGAGAAATCAATGGATATGAAGGAGTGTGATCATAAGGATGATTATGCAACCTGCAGTTAAGGCCTGATTAGAATAGCACTTTAACTTGAATTACTCTAACAACTTTAAACAGTTAAGAGAGCAATCCTAAATAGTTCTACTCTGAATCCGACTCCGGTCTATTCAGTGGGGCTTACTCCCAGGAAAGTGTTGTTAGGATTGCTCTGTAAATTATTAAGCAAAGGTCCACTACAGCAGGCAAATAGTAAGGAGTTCATGTCTTCAAAACTTGTCCTCATCCCAAATTCAGGAGACTGAATTAGTTGCTGGAGTCAGTAACCCAAGAAAAGTCCACGGTAGTGATCATCCCCCCCCTCAGAAATCTCCCCTCCAGCTAGAATTCACAATAATCCAGCAATAAAAGGACTACAGCTGTAAGATTTAAAAGGTATTAGTAAACATATTTCTGTTTAGCATGATGTTTATCTTCCCCTTTCCTAGAATTTCACTGCTGCCGCTTTTTCAACTAAGTTTATCTAGAAAGGGAACCTGAATTGGGGGGGGGGGGGGACCCGGGAAGATGCATAACAGAATCTGCCTCTTACTTATGATTGCTTTTAAAAAAATCATAACGAGCAGCTGAAATGTCCTGAAAAACTCTACAGAATACGAGTCTGTTTACAAGCGGTTTTAAGATTCGCCTGCTTCACAACACCCCGCAAATGTCAGGCTGCATCCAGCGTAGATGTTGACGAGAGTTAATTAGGAGCAATTAGTTGATCCTCCTGCCGAGCGTCTACGACTACCTTTCCTTCCTTCCCTCCCCTCCTGCTGCTGCAGAGTCCAGCATTGCTGTGTGTGCAGCAGGCAAAGGCATGAGAGATGAGCCGAGTGCCCGGCTCCCTTTTCCTCCCCCTCCTTCGTAGAGCGGTGCATTGTGGAGGTAACCGCTGAGGAAGCGACCGCTGTTGACTAGCGCTGTCCTGGGCTGGGAGCTGTCCAGGGTGCTACTTCTCCGGGGAGTCCCTGCGAAACGCACGCCCTGCATTCGCTCGCCTGCCCTGCCCGCCCGCCTCTTTCTGTCTGTTTTACACACGTTCTCGGCTCGGATTATCCTCTCAGTACATTGTTCCCCTGGCAGGAAGAGACCATGGTGTTTGCTCCAGGTAATGTATTCACCTTCTCGTTCTCTCTCTCTCTCTGATCGTTGTAGGTGGGCCTTATTCTGCTCTCCTTGAGAAGCAGTGGTGGAGCAATTCCTTTCATTCACTCACTCACTCGCGCGCGCACACTTCTAACCAAATGCCGCCAATGTTTGTCGCTATCCTGTCCCAACTGGGACACAGGAGCAGGCTTGCGGGTGGAAAACACTGCAGAGGAACAGCTGACAGGAACTATTGTAGATTCTGTAGGGATTGCTTTTTGGCTAAACGAAGGGCAGCACTTGCTCTACATCTCAACAGCTGCCAGCTCAAGCTGTGGAGAAGGATGTTCCTGTTAGAGGCGTCTGGTATTGCAAATGTTTATTAAGCAGAGCACTGGTGCTGTGGGTGTGCGGGTGTGCCGGTGCCTGTATGTGAAAGTGTGTAGCATACTTGCATTTCGAGTGTTATCTGAAATCATAAATTCACATTTTACCAGGAAAAGGACTTGGGTCAAGACCTCTAACCCTAAGCCCTAAGAGGGCCAGTTTGGTGTAGTGGTTAGGAGCGCCAACTCTAATCTGGGAGAACCGGGTTTGATTCTCCACTCCTCCACATGCAGCTGCTGGTGTGACCTTGGATCAGTTACAAGCGCTTTCAGAGCTGTTCTCTCACGAGCGGTCCTCGAAAGAGCTCTCTCAGCCCCACCTACCTCACAGGGAGTCTGTTGTGGGGAGGGGAAGGGAGAGGAGATTGTAAACCACTCTGAGATTCCTTCAGGTAGTGAAGGGCAGGGTATAAATCCAATATCTTCTTCTCTTCTTAATTTCATTTCAGAGAGTAGCTGTGTTGGTCTGCAATAGACCAGTTACATTCAAGTCCAGTACTGTTTAAACCCAAAAAATCTTGTTGGTCTCTAAGGTGCTAATGGACTCAAATTTAACTGTTCTTCTTTTGAAATTTCTCATGCACCAGGCTCCTAAGCATGTTTATTCAGGAAGTGTCTTTAGGCTTTCAGCCCAAATCATATTACAAGAGTTTATCAGCTACAAAAGATAGTTCCTAAGTGGCTTTTCAGAAATCCCCATGCCAGACTTTTCAATCTTCATTCAGAAATTTGAGTCTCTCTCAGCTCCACCCCTCTCCTTTTATGGTCATAGTCCTCAAGCCATTAATTCAAGAGTAAAATCTCATTAGTCTGGGAAGTCATTTTTAAGATTGTTGCCCAAGTAACACAATAGTTACAGGATAAGAAAAGGGGAGTTTTAACCAATCAAGTCTCACCTATTGTCCAGGGGTGCTTGTTTGTTTGTTGGCACAAGATCAAAAATGAATTTAGAAGGTAGAAGGGTACTGGGCCTGTAAGCTTTATTCAGGCTTTTCAAAAATAGGAGTAAAAGCTATAAAATAAAGTTTTGTGACTGAAGATATTTTTAATGGATCTGTGGTACTTATGATACCCTATTAAAATTGTTTCAGCTGCAGGGTTGTGTAATCCTCATATTGGGTTTGTTGATGATATATATTAGCTTTGAAGCTGTGCAGTTTTTTATATATGTCTGTGTGAGGGTATCCTCAATAACTATATGAATTGTTTGAGAATATTATGAACTAATATAACATTGAAATATCTACCAAAACCTGGGACTCTAAACAGTGCAAAGGAAAACAAGCAAAGAGCTATTTAAACTTCAAAAACTGTGGGTGCAAGATAGCCACATACAATGTCGTATACTGACACTGAGCCAGAACACTGTTCCGTCATACTCAGCATGATCCACTTTGACTGAAAGTGACTCTTCAGAGTTTCAGACAGGTAAATTCCTTTCCAGCACTTTCTGCTTGTGGTTCTTTTCCTGGAAGTGCCAGGGACTGAATCCAGAACTTTCTCTATGAAAGCTTCACTAAACAATGACTGCTCCCCAACTTTTATGCCCTTTCACTTTCAAAGAAAGAAAAATTAATTAAATTAAGAGAACTTAAAAGTGTTTAGTATGTCTTCAATATATATGGTTAGATTATTTTTGCAGATATGGTGAACCCAGGAGATATTTTCCAGCCCAGCTGTTTTATTGGAGAAACAGGCTGGCATTGTTGTATATTTGGTAAATCAGATCATTTCTGCAGTCAGTGGAAGGGGAAGTGATTTGCACACACAGACCCCAACAACACACATCACTGCGCACTGTTTCTAGGAGTCCCTGCCCCCCGACAATCTTTGGGGGTCCCAGTGGGAAGTAGCAAGAGGGGGAACCAAGAAGGTTCCACTCTGCAAACAAAACTCCCCTCATGGCACCAGTGTGCTGTAATAGTTAGAGTGCCAGACTAATAATTATTATTATCATATGGTAGTGTGTAGTATAGCCAGGAGATCCTAAGATTGTCTGGCAGCCAGAAGTTATAACTCCTTTAGCATTATGCACCACTAGGTGGTAAGCTAGACTTGTTTTTAAGGCAAGAGGTGGTTTGCCATTGCGTGCTTCTGTGTCTTACCCCAGTATTTTTTGGAGGTCTCCCATCCAAATACTAGCCAGGGCTGACCCTGCTTAGCTTCTGAGACCTAAGAACATAAGAACATAAGAGATGCCAATGTTGGATCAGGCCAAAGGCCCATCCAGTCCAACACTCTGTATCACACAGTGGCCAGAAATACCAGTGCCATCAGGAGGTCCACCAGTGGGGCCAGGACATTAGAAGCCCTCCCACTGTTGACACCCCCCCAAGCACCAAGATGACAGAGCATCACTTGCCCCAGAGTCCTTATCTATACCTTGTGGCTAATAGCCACTGATGGACCTCTGCTCCATATGCTTATCTAATTCCCTTTTGAAGCCGTCCATGCTTGTAGCCGCCACCACTTCCTGTGGCAGTGAATTCCATGTGTTATTCACTCTTTGGGTGAAGAAGTACTGATGAAGTACTAGTCTGGGCTAGTCTGGGCTATCCAGGTCAGGGCTGGTGTCAGACTAAGAACTGGGAGACTGAGGTTTGAATCTGCAGTCTGCCATGGAAGCTTGCTAGGTAACCTCAAATGAGCCACAAACACATACAGCCGAACCTACCTCCCAGGGTTGTTGTGAGGATAAAATGGAGGTGAGGGGAATGATGTAAGCTGCTTTGAGTCCTCCTTAGGCAGAAAAGTAGGGTATACCTGAAGTAAATAACGTGTAGGATTTTTGTTAAAACGACTAGTTAAGAAAAACAGTTCATGGATTGCAGCCTAGGGGAACATTATGGAATTCTTATAATTTTTTTAGAAAGAAAGTATGTGATAAAACCGTTCAGTTTTACAAGGAAGTCTGAAAGCCAAAAGAGAATTCCACTGAAGTCAATTAGACTTTTTTCCCAAGTAAACATGGTTGAGAAAGAGGAGTTTTAAAAAGTGAAATACCAACAAAAGCTAAGATCAGTTCCTTGTATCTGAAAATAGTTTTTAAAAACCATATTTTCAGTGCTGAATATTTCCAAAACATATTGCCTGAGTCTTTGAGGGGAGTGCAATATATCTGCTTTCTATGCACTTCCCTTCTTCCTATTAAATATTATCTGACAGTCTAGATATTCCATATAATTATTTAAAGCTCGCTTTTGAGGCACCACATGGGACTTGAGAACTACAGCCAGAGCTTGTAAGTACAACAAAGACAACATTGTCTTCATAGGCTGATAAGTTGATCAAAATATGCTTTACCTTTGTGTGAGAAGGAGCAATCTTTTCATATTCTTAAACTATTGAAATTGTTCATTGTAAAAACTGTCTTTCAGCTTTATGCTGAGAGAATATTTAATCATTTCCTTTTTAAAAAAGGAAAAAAGAAAAAAATTGAAACCCAGTAACTATTTTTAAAGGGGGGGCAGGAGAAACAAAATGCATACATGGAGTGGAAATAAAAATACAATGGATCCACATATAAGCTTCTATACAAGAGTTCCAAATATCTAAAAATACGTCCATAAGTAATTGTAATCAATAATAGCCAAGGTCCCCCCTGCGTGCGGATATCTAAATCCGCACATCTGAGGCACCTAGGGGGCAAAGAGATTTTCCTGTGCACTTGTGGCACTCTCCAGGTGTGCAGAAAAATCTGAAATGTAGAAAAATTATAGGGGGGGATACTTAAATCCTCCAAAAAGTAAAAGAGCATTCCCTGTGCATGCACAGAGAACGCTCTAGGAACTGTGCCTCCCCACCATTGCGGGGGGGGGCAGGAAAGAAGGCTTGGCAGCCCGGCTGCTGGGAGCTGTGGGGGCCTCACTGTTAGAGAATGAACTTGATATTTTGCTTTATGGACTATATTTATGGACTATATGCACACACACACATAGGCTCTGAGAACTGTACATTTTAAGTCACCTGTTGTGATGTAACACATAGAAGGTGCCTGCACAAGCCTTACACGTGTAAATAAGGTTTCAGCTACACAGTTACCAGCCTGGTGAAGAATCACACACCTCCATTATTGTGAGCAGTAAGAAACAACAGCTTGAGCAGAGACAGCCCCCATTGCTGATTCATTTGTGGTCACGTACGACACATCACTGCTTTGTTCCTGCTTTGGTATTTCCTGCCAAATGAATATTTGGTTCACAATGAGAATGGCCAGCTTCATCAACACTACAATGGAGCATCCTGACGCCAAGGTTTTAACACCCGCCCAGATGCCCTCCTTTGAGTAAAGTTTTAGATTACAATATTGGCCACTCCTTATAGGTAACCTCTCACTCCTATAGTCAACCAATAGGATTGTTTTTGGGACAGACTAACAGGTAGGTGGGTCAAGAGGTTGGCACAGCCACAACCCATCTCTTGAACCCCCTATAAAAGGTAAGGACCATTCACCTGACCCTTCCTAGCTAGCAACCCCTGCAACAATCCCTGTCTGCTTTTTACTCCTCTTAAGTTCCACTTGCTATCCCCAAACCCTTGCCTCTACTTTGATCTCTTGATCTGCAGTCAAGAGACCCACACGTTCTGGCTGGTTCCGGTCGTGTGTGAACTCCCTTTAGTTTCCATATCTTCCCATCCATTCTTCATTGGAACAACCGAACTGCAAGACAGATAAGTATTGCCCATCATCACCCCCACCTGCTAATGCAACTGTGCTTATTTTAATACTGTAATTCTAAGGAACTTGATTGAATGTGTGAGTGCATCAGTATTGTTTGTATGAGATTTATTCTTTAAGTAAAAGACATTTATTTTAACAACAACAGCCTCGTTATCCTTCTCTGGTAACCCTTGGTGGGAACAGGACCTTGGTATAGTTGGCAAGGACCCATTTATAAATTGCTGTAAATAAAGCAATTCGGCTAACATCACCATCAGTGCTGGGGCAGTGGGGGAGAAGGCTTCGTGGGCCTGGGCCTTGCTATCAGTGCCGTGGGGCAGGGGAGAAGGCTTGGCGAGCCCAGCAACTGGAAGCTGCGCAGGCCTCAGTGCCGGGGGGTGGGAGAGAAGGCTTGGCGAGCCCAGGCCTTGCCGTCAGTGCCAGGGGCAGGGGAGAAGGCTTGGTGGGCCCGGCAGCTGTGAGCCACATGGGCCTTGCCGTTGGTGCTGGGGCGCAGGGGAGAAGGCTGCTTCCTCCTCCTCCATGTAGATCTCCTCCTCCCTCCCTGCGAGTATCATGGGTCCCCATGTCTTGTTGTCATCTATATGCCATACATCCAAATATTGAAAAAGTTGTAAGATCCTTGAGCCATTGATTTATCTCACCAATGTTGTAGTATAAGTCTTTTAGCTGTAGAAGGGCACACAGGGTCCATTTTCGCTGGCTGTTGGCTAGTCTCCAAGAGACGGGCAGATACTTTATGAGTACATAAGCATCCTCAAAAAATCAGTGAACATTCTAGTACAAAAGGACTTCTTTCCTAGAAAACTGAATGACTAGACAGGCCCAAAGCATATGCTTAAGGGATGCATCCTCTGAGTTGCAATGCCAACAATTAGACATTTCTCTCATTCCTTTTCTAAAGAGTTGCTGTGGTGTCCAATATATCCTAAATGTAATTTTTGCTGAATATGTTGCAGCTTGAAATCCATAGAGGAAGCAGCTATATATTTTAAGGCTATATCCCATTGCTTCAGCAAAACAGCATGAATTAGCTCCTTATTCTATTCATTCCTGAGATTCTGCATATCATATTTATTAACTGACATAAAATATTGATAAACAAATATTGTCAGTTTCATTTTCTGCATTGATTCTATCAAGAGTTTCCAGGAGCAAAGGAGACTCTGAGACACTTAATGCTGTGGGGCTCTCTCTCTCCCCCCCCCCCTTCCTGTTTGTATCATTTTAAAATAGTGGGTTGGATTCAGCAGCTCTCTTGTGCCAAGTTAGATCCAATGGCTCTCTCATGCTTCCTCCAAAAGAGAAAGACTTCCTCTGATGAAGAAAGACTACCAATGGAAGAAGTCTTCTCAGCCAAAGGCATAGGAGCGATTGGATCTAGCTTGGTGGAAGAGTGTCATTGCACCCAACTCATAATGAATACCAAGTGATATCTGTGTAGCTTGAAATCAGACATAGGTATATTTGACACATCAAAAATTTTACAAACAGGCACCATCTAGCCAGAATTAAGTGCTTTTTACTTAATGAACGAGACATATGAATTTTTTTCAGTGAAATAAATGATATATAAAAATGCTTGATATGGCTTAGATCATTCTCTGTATTTGTAATTACAATACCAAGATGGCTTTGTATGATCACCTATGAACAGAACTGCATGATGGCTTTGTACTAACACGTGTGAACAGAACCACGTGGGATTGTAGAGGGAGTCACAGATTCCTAGTGACAATCTAGTGTTTATAGAGACCTAGTGACAAGCTCTAATCCGAGTGTGCTTGTGCAAAGCAGTTGCATGGGCACTCTTTCATGAGCACAAACTGTGATTTAGCATGTCAGTTGAGCAATGCTGTGCTGAATCAGTTTCCACTGGGAATAACAGCTTCATTACCATGAGCACACTTGGATCCAAATCATTAGTCAGAAGAAGACAAACTCTACCAGAACAATGATGACTTCTAGTCAGTCATCATTGTTCTAGGGAAGAACACAAAATTTTAAGATGGCCTGTCCAGGTTGTCTGAAAGCAAGTATTACTTCGTTTCAGGGATACTACAGAACTATCAGCCTTCAGTACAATATATTAATACACAATGCAGACTAAGTCATATTTAATCATATGTGAGTAGGGAAGTATTTTTCCCTTGCTATGATATTCTGGAGGGAAAACAAGCCTAAATGTATAAGGGCTATCCATTACAAGAAAACTTGCTAATGCTAACCTGCTCTGCCCCACTTTCTTAGAAACAGAATACCTTACTACTAGGAAACAGGAGAAGCAACGAATGACCCATGGAATGAAACTAAGATGGCCATTGCCAGCTCTTTCCATATGCTTATCTGACCAAATAATTCCCTTGAATTTTTGTGCCATGCCCATTTAGTAGAAGAATGCTGGTGTATAAAGAGTCTATTCATTTATGACACTAATATAGTATTTGTCAAAGATGAACCAAAGTACAAAAATAATGATTCTCTATATTAATTTACCCACCTCAGATTTTCCAAATGTATTTCAAAGACCTTTTAAAAAGCTAATTGCAAGTTCAGCTGTATGAGGAAAAAGCAATAACCTACCAGTCATCAGTTGGGGGGTGGGGGGTGGGATGTGAATAATAAATTAACCATCCACTTTAAAATTTTGTATGTTGCCAATGTAAGAAAAAAATGTTAAATAAATAAATGGAGCAAGCTGGTGAATTGAAACACCCTAGTCTCTGTGCTGCATTTCAAGGGGGCAGTGCAAAAATGTGCATGTGTAAAAATATCAAATAAATTTAAACTCTCCCCCCCCAAAAAAAGGAAATTAGCTTAGCATTCATTGGTGATACTTACAGTTGTTGATGGAATAAATGTTCAAGCCAAGAGTACTTTGCACAGAATAAATAGACATGTTTAAGATCAGCACGTTATCCTGTTTAGCCTGTCTGTGTATTTACTCTGGCTTAAGTATGTTGTGGACAGCACTGAGGCAAAAAAGGGTGTCCTGCTCTGTGTTCTTCCTGTCGTCATTATTTGTTATAATTTCTGAGGGGATGGGGGCTTAACAGCACAATCTCATGCAAGACTGTAAACAACTTAGGAGAGCAACAAAGATGTACACTGGCATAATGCAGCATTTCTGGAGAAATGCAAGTGTTGTGCAATAAGTATAAACACTCCCAGTGGGAGTGAAAAACCAAGCTTCCCTGTCTGCATTCTGGGCAGTCACTGTGTAGCTTAGGATACTGAAGGCAGGTGAGCACATCTCTCTCAGGCACTATATAGACCTTTCCAGGACACTCATAAGTCAGTTGATAGGGCATAAGACTTGGGACTACATATCTGAGGCCTCATACCACACACACTTGGAACATATATGGGTGGACATTGGTGGTAGGAACTGTAGAGAAAGGGTACTTCACATGAACACACAAACAAAGAGGGGAACAAGCAGTGTAAATGCATATTGCTAATTTTGCTCTGCTCAGAACACTTACAGGTATTCTACATTGGGACACAAATACCGAGTACTCCACTCCTTCAACTGGGGATGCAAGGACAATGAATTGCACAAGTCAACAAGGGAGGGGCATATCCTCGCTCAGGCATGGATTGCTGCAAGTGCCTCCCCCTCAGTGGCACGCCTACTGTGCATTGGCTCAACTACCCTTCTCTCAGCAGTTACTAGTACCATCATTTAAATAGGGGGCCAGGGTAAGTATTCAGTGCATAAAGCACCCCTCTCCTTGGAGAGATGCTGGTAGAATATCACTATGATATTGGCATGATGTCATGTCAAAGTAAACCCCCATGCAAGTGGTGAAAACAAGGGGCCCACCTACCCTTTTGAGTGACTACCAGTTATCCCAACCATTTCTACTGCTGGTCCAACACTCATGCAAGATTTTGCTTTGCAGGAGGCGAATCCCATGGAGCAACATGGACAGAAACGGCAGTCAGAGTTTCATCCAACTCCCTACAAGGGATGGGTAACTATTGGCTCACTGATTATACTGTCTTCCACAGCAGATGCATCATAAAGCATGGGAATCCAGAAGAGGGAGGGGGAGGAATTTTCAAAAGTACCTAGGTGGTTGCTGTTCTCTCACACACACAGCTCACAATACATGCAGAGTGCTTGAGCTCATGTGCAATCTGTTGCTACTGTGAAACATTACTTATTACCGTCCTTTTGTCTTTTGGAGCTTTTTCAGGTAGTTCTTCATCAAGGATAAAAGCCTGGATGGGCCCCATGACCTATGCAATGTTGTCTGCTGAGCTTAACAAGACCAACAGCTGCAGTGACTACTGTGCATTTGTGCTGTGTGATTGCTAATTCTCTTATTCTAACTTGGCTTCTGCACCATTGCAAGCTGTTAATACTGATGGGCATGAACTGGGAAAATGTGGTTTGGTTCATGGTTTGTGGTGTGCTTGGTTCACAAACCACGAACTGTCATGAACTTTTAGCCACCAACCGACCAGTCCCATTTGTAAAGTTTGTGATGCAGGAAACGTGTCCCCCCCCAGCATGCTGCAGACACCAAACTTGGAGGAGATCTCCAACTGACTCTCATCTGCCTGCCCTCCAACTTTGGTGAGGATTGGGTTTATGGGATCCAAGTTATCCCCCCCCCCAAAGAAGGTGCCCCCAGGAAAGTACCTTCTGAGGAAATGACAGATGCAGGTTCAGGAGTGCATAGAACTGACCGTGTGCAAGCTAGAAACATCAAACTCACAGGGGACCTCCCCTGGGTGCTCCTCTACATGCCCTCCAGGTTCTCCCCCACCCAATTGCTTTGAAGATTGGTAAACATTTAGATTGACTGGAGACAGTCTTACTGGAAATGTGTCCATTCACAAACCGCCACTAACTGCTTGAAAGTTTGTGGAAAGTTTGTGCCAGTTGACCTGCCATGATCTTCAGTTTGTGAACCATGAACTAGCCAAAATTTGTCATGAACTTTAGTTTTTGAGCCGGGTCATACCCATCCCTACTGTTTAACTAACGTTTGTTCAGACCCCCCTTTTACCTATTATTGACATATAGTACAGCACTACCTGTGATTCCACCTGTGATCTTACTATCTGGATGCCGCTTTCAAAGGCACAAGAGCCTTGCTAGACCAAGAGTTTTGTACACCCCATTTATCTGATTTGTATTCAGGACTCCATTCCTGATGTTGTTCATTAAATGTTTGGGTTGTTTCACAGCTACTCTGTTTTATTGGGTTTTTCAGAGAGAGGGGAGATCTGTGTCCATCAGCTGCTAATCATGAATCTCAACACTGGAGATGTTGCTGCGAGGTTTTCCCCTGTCTTTACTGTCTTTACTGTCAATTCTGTTGTCTTTACTGTCTTTACTGTCAATTCTGTTGTGCTCTAGCAAGGGGGAAACACAGTCTCCTCTGGGTTCACAATGCTCGTGATCACTGGTGCTGTGTGATGTAGCATGCAGGCTACCTGATGGAGAAGAAAGATGTAGCACACAGGATGCTGGGATGCATAAGGGCAGGCGGGAGCAGTCAGCCTCTTGAATCCTGAATTGGGTCTGGGTCAGTCAATCACCATCTCCAGCACAATACCTTTCTCTGTAGTATTTATTTATTTATTTATTTATTATTCGATTTTATATACCGCCCTAACCCCCTTGGGGGTCTCTGGGCGGTTTACATAGTGAGATTGCTAATCACAATTGAATATCCTGACTAGGGCCACATTATTCGGGTGGGGAGGTGTGACAGCCTACCGGCACCCTGGTGGAAGCTGATGTCATTCGGCTGGCTTCATTATATGGCTGATTTTGACACTGGGGCCAATGGAGGATTCCAAATACCCCATAATGTGTTTTAGGGCACTTTCAATGCACTTTCAGTTACAAAGTGCAATTGGAATTTACTGTGTGCAACAGCAAAATCCACTTGCACATGATTGCTACAGTGAATTGAAAGTGGCAGGAAACTGCATTAGCCAGTATGTGTGAAAACACCCTATTTGTTTATGTCCAGTAAGGTGTGTGGTTATAGGAATGCTCTGCAGTGTGTAAACCATGAGTTTGATTCCTGTCTCTTCCTTCTGTTTTCATGCTTTTTGGCTTGTTGCTGGCTAAAAGGTGATTGTTTTCTTATTCCCAGATGGTCCTACATCAGCGCTTTTCCTTAGTGAATACTGGGGAGTGCCTGACTGACCGATTGGCAGTGATTCGCCTGGGCGAGTCCCTGTCAGAGAGCTTGCGGGGGGGGGAAGCAGCCAAAAGGCTGTGGCTCAGGGCAGCAGAGGGCCCAGCAATCCCCAACCCACCCAGCACCTCCCCACAGCCCTTCCCCGGGTCAGAGTCCTCCAAATCTAGCCTGCTGAAGCAGGCTCATGCCATCGCCGGAGACCCACCGGTGAGTTCCCTCCTCGTGGCCACACACTCTTCCCAGCTGCGAATCACCATCCTCTCCCAAGCTCGCACTGGGCCGATCTGTGCATGGAGGGCGACTGCCACCAGACCTGGCCATCCAGCTCGCCCTCAATTGGCCAGTGCTCCCACGCTGAGCCAGGATTGGTTCACCCCACCCACATGCTTCATTCAAGAAGGGAGGGGCAGGTAAACACCAGCACCTGCTCCAAGGGCAGGCACCAGTCACATTTTATCTAGCTTTGAAGAAGGGGTCCAAATCACTACTAACAACTGGAGTAGAAACTCTTCTCTTTATTGATTGACCATGATCGAGGAAAGCATCTATTCATAAGAATGTTCAAGATGCTGACAGTGTTACATTGCTCACCTTTGGTACTTACAGCAAGTTTTACATGACCAGAAGGCAGTAACATATAACCAGTCAAGGCATGCCTGCTCAACAGAGCACTAACTCTAAACCAATGGAAAAGAGATCTATACTTCCTTCTCAATATACTTTCAAGGATACGCCTATATATTTTATGCTACAAGCGCAACATAAACTGCTAACTACAGTAGTTCAAGAAAACAGGATATATGTTAAAGGTTAGTTTGGCCTATGAGGCAGGGAATGCAGACTTTTGGAGACCAGCACAGATTACAGTGCTGGCTTATCTCTGGGACAAACATTCCCCTCATTTCTTTATTGAGCCTTCACAGACATGGCTATACTATGCCTATTCACATTTCACCTTTTTTCCCCTTCAGGAGATGACAGCCATGCCTTCTGTACATGTGCAATTGTGTGTGCTCCTGTTGCTGACTGTGCCCCCTTTGTCTGACAAAAAGCTGGTTCTCAGGGTTTTATTTCCCACCTCATGACTTGAATCCTTGCCTGAAAGAGGCTATAGACCTTATTATGGCACTTTCCTCTGCCCAGTAAGCTTCCAAAATGATGTGATTGATTGTCTGTGCTTCCTTCTCTGTGTTTGTCTGTTAAAAGGGAATGTGTTTGCAGAAAAGCAACCACACCCACCCCATGGACTTCCCTGATGTGTGGTAGCTTCAGTGCTCTTATTAGGTATGCCACCCTCTACAGCAGTGTGCTGTGTGCTGTGTTGCTTTCATTCCTTCCACTGGGAGACATGATGACATCAGGGAAGAATGCCACGAGCATCACCATGTAGTAGCTGGCTGCTTCCATATATGGCTGGCATAGCAGGTGTTGTCACCATGCCTCTCTGTGATAGGTGGGTATGGGTGATATTTCTCTCCTCTCCTCATGATTTAAAAAAACAATAATCATGGCTCATCTTCGGTCTTCTGTGCAGGCACACACTGGGCATGTGCATGTGCAGGCCTGCCAATGGAGAGAAATTTCTAGCTTCTAAGAGTAGAGAGGTCGCCCCCTCCCAGTGCATGCCCAGAGCATTTCTGCTGAAAATGTGCCAAAGACGAGGGGTGCCATTTCCCCTCAGTTCTTCTTTTACCACTGAGCTGAGAGATTAACTTCTAGCTTTGCTCCTTGTTCATACTGTTTTTTCGTCACTCCATCGCTTTTCATCATGGGAGCCTCAAGTTGGTATTGTTCTCCTTCTTTATTTCTACTATGGCTCAGAAGTCCCTGTTTAAAAAGTGCCTGCAATGCAGCATGAAAATGCCTCATTCAGATGAGCGTCTTCTCTGCTTGCTGTGCCTTGAGGAAGCCCATGATGTGCCCTCCTGTTACATCTGTTAGCAGTTTACCCCCAAGGCTAGGGAGGAAAGGGTTTCTCACCTCAAAGCAGCCCCTTGGGAGCCTGCCCTTTCGAGTCTGATGTGCTAGCAGCAAAGTCATCTGCTTCGCAGGAATTTGCTTCAAAGGTCAAGTCCGTAGTCTCACCTGGGTTGCTTCCAACCCTTGATCCACATTGGCATCGGTCCCATTCACCAGATCCGTCTATGGTCCAGCACAGTTCTTCTGAGCCCCTGGCAAAAAAAAATCATGCTCAAAGTTGAAACACTCTAGCACAGAGGTGTCGAACTAATTTGTTACAAGGGCTGGATCTGACATAAATGAGACCTTGTTGGGCCAGGCCATGTGTGTCATAAAATGTAATGCCAGGTAGCAATATTTTGTTTATTTAACAGTGTCTCATAACTGACACCTCTTGCTCTGAATTATTGCATCAAAATGTCTGTGCTGTTGCAATCTTGAGTATGCTGTTCAGGTGTGTATCCGTAAACTGCAAAACTGACACAGCACCAACAGAACTGGAAGAGGAAGCAGAAAACAGCCAGTTCCACTGTGGGCCTGATAGAAACCCTCCGGGGGCCTGATCCAGCCCCCGGGGCCGCATGTTTGATACCCCTGCTCTAGCACGTCCTCGGTTCCGAGCCATCCAAAGCAATTGGACAAACTGTCTAGGACCCTGGTCCATGAGTCAACAGAACCAATACTTTTGGAGGACACTGCCTCCCCAAATTCCTGCATGCTGTCTCCACATTTTTGGGACATGGGTGCTACAGACGCAAGGTACAATACAGTGAAGTCATCCTTGATGCAAGTACAGAAACCACTTCCACCGATGCAACCCTTGGGCATAAGTCAGCAAAATAGTGCCTTCTCAGCCCTTCACAACTTTGGGGTGAGGGTGGCCCCTGGCAATTTCCTTATCAGCAGGGCTCTTGGCCTCCTTATCCTCCATGCCCACCACAGTGGGGCGAACAACCCCCCTCGGATCCAAATGTATCACACAAACATGCCTCCACATCTACTCTGAGCCTGTATTTTCATCCTACTGGCTATTCTACAGACCAGCAGCACTTCTCAGACTCTGACCAAGAAGAGGGCTATTGCTTGGACTAGAACCAGCCACTGGCCCTTCTCCTGATGGCCACTAACCCTTTTCCCCAACTGAAAACCTACAGCTCTTCTCCAAGCAGATGATTAGGATGGCTAGGTCTTTAGAACTTGAGGTGGTCTCATCCAATCCAAAGCCCAAGCACAGGATTATTTCGGTATTCTACTCAGACACCCTGACTTCAGTTGCTCTTCTGGTCCTGGAATACTTCTTAGATATGGCTAAGAGCCTTTGGGAGAAGCTGTCCTCTATACCTTCCACCTCCCAAAGGATGGAAAATCTTTATGAAGTCAGACAGATGGATTGCGGCTTCCTTTTCACTCATCTGCCTCCCTCTTCCTGGTCACGGAGGAGTTTCAGTTCCTACTCCATGCTGGTGGATAAAGAGGGCCATAGGATTGAAGTTATGGGCCACAAGGTGTATTCCATGGGTGCTTTAAATCTTCAAATTGCAAACTATAAAGCTATAATGGCAGATATCTACTCTTCCTGTGGGATTGAGTGGCTCCTCATTTTCACTCCCTTCCTGAAGAACATCACTCCTTGGTTAAATTCCTTCATGCAGTGTCATCTTGCCTTGCCAAGCAACAGATGAATGATGGAAAGCACAAAGAAGACTCTTCTGCATGGTCCATGGCCTCTGGTATTGCCTTCCGGTGCTTTGCATGGTTGCATTGTACAGCCTTACTTCCAGAGACACAAGCCAAGGTGGAGGACTTGCCTTTTGAGGGTGACCAACTGTTCTCCATCAAGACAAAACCCTGGAGCAGATCAAGAAGAATAAGCAGACAGCAAGGTCCCTGGATGTATCTGCAGGGCCATCTCAGCAGCCTAGGCAGTGTTTCTCTTCCAGGGATCGTCCTTTTCATCGGATGAGGTATCCGAAGAATCTCTCTTTTGCCCCCCCATATTCTTATTTTGGGCATGGACATAATTTTTTGGTCCAGCTGAAGAGCCAGGCCAAAGCCCTTCTAGCCACACTCTCCTAAGGTGCAGGGGCAAAAGGCAGCATGGCCCCTTCTGGGGTTTTTTATTTTGGTAGATTGGCCCCCTTCCTTGGTGAATGGTAGACATTTACCTCTCATGTCTGGGTCCTAGCCATGGTTGCAGAGTGCTACAAGTTGGAGTTCATTCACATGCTGCCCCTGGGCCCTCCCTCTCTCATTCAGCCGGAAGACACTGCTCCTCACCTAGCAGGTGCGGTGTCTAAGCTCCTGCAGAAGGGCACTGTCCAGTTATTGCCCAGTTCTGCTCTTAGCAAGGGTTTCTATTCACGCTATTTCTCAGTTCCTAAGAAAGATAGTGAATTATGCCCCATCCTTGATCTCCGTAACCTAAATAAGTTTCTTTCCATTAGAAAGTTCTGAAAGGTTTCCTTGTCTCAGGTGTGGCAGTTGTTAAAATTAAACTGGTAGTTCATAGTCTTGGACCTGAAGGATGTTTATTTCCATATCTCCATTTACCCAGCTTACAGAAATATTTCTGTTTTCAGTGTGGTGATTCTTACTGTCAATAGGCTGACCTTCCCGTCTGGCTGGCTACAGCCCTGCAGGTCTTCACTAAATGTATGCTTGTAGTTTTTGCCTTTTTGAGGTCCAAAGGCTGTATTATGTTTCCCTATCTAGATGATTGGCTGTTGACTACTCCCTCTGAGGGTTCATTACAGGATCATCTATCCCTAAGCTTGTCAGTCATGACGAAGCTGGGGTTGACTGTTAACTGGGATAAATCCAAGCTTACTCCCTGTAGGTTCGCCCATTTCATTGGTGCAGATATAGATTCCTCCAAGGGTCATGCTTACCTACCCCCTGACCACCTTTCTCCAATTAGAGCTTTAATTGCAAGTTTCAGGTTACTTCCCAGGCACTTCAGATACAGAGGCTTTTGGGTTTCACAGCGGTGATTCCATTTGCCAGATTTCATTTAAGTCCCTTGCAAAATTGGCTCATGAGGATGTTTAATCCCGCCATCCAGGTGGAATCCACTTGGCTTTCGGTATGCACAGCATTTATTCGGTTACTTGAGTTGTGGACCCAGGATGCTACTCTTTAGTGCAAACCCCCTTTGGAATGCAGCGGCATATGTACACAATCACTATAGATGCCTCTCTCCTGGGTTGGGGCACACATTGCGGTGGCCTTACTGTGTGGGGGTTCTGGTCTCCCCTTGAATCCTCCATGCACATTAATTTCTCAGAACAAAGGGCTATTTGCTATGCTGTTTTCTCTTTTGCACTTACTCCATGACAAACATGTTCAGATTCAGACAGACAACACTACGGCCAGGTTTTATATCAACAAGCAAGGGGGCATGGGGTCATATTCCATTTGCCAGATTTCATTTAAGTCCCTTGCAAAATTGGCTCATGAGGATGTTTAATCCCTCCATCCACTTGGCTTTTGGTATGCACAGCCATTATTCGGTTACTTGAGTTGTGGACCCAGGATGCTACTCTTTAGTGGAAACCCCCTTTGGAATGCAGCGGCATATGTACACAATCACTATAGATGCCTCTCTCCTGGGTTGGGGCACACATTGCGGTGGCCTTACTGTGTGGGGGTTCTGGTCTCCCCTTGAATCCTCCATGCACATTAATTTCTCAGAACAAAGGGCTATTTGCTATGCTGTTTTCTCTTTTGCACTTACTCCATGACAAACATGTTCAGATTCAGACAGACAACACTACGGCCAGGTTTTATATCAACAAGCAAGGGGGCATGGGGTCATTGTCTCTCTGCAGAGAAGCTGCAAAAATCTGGAATTGGGCAAACCAGAACACCTCCCTTCAGGCCATTCATATCGCTGGGGTACACAACACTACGGCAGATGCACTGAGCAGATTCACCATCTGCACCATGAGCAGTCACTGTCTAGGAAGTACATCCTCCCAAGTTTCAGGCAGTGGGAATTCCCTGCAGTTGACCTGTTTGCCACCTCATGCAAAGCCAAGGTGACTGTCTTCTGTTCACAAGCAGCCCACGATTCACAGTCTCTGGGGGATGCCTTTCAGATTCCCGGGTTGGGGAGCCTCTTCTATAACTTCCCTCCTCTTTCGCTCATAGGGAGAGTTCTGGGCAGGATTTGGGTTCAAGGTATTTTAGCTGCTCCCTTTTGACCCAGGCAGGTTTGGCTCATGGAGCTTCTGCTCCTGTCCAAGGGGCTCTGCATCCCACTGTCCCACTGGAACCAGCAGTAGACTTCCTAACACATGGTCCCCACATGGCATCAGGATGTGGCCAAGCTCCATCTGACAGCCTGGCTTCTGAACCCCCCAGATTAGTTTTTTCACAAGGGGTGTTTCAGGACCTGCTTCATTCACAGAAACTCTCCACCCATAACTCCTATGCTAGATTTGCAGACTGGATCAAGAACAGGGGCTCTGTCCCTTCATCTAGCCTCATGCCCCTGGTTTTGGAATATCTCTTGTCTCTTAAGGACTCCGGCCCAGCCCCCTCCTTGGTGAAGGTGCACCTGGCGGCAATTTTGGCCTTCCATGATCTCATGGATCGGGTCTCAGTTTCCCTCCCATTGCACATCTAAGCAATTCCTGAAGGGCCTCTGTAATATGTGCCCACTGAAACCGCAGTGGTCTCTCTCCCTGGTTCTCTCCCGGCTGAGGCTAGCCTCCTTTGAACCACTTTCTAGTTGCTCCCTGCCTCTTCTCTCTCTCAAGTTGTGTTTTTGGTTGCAGTTGCTCTGCTAGGAGGGTGGAGGAGCTGGCTGTGCTCAGGGATGATTACCCATTTGTCCATTTCCCCCCTAGTTTTGAATTCTTACCCAAGGTGGTTTCTTCATACCACTTGTCACAGCCGGTTTCTTTGGCTGTATTTTTTCCTCATCCTGTGTCCCCAGCAGAAAAAGCATTACACAGGTGGCACTCTTAAGAGACTGAGCAGATTCACCCTCTGCACCATGAGCAGTCACTGTCTAGGAAGTACATCCTCCCAAGTTTCAGGCAATGGGGATTCCCTGCAGTTGACATGTTTGCCACCTCATGCAAAGCCAAGGTGACTGTCTTCTGTTCACAAGCAGCCCACGATTCACAGTCTCTGGGGGATGCCTTTCAGATTCCCAGGTTGGGGAGCCTCTTCTATAACCTCCCTCCTCTTTCGGTCATAGGGAGAGTTCTGGGCAGGATTTGGACTCAAGGTATTTTAGCTGCTCCCTTTTGACCCAGGCAGGTTTGGCTCATGGAGCTTCTGCTCCTGTCCAAGGGGCTCTGCATCCCACTGTCCCACTGGAACCAGCAGTAGACTTCCTAACACATGGTCCCCTATGGCATCAGGATGTGGCCAAGCTCCATCTGACAGCCTGGCTTCTGAACCCCCCAGATTAGTTTTTTCACAAGGGGTGTTTCAGGACCTGCTTCATTCACAGAAACTCTCCACCCATAACTCCTATGCTAGATTTGCAGACTGGATCAAGAACAGGGGCTCTGTCCCTTCATCTAGCCTCTTGCCCCTGGTTTTGGAATATCTCTTGTCTCTTAAGGACTCAGGCCCAGCCCCTCCTTGGTGAAGGGGCACCTGGCGGCAATTTTGGCCTTCCATGATTTTGTAGATCGGGTCTCAGTTTTTTCCCCATTACACATCCAAGCAATTCCTGAAAGGCCTCTGTAATGTGTGCCCATTGAGATCACCTGTGGTGCCGCAGTGGTCTCTCTCCCTGGTTCTCTCCCAGCTGAGGCTAGCCTCCTTTGAACCACTTTCTAGTTGCTTCCTGCCTCTTCTTTCTCTCAAGATGTGTTTTTGGTTGCAGTTGCCTCTGCTAGGAGGGTGGAGGGGCTGGCTGTGCTCAGGGACGATTCCCCGTTTGTCCATTTCCCCCCTAGTTTTGAATTCTTACCCAAAGTGGTTTTTTCATACCACTTGTCACAGCCTGTTTCTTTGGCTGTATTTTTTCCTAACCCTGTGTCCCCAGCAGAGAAAGCATTACACAGGTGGCACTCTTAAGAGGCCTAATCTATTTGACCTGAAAAGCAAGGAAAGCAGATGTGAACAAAAATAATACAATGCTAACAAATTTCAGATGGGTAACCTAAAGCAGTGATGATGACAATTGGTGTGAATGTCACTGTGGATATACATGTTTTCAGTATGGAAATCATAACAGAACAATTCCAGACCTTTATATTCAAGATGGCCTTTGTTCATTATAGACATATTTCTGTGTTCCAATTTGGTTTAGGGGGCATCGTTCAGAAGTGAAAGTTACATGCACATCTGTTTCCCTCAGTAAAGGATGTGTCTGATTAATTCAAAATTAGATCTTAGGCTGTTAGTACAAATGTACATTTTAGGTTAAATCTATGCAGCACTGTCCTGTGAACCAAGTTAGGGCATTTCTAGGCTACACGTTTAAAAATAGTATCACAGTCATTCATTTTCCCCAGGGAACCCTGAGAACTGCAGTTGGCTGCTAACAAAGAATCGGCAGCATCCTCACCAAGCAGCCCACAGGCACTAAAGGGATCCCCTAAATAAGAACAATATGAATGTGCTATTAATTTTAAAGTTTATGACTGAGAAGTCCAAACATGATAGTTAGTATTAGATACCATGGTACAAACAGAGGTTTATTTATTTTTATTTTATTTATTTATTAGACCAGCACTTTGAAGCGGATCCAGTACGCTATTGGCAGCCAGGGCAGTGCCTTCAGCGCAGGCTGGATATGGTCCCGCCTGGTAAGACCCATCAACAGCCTGGCTGGCGCATTCTGAACTAGCTGCAGCTTCCGGATTTGCGACAAAGGCAGCCCCATGTAGAGAGAATTGCAGTAGTCTAACCTCGAGGTGACCGTTGCATGGATCACTGTGGCCAGGTCATTGCGGTCAAGGTAGGGAACCAACTGCCGCACCAGCTGAAGATGGTAAAAGGCTGACTTGACAGTGGCTGCCACCTGGGCCTCCATCATTAAAGAGGAGTCCAGCAGCACCCCCAAATTCCTAACCCTCGGCGCTGGTACCAAAGGTACCCCATCGAAGGTTGGGAGAGGCAGCCCCAACCCTGAACCGATCTGACTCAGGCCCAGGACCTCCGTCTTCGCCGGGTTTAGTTTCAGCCAACTCAGTCTGAGCCAACCAGCCACGGCCTGCAACGCCCGATGAAGGTCATCAGTACCGGAGTCCGACTGGCCACCCAACATCAGATAGAGCTGGGTGTCATCTGCATATTGATGACACCCAAGGCCCCCCCCCCAAGGCCATAGCCCGAGGGGGCGCATATAGATGTTCTTTACTTGAACAATACTGTCTTTATTTTTTTCAGATATGGCAGAACTTTCTGATTCTTTCCCAGTTGCCATGAGATCATTTATAGCACAAAATCTAGGTGTAGGATCATGCTGTACTTGCAACCTTGGGGCCATGCAAACAGCTCTTCCATGGTTGTGCAGTGGCACAGGGCTGCTGTCACTCTGACAGCATTCCATTCCCCAGTACATCTTTACTTCTGGGTCAAGGAATGGAAAGGCTGCATGAAATCACTCAATTAATTGAGGACTCAAAGTTTCAGAGCAGCCATAATCAATAGTATGCTGCATAAAACAAAATGTTTTGCCCCGTAATAACAATAAGTTTTATTGTAGGGACAGAGGTTTGACTATGCTTCCTATTTTCAGGTTTGTATAGGAATGACTTATAGATTTAATCCTTTACACTTAACTATATTTGTAGTAATAGGTAACATGCCTACACTCCTGGTGGAACTGCCTGGCCTCTGTCAGCTTCAAAGGATAATAAATTAGCTGAATTAGCAAGGAGTCCTTTCACTCCTGAGAAGTGAAAATGGCCCAGGAGCAAGCCTAAATGAATGACCCCCTGCTATGCTACAAGCTACTCAGCTCAGTGGCACCAACAATGGGCATCATCCCTCAAACTGGAAGCAGTGCAAGGGGGAACAGTTGGTGAGTTGACACAGACTGCCATGGCTGGTGAGGGGTCTGGGCCAAGCAGCTCCTGAGGCCTGAGCAGAGTTTTTGGGGCTTGGAACCAATGTTCCCTTTAAGCTGTGGAGTCTTGTGAGCAAAAATTCTACTTTGTGAGCTACTGGCATTAAAGTTGTGAGCTGGCAATTTGGCTCCTGCATCAATTAGTTTGCTCTGGAGCCATCCTTCCTGAGCTAAGACAAAAAGGAGTGAGCTGGAGGCTAAAAAACTGTGAGCTAGCTCACACTAACTCAGCTTAGAGGGAACAGTGCTTGGAACTGCTTGCTCCTGGCCATCGCAGCATTATAAGGCAGTGGCCCACCAGGAAACTTCCCTGTAAGTTTAATGGCCAGTCTACTCCTGTCTAAAATACTCCATTTTCCAGGTGTCTGAGAATGAAAGAAACTGTGTGGAAAGAAGTAAATGCTGACAAGGATCAGAGTGTACCTATTGTCCCAGTGTTTTCCATATTCTAAGGACTTTTATTTAGCAGATCAACTAGCACTTTGCAGGACTAATTCTTGGATACTTCAGGCAAAAATTAGGATTCCCCCCAAGAGCTGCTTTCTGAAGGGGGTGGGCTCCAGGCCACTAGCAAGACCAGTTGCTGTCTAACTTTTTCATCCTTGATCTGCCAGTTGAGAAGTCAGTTGATGACTCGGGGCTGCCACCAGTGTTCCCTCTAAGCTGAGTTAGTGTGAGCTAGCTCATAGTTTTTTAGCCCCCAGCTCACAGATTTTTGTCTTAGCTCAGGAAGGATGGCTCCAGAGCAAACTTAATTTATGCAGTAGCCAAATCCCTCGCTTACAGCTTTAGTGCCAGTAGCTCACAAAGTAGCATTTTTGCTCACAAGACTTCACGGCTTAGAGGGAGCATTGGCTGCCACTTATCCCTTATTCTTATATAGTCAATGGTTCTTTAAACCATGCCACTCTTTTTTAATGAGAAATGACAACTGAGTAGGCAGTTGTCACACAAAGAGGAGAGGATGCAACTCATCTGATCACAGTTTGAAGTGAAGGCATTACATTTTTATAGTCCAGCGGAGGCAATAGTACTATTGGATTCAACATATATATGTGGGTGGGGAAAACCTAAAAAAGAAGCCCAACATTTAACCAAGAAGATGTCCTGGCCACCAGATGGTAGGCAAGTCACAGTAACCACAAGGCCTTACAGCAGGGGTTCTGGATCACAGTCCAAAAGTCACAATGCAGTGGCCAGTAACACAGTCACAGGCAAAGTCAGAAGGCAGTCAAGGGTCAGGTTCCATATTTCAAAGGCAGAGTCGAAAGCAAGCTGATCCTGCACTGACTGTGGCCTCTCTGCAGCCTTATATAAGGAGTTTCCCTGTAGGTGCCACTGGTTCCCACATTAGTCTCTTCCCTACAAACTGTCAGCTCCTCTACTCATGAGGAATACTGGGGTCCAGATCCTGTGGAGACTTATCAGTCTCTTCTAGTATTTCCTTAGCAGAGGGGAGGTTGCAAGCTACCAGGCACACACTCCTGTGGCTGGTCCATGCCTCAGCCCATACCCATTTTCTCCTCTGCTTCTGGGGTATTTCAGAAGACTGTGGTGGATCTGGTCACAGGGGGGTCCATAATACTGGGGCCTCCAGGTCTGAGGGCCCTGCTGGTTCAGGGTCCCTTCAGGAAAGCTCTGACATCCCAACCTCACAGCGCAGGGCTCTTTTTGTAGCAGGAGCTCCTTTGCATATTAGACGACATACCCCTAATGTAGCCAATCCTCCAAGAGCTTACAGAGCTCTTCTTACAGGGGCTACTGTAAGCTCTAGGAGGATTGGCTACATTAGGGGTGTGTCGCCTAATATGCAAAGGAGCTCCTGCTACTGAGTCCGAGGGATCTATCAAGGATGGGCTTGGAGTTGGTTTGTCCTCCTCTTCCTCTGATGAGGACTTATCCTCTCATGCTGCACCATGGCAGTCCAAATTTCAAACAACAAGAAAGTGACTGATTTAGAATGGGTCTTTTTTCACTGTGATAGAGAAACCTCCTGTTGGATACATTTTGATTCCCTAAGTATCTATAAATAATAAAAACATAGGCTCCATGAATGATTATCATAAGAGCATACTGGATTGATTTAATCTGGAAAGCTCCAAAAGTGCTCCTGGACATTGCCTCATCTATTGTATTTGAAACACAATAATAAGTGCCACACTGGGCAGCCACATACCTGTTGTCTCTTCATACACAATACACATTCTATACCCGATGAGATCATGGATGGATAAGCCTACTGTAAGTGTTGGGTATTACAAGTTGAAAACACTCAGTATATCTGGGGTTAAATGTTTGTTTATGTTACTCACAGGAAGTCACATGTTTCTCATGTAACCAATGTTCTTTAGATGTAGGAAGCCCGGGACTTTTCTCCTTGATCTAGGGATTTGATTGGGACTAAAGTGTCAAGGTGTATTACCATTTTATGGCTTCTCTTCCTGTCTTTGTTTTGGTGTTCTGAAGAAGAAGGAGAGCAGCCATTCTCTCTTCTAGTTTTGTCTTTGTAGTGTAAGGATGTAGCCGATTATGCTCTTTTGTTATTTTCATCCCAGTTACCCTTCCCATGCTAGAATTTAGTAAAAACTTTATATTTTAATCACACATGGACTCTCAGTCTGAATTATTTTACTCAGGCTCTGCTGGGCTATATTATCTCTGCTAAATACCATTTTTTCAATATCTCATTATCACCCAACAATAAGGCATTCCTAAACAGAGTTACACCATTCTACACTGATGATGCCCAGCTATACATTACCCTAATCAGCCACTGGCTGCTACTGTCTCTGTCCTGGCCCAGTGTGCGAATGAGGTGGTCAAGTGGCTAAGGGAGAACGAACTGAAGCTGAATCCAGATAAGACAGGGAGATGCTGGTTAGAAGGGCCATTGCTTTGTTCTTCCTGTTATCGATGCTGTGTACCTTTTTTCTGAAAGTCTCTGTCAAGAGCTTGGGAGTCTGATCTCCTGTTAGAAAAACAGGCTCCATGACAGCAAAAAAAAAAAAAAAAAGCTCCCTCCCAGCTATATCTAATTAGAATGCTTGATCCCTATTTGCACATTTTTTATCTGACCATGCTGATCCATGCTACAGTAACCTCAAGGTTAGATTACTGTAACACGTTCTACATGGGGTTGCCTTTGAAGATGATCCAGAAACTGCAATGAGTGAAAAAAGTCAGCTCATGTGTTATCTAAGGCTAGCTGATGGGTCCGTGTCACTCTGTATTCTGAAGTCCTTTCATTTGCTGATTAGTTTCTAGGTCCAATTCAAGGTACTGGTGCTCTCCTTTACAGTGCTACATACTTTACAGCCCACATACTTGAAGGGATGCCTTTCCCTGTATGTTCCCATGCACCACCTCTATTCTGCTCAGCAAAGTCTATTATCAGTTCCTCCATCATCTAAGGCATCTTTTGTCACAGTCAAGGCTTGGGCTTTTTCAGTGGCACCCCATAACTTTGGAATAGCTCCTGTCCTCCTTACTTCACAGTGAGGATGCCAAACAGAGTTGATGCAGAATGCTTTCGGGATAACTTAAACCTGGGCAAAGGTGAAATACATTTCTGACTGGGCATAAATTAGTTTTAATTTAGCTTTTAATGTGTTGTTTTAATGTTTAATTTAAATGTTATTAAATTGCTTTGTATTGTTTTTCTATTGTTGTTTTTCATCTCATCCTAGATTGGCTGGAACAAAAGTGGGTATATAAATGTTTTAAGAAAATAAGTAAAGACTGACTTCAAAGGGCTTAGATATTGCACTGCTAAAGTGGTGATAATTAATTAACACTTTGGCCCTAATAGTCAGTTAGATCTTTAGACTGCCCAATCTCCAATTAGTACTCAACACATATCTGAAAGGGCCAACTTCAAAGCAAACTTCCCCAATGGGTAGTTCCAAATCTGCAAATAATGTTAGACCAGACCACAGTCCAGAGTAGATCAGAGTAGACAGCAATAAAAAGATCAACTAAAAAAAATCATTTTGAAAATGAGAGGATTTTCCTATTAAATGGTATCAGAATGTGTAATCAGAGTGTGATTGAGAATATATTGATTTGACCTATAAAACTGCCATCTATACAGTGTCAGGCCAGAGAAGTTACAATTATGTTCCTCTTTTGTTTTCTAAATTGCCATTATTTTAGATATTTTTACCAACAAACATACTTTTTTTGATTTTGTAATAATACCCCAGTTGCCTGGATGCTGCAGTAATGCTTACAGGTCTAGGAGTGGTTGCTGGGCAAATCGAAGGACCTGACCTGTTTTGTGGGGTTGTGTTTTGTGTGTGTGTGTGTGTGTGTGTGTTTGTCATATAATTCTAAGCAATCTCTACAAAAGTAACCTGTACTCAGAAGAGGAAAAGGTTCATTTGGGTATGTGGCATCACAGTAATGTGCTGAAGCCCAGAGGATGATTTTTTAGGCAGAACCTACAGCAAGCTTTGTAAGAGGAAGTGGTCCAGCTCCTTCATTTAGACTCAACAGGTTCATGACACAGTCACTGAATATTTTAGACTTTGTATTGAGTCCCCCTTGGGGGATCTCCTTCCCCTGTCTGACTACATGCATGCTCTCATGCAGAAATAATAAAGTATGGTATAGTCCTCCAAAAATGACTGTGCACTTTGTGCAGCAAATAGGAAACAAGTAAACATCCATTGGACTGCACAGAAAGTTCCTTAAAGGCACTATCAGGAAGATCAAATCCTGTTAGGCAGTCCAAAGGTGGCTTTAAAACACCACAAGACAAGCCTAAATCATGCAAAATAGCTCTGACAGGGACAAGAGGCTGAAAACACTGATAAATAGAGATTCAAGGAAGCTATGAAATACAAAGAGGAAATCTTAAATAACATCTACCCCAAAGAACACAGGATCTGCCAGATTAAATGTATCTAACCAATCCAGGAGGTATTTGGAAGAATAAATCTCTAGAAATATTTTTTTTAAACCCAACAACAATAAAAAGTCTTCTGTTCATCAGTAGCATACAGATACCTAGAACTGTCCACTAAAATATATAGACAAACACAAGGGATCACAGTTATCCTTACAGAAAATACAACAAAAAACAGACACACTGATGTGATGGCAGAAACATTTAGTAAATCTTTGCATGCTAAAACATTTTATAGGATTGTTATTGATAAATTCTTTATAATATTGCAAGGAAAAGTCCATTCATTTCTCTAAGCAAGGAAAAGTCCATTCATCTCTCAATGAGTACCTGGATTTAGGTTCATTTCGTCCCAGTTCTTCCTCAGGAGTAATCCTATTCTCTTCAGAGTTATCAGCCTCTTGATATAGCTCAGTACTTTGTTGGGGACACCTTAACTTCTTTTCTACACAGATGCAAAAACCTTCTCAGTTAGGCTGGCGCACTGCTCTCTACAAGCCTCAAGAGTATAATTTCTTCAAATTGTTATCCTGGAAAAAAAACCCATGGTAATTTAGAAAGAAAAACAACATGAAGCTGAATGGAATGTTATTTGATATTCTTTCAAACTTACCTGTAGTCACATTAAAAGTGTTTAAATTCGGAGCAAGCCAGTCTTGTCTTCTCTAACAGGTGCACAAAGCCTCCATGATTTTGCTGGCTTAAAAGTTCTTCATTAACACTGTATTAAAATTCCATCTTGGGGTTGAGAGCCTTTTGCCAGGCAAATATAAAATTTAGAAGGGTTTTAGCCGGTTAGAAAAGAAGGACTGGTTTGCTCCTAATATAATATAGTGCTCTCCTGAAGGGTGGCCAGGGCAGGCAATGTCACAGCAGAAGCTACCAATCAACAGCCTTCTCTGCTCCCTTTACAGTTAGTCAGCCTACACAAGGGTTGCCAGCTCCAGGTTGGGAGATACCTGGAGGTTTTTGTGGGTGGAGCCTGAGGAGAGCAAGGTTTGGGGAGGGGAGGGACTTCAGTGGAGTACAAGGCCATAGAGTCCACCTTCCAAAGTGGCCATTTTCTCTACCTGCTCTCTGTCGCCTGGAGGTCAACTGTAATAGTGGGAGATCTCCAGCCTCTACCTTGTGGTTGGCAACCCTAACATGCACAAGGCAGCCTCCTTAACTCTGCCCCCCTCCAGCCACTCATTTCTTTTCTTAAGCGGGGGTGGTGCAAAAATCATTGCCTGCTCCAAGGGAGGAAAAAGATGGGAAACAATGCAAATTAAGCCACTTTGCATGAGTTCTGATCATCACGAGGGACAAGGAACTATGCAGTGCACTGAAGCCCCCTCCCTCTGATCACCCCTTGTCCTACTGAGGCACCTCCTGGCTTCAGAAATGTCATGAGACAGGGCCCCTGAACATCTAGATCTATCTTTAAAGTTACGGGGGCTAGAATTGCACTGAGACCATCAGAGAGCTGGTTTGCAGACAGTTCCGCATTTTGCACTTGTGCAGAAACACCAAATTCCCACACATCCCTGAGTGTACTTTGGCCAGAAATTTGAGAGTACCAATGAGGCATGGATCTCACCATCAGATTTGCTTTTATCCTTTATTTATACACCTATGTCAGCGTGTGTTGCATTTTGCAAAGTACAAAAGACAGGTCTCTGCCTCAAGGAACTGATGGACTAAAATCTGACAAAAAGGAGACAACAGAGAGAGGGAGGGAGGGAGGGAGATGGAAGGTAGGATAAAGAGAAGAATACATCTTAATTCCCGCTCAGTGTGTTTAGGCTTTGTTTCAGTAGGGAGGGGAGGACAACCTTTGGACATGCCTGCTATATCTGGTTGGCCAGTGCTGGCCTACAGAATGCTGAGCCAACCGCTGCTTTGATTCAGCACAGTCTTATGTAGAGGAAGGGAGACATGTTCCATTCTTACTGGATTCCCAACAAAGTGTATGAAACAGTTTGAATATACTTTCCCAGTACAGACAGATGTGTTGGATGCAGCTTTGAAGAGCAGGATAAAAATGTAAAAGTCATATAGAAAAGGAATGCATCATCATCATCAGGATTCTGTCCTTCTTGGTGAAGGCTGGACATGCTTAGGATCTCATGGACAGTCCAACTTTTCTACTGTAAGCAGGCTTGCATCCTTCTAATGGAGGGTGTGCCTCTAGGATCACACTGTTAATGGCTTCTTAAGCTCTCAGGGTCTCATGGACCCTTCCTTCTACAAAGTGCTCTTAGCTTTAAAGGGGAGGGGAAACCTAACATCCAGTAGGAAGTACCAACTCTGTTTTGAATTAAGTATTTTCCTCCTCTTTCCTAGCAGGGGATAAATCTGGAAACGAACACGAAGAAGCAAAGCTTCAGAATGCCAGCAAGCAGATAGTGCACACCGCCATTCAGCAGGCCGTAAAACAGCTCTCCCAGGAGAACCAGCAAAAGGCCAAGGGAACAAACAGCAGCGTCAGCCTGCAGCTCGAAAGAGGGGAATTAACCAAGAAGCACGAAAAAAAGTAAAAGGCCACCAGGGCTGCTCTTGGATCGTCCAGTCTGTTGCCTTCTTCTTAGTATCTGCTGTCTCACTGAGACACCATTACTACAGAAAAGAACAAACCAAAGTGTAATCAGCACATAGATGTATACAACTGCAATAGTCTGCAACTGAGAAATAGGGTTTTAAGTGCATTAGGTAATGTAACAATATTTATGCAGTGCCTCTTAACATGTAACGAAACAATGCTGCGGCTACTGAAGTTGTGTCAAATGCAAGCCTTTTGTAGAGTACAATTCTAGATTCAGAACATGTACCTGTATTCTTCTGCACATCATCAGTGTCTATTTGGCTAGCAGAAATCTTTCCTAGGAATCCATCACACAGTGACACACAAAGTTGGAAAATATACTTTAAGGTTCCTCAAAGAGGAGTCAAAAGACAGCAATACAATTGGTACCAAAACTATCCATGAACGAGCCTTTCATAACTAGGTGGGCCATAATCCAATACAGAGTTAAACATGCTTTAACCCACTGATTTCACTTCTTACTCTTTTAACCAGCACTCCAGGTTGGGAACTGAATGGTGCAAAGAAAGTTAGGTGCCACTAAGTCCCATTATAATCAATGAAACCTAAAAAGCTTTAGCCCTGCAATTAAATTAAGAACATGAGATGTGGATAAGACCAGTAGTCCATCTAGTCCACCATCCTGTTTCACCCAGTGACCAACCAGTGGCCAACAGGGCACAGAGGCCAAACCATCCACCTGATACTGCCTCCTAACACTGGAATTCAGAGCTTTGCTGCCTTTGTATATGGAGGTTCCCTTTAGTCACCATGGCTCATAGCCACTGATGAACTTTTCTTTGTGAATATGGTTAATCCCCTTTAAAGCCATCCATGTTCATGGGAATTGTTACATCCACTGGCAGTGCATTTCACAATTCAGTTACTCATTGAGCGAAGAAGTACTCCCTTTCCATATCTTTCAGTCGTTAAGAACATGAAACATTCTGCTCTTTACTAGATTGCGTATCTCTGTGTCTAATGTTAATTCCTCTGTTCACATGCATTTAGATTTATAGTTGCTTAGTACCGTAGGAGTTTCTAGCACATAAAATGTCAGTAGCATTATACACCTGCACAGTGAGCAATGTCCGTTCATCTCAGTGAGGCTTGTGTTAGAAAGATTCACAGCGGACTTTGCCCCACACAGACATTGTTGGGTTGATCTAGAGCCAATTTGCCCACTTGAAAGTATTGGCTTCAGTCAAGTAACTCCAAAGTGTACATGGAGTTCCACGCATGAAGTGTTTTCTCTTCCCATGAACACATGAACTCTCCTTCTGTGCTGTGAGAAATCTCATGAAGATAATGGGAAGCCAATGCATGCACTTTGGATTTTGCTCATTATATACAAGAAAAATAATCCAAAGGGGAAGTGGAGATCTTTGGCTTCCTATGTTGAGCTCTGTATATTCTTTCAATCCACAAAAACCTCCCAGACTGTGTTTTATGTCCTTATATACATTCCTTGCTTAAAGACAACTATATATTAAAGTATCACTTCAAAATCTGCTTGATGGTTTCAGAATAAATAAATATAAAGAAAAGCTTGATATTAATTATGGCTTAACATTCACAGTTATGTTTTTTTTAAAAAAATGTTGTTTGGTTTCATGCTGAGATTCGTGATGACCTGGTTTCAAATTGGGTTTTATTGCTCAAAATACAGAAGTATACAGTATTGTTTAAATTATGTCTGTTGCACCGCCAATCTTTGACAACTGCAGAATATACTGATCACATATATAACTCATAGAGGAAAGTATAATTGTTGTATTGCATGTGTCTTATTCAGCTAGAGCACCACATTAGGGATAATGATTTCTTCTGCAAACTACAAATAAAGCTCTGATCTGTAAATTGTACACTTGGAAAAGAAAGGCAACAAAGTCGGAAGAATTTGAATCACAGTGATATTTCTGAAACAATCTTGAATCTACAGAAGGCTTGTACTGTGCATATGTATTGGATGTCCTTCCCTTTCTGCTCGATCACGTTTTCTTGGGTCTACAGAAAGCAGACACTCTGGTGCCGGTGGAGGACTAACTTAATGGTACTCAGCATATTCTACATGGTAATATAGACGTTATAGATGCTAGGAAAAGTTGAAGGCAGCAGGAAAAGAGGAAGACCCAACATGAGATGGATTGACTCAATCAAGGAGACCACAACCCTCGGTTTTCAAGACCTCCGAGTGGCTGTTGATGATGGGACATTTTGGAGGACATTGGTTCATGGGGTCACCATAGGTCCAAAGCAACTTGATGGCACTTAACACACACACACACACACACACACACACACACACCATATAGATATGGATGGGGATGGTAATATCTGGGAACTGCCCTCACAGAATCCCACGTGCAAGTGTATTTTGATTCTTGATGTGGAAATGTATGTATGTGTTTTAAAGTATCAGAGGGTTTTATATTAAGAGAAGATGGTCTGAAATATTTACAGTGTCTGGATGTGTCTCACAGCATCCAGTGAACAGCTTCTTGTGGAAAACGTATAAGAAATTCATCCCAACAATTATCTAAAACAGTTGCCATAATCTTATGAATGAGGAACAAAAGTCTCTCACAGACAGCATTAAGAAATTTGTGCTCAGTAGAGGAAGGTTCACTCCCACCCACAGTGAAAGTCAGAGGTACCTCCTTCTCCCCAACACTTCACTTTTCACAGCTATGTCAGACTTTGATTATTTCTAGATTTCTGTGGCAGGAAATCTGTTGTATCTTTGGTATTTTTAAACAGTATGCTTTGGGGCAGAATACTTTATATCAGCCCTGCTAGCTTTAAGAGACTTAACGGAAGTTTGGTGTCATTGTGATCCATCGCTATGCACGATGCTTCTAGGCACTAGCTGCAGCTGAATTCACCTGAAGGACTCCATAGTGTTCTAGGCCCAAAGACACCCCAAGATTAGTGCTTTGTTATTTGATCACACCAATCTAAGTGTTGCCTTGCATCTTCCACATAATTCTTGAAAATAAACAACTCTGGGTTAAGTACAGAGATAGCTCAGATTTTGTCTGCTATTTCCACAACACAATAGAAGCTGTGGGATATTTGTCTGACATGCAGCTGTTAAATTATAGGGCCAGTGACTTTTTAAAAAGAATCTGTTTATTTATTTAAGAAGACAGTGGGGGTACAGAAAAGAAATGGGAAAGGGGATATACAATGCAATTGCATCTTTCAAGGACAATCAATACAAAATGTATAAGACAGAAGATAGTTTTTCTTACATCCCCTCATTATAATTTTTAATGTATTATCTATAATATATTTCTATTGGAATATGATTGTATTCAACGTTTTTAAGTTTAAGTGTCAGACTTCATAGTTAATCAGTTTTGACTACATCATTAGTTTCATCATTGCTACATATTCAATATTACATATTTTCACCTCTTTAGGTGAAAATTCATTCATTAGGAACTTTAACAGATAAAAAAGATATCAAGGTGCAAAGGAATGTCTATTAGATATCTCATATCAAGAACCCATTTGTATTCAAGATGTTACATTTAAAGATTTTAATTTTAATTCTACTTCTATCTCATTATTATACATTTGTATATAATATTTGAAACTGCTTAAGGACAGTGACTTTAACAGCTTCAAAACATACGGAAATTCAACACATCATTTCTGACCTTAGCAGCTGACCCATTCCTCAGGTGAGATATTAGGTCAAGCATAATTGTTTCACCTATGGTTAAGTGCTGTTATAGCTGCTGCGGTAATCTACAGCAGGGGAAGGTAGACTTTAAGTTTCTAGGAGATAGTTCATTCCCCCCCTCCGAGAGCCATGATAGCTTCAAGCCACAAAATGGTAGCTTGGTTGGGGCAGCCACTCACAAAATGTCAGCTTGGTGCAAGGGCTCATGTAGAAAGGATGAAGATGAAGGGTAGATAGGAAAGGGTGCTGTTGCTGTCATTGCCAAATCCAGTGCAAAGGTGCATGTGTTTCCTTCTACTTCAAATGAAGGAGAAAGAGGAGAGGAGCTGATCTGGTAGCTGTAAAGGGAGAGATAAAAAAATTGTTATGTCAGCCAATGGAGGAGGGATGGAGAGCCACTTTCAACAGCTTGGAGAGAAACTGGTCACTTCAAAGTCACTCTCTGCTCTCCCTGATCCTCATAATACCATCTAACAGTTTTAATGGTCGAGCTGTCAGCCACAATGAGAATCTGGTTGGTGGGGGAAGACTGCTACATCACTTCCAGGGAAAACCCAGGAGGGATGTCACACCTTCCTAGGAATCTCTGGAAACTCTATGTGTCCCGGTTCTTGGGTCCCGGGACTTAACCCACACACCCCAGGGACCCCAACGACTTCCAACTCACCCAGTAGACCCACAGATCAAGAAGACCTCGCAACGCCAGACCCCGTCAGCATAGCTGAGGCACAACAGTCCGGACCAGTCCAACCGTGAAACGAAGAGTCTCAAGGAGCAGCAGGAGAGGCCGACGGTGCCAGGGAGAGGCTGACAGTGAACACACAAACACATGAGACCCCACACGTCGGCATAGCTCCGACCACACCCAGGCCATAGGGACGGTGTTGGGATTCTTAATTCAGGGTCAATGGTTGTATTGCAAACACAAAAGCCACACTTAGTAAAAGAAAAATATCTTTACTATAAAAACAAAATAAAACATGGGTATGGTACTTTGGATAAAAGAAATAAAATAACAAGTTACATACTTAGTTACTCTCAGTAATAAATGCTAATCTCTTGGCTTCTAGAAGAGAACTACCTCTTTGGTTCACACAAAGGGCCATAAACTTGTGGATACATTAATACTAGATCAAAGCATTTCTGCAAACAAGTTGTTAGTTGACCAATACAAAGGTTACAGGTCACTTCATTAGGATAAATAACTCCCATAAACTTTCCCGCCGTTGAATATATTATGTAACGTAACATCCTGTTTGCTAACAAACAACATTTAACTCTGTAATGGCTGAAGTGTAAGCAACTTGCAATTCCAACAGGTGGCATCAGAGCTTATCATGGGGGGCAGAGGTTATCATGAGAGGGAGGTGGGGACGGGAGACAGTGCTGGGAGAGGGAGCTGGGTATAAAGGAGAGGGAAGCAAAGGGGCCGGGGAGGAAGGATGTGCTCGGAACTATCTGACACAGGCAGAGAGAGAAGGAGTCCAGGAAGGACGCTGAGAAGCTGGGGAGCTGATGCATGGAGGTAGAGGGACTTACGGAGTGTCGTCAAACTCTGTTCCCTACCCATCTGAGGCCCCAACGCTCCCCCTCTTCTTTAACAGGCCTCAACTTCCAGAACCGTCGGACCTCCCCCGCCTTGAGTCATCACGGCCATGGGAGGGTCCATGCCAGGAGCCCAGGGCAGGCTTGACACTATGGTAAAGTCACAGAGTTCTCAACAATTCCTAGAGTGATGTGACATCAGTTCTGGGGTTCCCTGGAAGTGACGTAATGCCATCTTGCAACAGCATTTTAAAAAATGTCCCCTTCCACCAGCTGCCAGAGTACTAGCAGGCAATGGGAGCTGAAAGTGGGAGATCTCCTGCCCTCAGACATGTACATGGCTAGCCTATTAAATGAGGGTTACAGTACATAAACTACTGTGTGGTATCTTCCCCCAAATTAGTCTTAGGACATTTGCATAAGGAAAAAATGAAAATGATACTCTCTTGCTCTAGAACTATACACTGAGAGATTAAAGCCAATAGTGGGGCCTCCTTTGGAATCTGCAATCCAAAGTATCTGCTTCATCATATTAAGGCTAGACTTGTGGGCTCTTCCTCATGCATTAATCACTTATTGCCATAGGTCACTCCTATTCCTGCTCATGTTCATTCAAAATTGAATCTCTTTGATTTCATTGGGATTGACAAATTAGGACTTCAGTCCTAGAGTCTGCTCTAGCATCATGCATGCAATCGGTGTGGCAGGATAGGTTTCATCTCTAAATGCCTGTCATACTTTATTAAGTCAACGCTATGTGAAATGAAAGTGGCTTGTGTGTCTCCTGCCTTGTGACTAAGCTCAGATGGAGGATAAATAATGGGTTCCACACAACTACTTAATTCTGTCATATTTCAGGAACAACTGATTGCATGCTAAGTGCTCATAATACAAAAAGAAAGTAGTTCTACAGCATGATTTTTCCAATGAGTCATCACTCAGCTGTATGCCAGGCACTCCAGGAAAGGACAAGGAGTCAAATCTCCTATGCATTTCACAATGCAAAAAAAGAGGAAATCTTGCATCCAAAAATACCTATCATTATGTCTTTAATTACTAAAGTGTTCTGAATTTGTTTGATTCCTACAAGGTTCTTATGTTCGAGTGTGATTGGCAGCTTCTCATTCTAGGTGGTTTATCAAGAGTGGTAAGGATTGGGCTTCGTTTTTGGGTCTCTGCTGCAGTTTGTGGGCTTCAACTGAAGTTCAAGGATGGCATTATGAAAGGGAAGCCATAAATGTCAATTACTCATCAACTCTTTTCAGTAAGCTGTGAAAGACTCATCTCACTGGTTTCCTTCAAATGCTCATGCATTTCCCTGGACCTCAGGAGGAGTGAAAACAAGGCTGTAGGGCATGACTTGCCTTCTGGGCTAGCCAGGACTGCATCACACTAATCAAGTAGGCAAGCAGGGATGTTGAAATAGCAAAGCCTAAGATGACCAGTGTGGTCGTAATTGGGGCAGGGGCCAAATGTGAAAAAGTAACTTTGGCTTTGGCTCCTGAAGTGCAGTTGTGGGCATGCAAGAGGTCAAGTCCGATATGACAGGCAGCAGGGCCAGAGACAGAAGGCAGGCGTGAGCAATGAGAAGGTCAAGTCCCCCAGCAGTAACAGATCAAAGGGGAAAGCAATGCAGAGTGAGATCCTTCCCCAATGAACAAATTACTAGGACTGAAGAACTGTCAGAGGCAGAGCTTATATAGCTCCAGCCATATGCTTGGGCTGGGTCAAGCTTCGTTTCATAGAATGGCCACTTGCATGGCTGCACTGTGCTCTCTTCGGGCCCAGACAGAAAGTCTTGCCTTTAGCTGTGGTGGTCAGAGAATAACGCCCTGGTTCTCAAGGTTTGAGACTGTTGGTGCTTTATCCTGGTCGATAGGGCTTCAGGCAGCTCGGTCAACTAGTGGTCAGTATGATAGGACACCTGCTCAGCTTCAGTTGACTGAAGCCACCTCCCTGCCTCCCAACATCAGCCAGTGAAAGATTAACCAGTCACCAATTGGGCTAAGCGCAACTTTCTTTCTTTTTTTGGCTCTAGTTCCTTGATTGGCATGCTATGCCTATTTTTGATACAGAAGGTAAAGTTTTCATGCAGTTCAATTTTGGCTTATTAAACCGTAGATTCAGGTCACTACAACTGACAGACTTGGTGTGGGAAGGACAGAAATGAAAGATACAGGGTATAATGAATATCTGCCTATAGGCACAGGGGTTCCGAAGGGCTGCTTACCTGAACCTTCTGGCTCAGAAGGAGTCAGGATATACTTGTGAGCCCCAATGGTATCATTTAGTCCCAAGTCTCACTAGCTTGGGAGGGGGAGATGATCCAATAGAATCTCCTAAGGGGTATAGTCCTAAGGGGTATAGACACTGAAAAGGAAGGAGCAGTTCTATTGGGTTCCGAAGGGCTGCTTACCTGAACCTTCTAGCTCAGAAGGAGTCAGGATATACCTGTGAGCCCCAATGGTATCATTTAGTCCCAAGTCTCACTAGCTTGGGAGGGGGAGATGATCCAATAGAATCTCCTAAGGGGTATACTCCTAAGGGGTATAGACACTGAAAAGGAAGGAGCAGTTCTATTGCTTCCAGCCAGGGTGGGGTTGCCCAAGCCACGGACAGAGCAATCCTGTGCTGTGCCTCTATGGTGGAGCTGGTAGTTGCATCCATCAGTGGATAGTTACACAGTGGCCAAATAGTAAAAAGGTGCCCCAGCAATGTTTCTGGGTGCTGCTGTGGCATCATCCTTTGCAATCCCACTGCAGCATTCTGTTCTGGTGTTGTTGCGAGGCTGGGGTGGTGTGATAGACAGGGTAGGTAGGAACAATAGGAGTCGTGAGTCGAGGAGGCTGAGCCAAGCATCTGTCACTAGCAGAGGGCGGAGAGGGGCAGGCCACAGGAACAGTGCTCGTCCTCTGCCACACACACCCTTAAAGAGACCAGCTTCTGTTACAAGCCCCGGCCACCTGTCAGTGGGAAAGGGGGGGAGACACTTGTCACCCTCGCAGGCACCCCATGGTGGCGCTGCACACACAGAGCACACAGGGCCCCAGAGGGTGACAATGGACAAGGAAGTGGATGTTAGGGTGCTCCCGCTCACTGCTGGTCATGACATTGAGGGCGTTCCTGTGCCAACCCACATGCCACCCCCACTGGAGACACAGCAAGAGGAGGGACTGGGGGCATGGGGTGCTGCCCCCCCCCGGAGAGACTCAGACAGGTCCTTCAGCAGCCTCTCATTGTGCACCTGTCCCCCACCAATGTCCCTAGCTATGGCAAGAAGCTCCTCCAGGTGCCCGGTGGCTGCTGTTACCGATGCTGCCAGCCCCTCCATACATTGCTGCCTCCTGGAAAAGGCATCCCACCACTCACAACGGCTCTCCAGCCACTCCCGCTCAGTTGATGTCCACATGGAGGGAAGGGCAGGTGGGATGAACTGTGCCAGATGCAGGCCCCATGCCTGAGGACCCAGCAAGGGGCCAGAATCCCCCTCCAGCCATGACACCTGGCTCAGGGGCTACTGCCCCACCACTGCCCCCCGCCCCCCCTGTCTTCCAAAGCAGGGCTGCTGCAATCTGAAGACACTGAGTCTACCCTCTGTGTCGCCTCCTTCTCAGGCACCAGGGCCAAGAAGCCCATGGTGCCAAGTGACCGCAGAACTATGGAGGCTGCTGTTGCCATTGCTGTGCACCTCCTCGGGGTCAGGGTGCGTAGTTTGTCCATGATGTCAGCAGCAAATGTCAGGGAATGGGAACCTGGGCACAAGGGGGGAATGCAACAGTCAGTCTGTGGGAGCTCCCAGGCAGGTGTCAAGCCCTTGCACTCCACCCCTTGGAGGTGCCTCACCTCCCTCAGCCCCTGGCCTGGGAGCCTGGCCACCTTGGCACTCCTCCCTGTCACTCAGCTCCATCTCCTCCTTGCTAGGCATGTGGAGGTGTTGGAGTTTCAAGTTGCTACACTTCAGTCATTACAGAGTTAAATGTTTTTTGTCAGGAAACAGGATGTTGTGTTACATAATGTATTCCACTGCGGGAAAGTTTGAGGGAGCTGCTTAGTCTAATGAAGTGACCTGTAGCTTTTGTATTGGTCAACCAACAACTTGTTTGTGGGAATGCTTTGATCTAGCATTAATGTATTCACAAGGTTTATGGCCCTTTGTGTGAAGCACAGGAAGCGCTCTCTTCAAGCCGCTGGGTAGATAGGAAGATGTAGTCGTTAGCAAGTAGAGCTGAAAAGCATGTAATCTTGTGTTTTATTTCTTTTTATCCAAAGTACCCTACCCATGATTTGTTTTGTAGTAAAGATATTTCTCTTTTAACTAATGTGACTCTTGTGTTTGCAAAACGACCATCGATCTCGAATCTCAGAATCCCTAACAGGAGGCAGGGTCCTGGGGTGGCAAGAGGTCCCAGTGGTGTTGTAGGAGCACCACCAGAGTGAACTGCCCTTATGCCAACGTTAACTCCGGGTTATGCCAACATAGGGCCCAGTCGGGTCCATATTCCACCCCCCCCCCCCAGAATTGCTCTATTACTGCATTAATGGCAAGAACAAGTCCTTTGAACTGCCTGGGAGCATTCAGAGTGAAAACAATGTCCTACAGGAAACATTTATCTCACAACTGGCTTCGTTTGCCCTAGTTATGCTATCAAACACCCAATCAGGTTTGCTTATACGGTGTCCTGACACCGTCATGTTCACTACATGAACCCTGTAGTGGTAAAAGAGAAGAAGCCATCATAAATAAAATATCACTGAGCAAAAGTTACGAGAGAGAGAATAGCTGTGAATGATGTCAAAATGACATAAATCAGGGATTTTTTCCAGTGAATATTGCAGCCCCAAAATGCAACTGAAAATGATGACAGGTGAAAATTTGGCACCAACTGAGCCACTCCAACCTATTTCTCAGTTTGATTAGATGCGCTCATTGCCCTCTTTGCATGATTACATTTTGGACCCAGACATATGTGAGTCCCAAAATAGGGCAATTCAGCCAAAGATTCCTGTGTTTTTTAATCCAAAACTGTCACCACACTTAACATTAATTTATTAGACCTTCATACAGCTTCCTAAAATAGTTTTGTGAAATCATTCCATGATGAATAGCTGTCAATCAGAGAAGCAAACAAGTTTTCACAAATGATCTTTCTATGGGGAAATTGTATTTGTCCTTTTACAAAAGCAAACAAACAAAAAATTCTGACCAGCCAGCCATTAAACAGTAGCCTGCATCAATCAAATCAAATCAGAAAGCCGCAGGCGCTTTGGGATGTCAGGCATTCTAATTTTATTACAAGCGTATTTGATCTTGCCGTATAATAGTGACTGGCTGGATGACTATCTCAAGTCTCTCCTCCCTTTGGCACCTACTGTGCCATTTCTCTAAGTGGCCTTCTGATAGGGCTGTCACCTGGCTGAAGTTTTATTAGCCAATTAACAGTGCAGTCCTAAGCAGAGTTACAGCCTTTTAAGACCATTAACTTCAAAAGATTTAGAAGGGTGTAGCTCTGCTTAGGATTGCACTGTTAACAGTGTGATTCTAAGCAAGTCAACTCAGACATAAATTAGTGTCCATGTAGGATAAGTGTGTTCAGGGTTCCAGTCTGAATGTCTTCGAAGTGATCAGTCAGTTTGGTAGGATGCTGAGATTTGTCTGGATATTTAGCATGAGAGAATAGACAGGGGAATGTTCACAACTATGTGAAAGTTAAGAAAAAGAGGGGACTATCAGCCATGCAGATCTCCTCCTTTTCCTTGGAAAACTAAAACACAGGAATGCAACCACAACAGCTGTTGAGGATGCTTTCTTTGCATTACTGATGACAAAATGGGCAGAAACAGCATACTTGGTGTGGCTCATTTGAGGAACCTCACTGAAGAGGCTCACATTGCAAGAAACAGAAATACTCAAAGTCTATATTCAGGCACCACAAATCAGCTCCCAAATCATAGTGTCCCGTCCCCCAAATCCCGAGTCTCCCATGGTGTCACTTCTAGTTTGTACCAGAAGTGATGTCACATGCCAGAACAATGCTGGCACTCCGCCTCTCCCTCCATTTGCCACCATCTGGAATTATATAAAAGCATTTGGAATTGTATTATATACTTTGAATGTATGAATTTCTGGAATTTTGTAAGATTATAAGCGCTTTTTGCATTATATACAGCTTGTTTGTTATTCATTATTTGTTGTTGACTATATGAGCTGTATCCCCTTTACATGTTAGACTTTCAGGTGCTAGCTGGGAGGTCTCCCAGTATAGTGGGAAATCTGCCAGTCCTGGGGGACTACCACTGTGCAATGTGAGAAAATACATGATGAAACATGACAGGTTAAGTTCTGCCTCTCCCTGAGAGCAACCAATGGGAGCTGATGGAACGTTGGCGAGAGGCTGACTATTGAAGAGCCGCTAGTTCAGTTGGAGTCAGAACTGACTGAGTGAAGAAGCAGTAAGCTTGAGCCAGCCTGTAACAAAACAGCAGCCTGCTGCTGACTGGGAGAAAGTCGACGTGTAACAAGGAATCCCAAAAGTCAAAACAGAGCTATGGTTCAAAATTTCAAGTGTGGAGAAACTTTGTACTTAGTTACCCAATTCACTTTAGTTAGGTCATGAAAAGAAGTTAACTCCTTGTTTGTTTAACCCCTATGAGCTGGATGTGCATGGTCTCAGGGAAACAAACGCGCGCACTCACACACACACACACAGGCAATGATCTTGGCCTATAGATAAATATATTAGGATATGAGTAAATGGTGACAGTGTATGAATGAAGCAGAGTTTGAGTCCCAGTACCAATAGCTCCATGAAGTGTCTGAGTGAGGGGGGCGGGGGACTATTAAAGGGGACTGGGCCACCCGGTCTGGTGGTGTGTGAAAGAGTCAAGGCTCTCTATGTATTTTAAAAGAGGCAAGATGATTGGTGAACAGTGACTGGCTGACTTATCCTGAAAATGGGTAATAGAGTTTGTGGAGGTTGGTAAGGTCTCCAGGTGAGTGAGTGGCGGGGGGGGGGAGGTCACAACTGGCATGTGAACATTTGAATATGCAAGCAGTAACTTAACAAACAGACCTGAGTTGCTAACAAACAGATGGAATACTTGGTGAAAATTTGGCTCCTTCTTCACAGCCAGCAAGTGGAACAGAACACTAGCTGAACCAGCTGGTGTCTGTATATCCCTAGTGATAGTTCATCTATATATCTAATAGCGAACTTGCCCCCGGAGTGCGGATCGCTAAATCAGCGCTCCGGGGGCAGCTGGGGGGCCGGAGGAGGTTTGTGCACACGTGGGCCAGTCCCCACATGTGCACAAAAATAAAAAAAGTTGAAAAAAAATTTGGGGGATGTTTAAATCCCCCCGAAAGTGCAAGAGCGTCTCCTGCACGTGCGCAGGGGACGCTCTGTAGCTGGCCTCGCCGCCGCTGCGCCGCAGCCGCCTCCTCCTCGGAGCCAGCAGGCAGGCAGGCAGGCAGGCCGGGCGGGCGGGCGAGGGAAGGACTGGCTTCGCCGCCGCCTCCTCCTCTTCCTCGGAGCTGGCCGGCAGGCAGGCAGGCAGGCCGGGCGGGCAGGGAG
>NW_015172009.1:504538-520915 GCF_001447785.1 Gekko japonicus
CGCCGCCGCCGCGCCCGGCGAAGGGGGGGAGGACCGGCCTCTCCGCCGCCGCCTCGGAGCCGGGGGGGAACCGGCCTCGCCGCCTCGGCGAGATCGAGCAGGGGGGAGGAGACGGAGCTCTTCTCCCCCCCCCAAGAGTATCGCGGGTCCCCCTCTTGTAGTTCCATAATCTCATTGCATAGCAATTGTGGGTTCCAGAGAGCCTAAAGATGCCAAGCTGAAGGATCACAGAAGGTGGAACACTATCAACAATGGGAGCCTTCTTACTTTACCTATCCCTGCCCCTCATTCCCCCTCTCAAACTACACATCAGCCTCATTTGGATCAGTCTCCAGTTAGCAGGTAACTGGCTGTTCCTGTGGCTTCACTTAAAGATGTGGATAAAGGCAATGACCAATACTGTATTTAGAGTCACGGATGTTACCAAGACATGCTTTTCTTTGTATATTTCAAGTTCTTTTTCTGATTTTGTATGTGTAATTTATCTCAATATCTCTTTGTTCACTTAATGAAGTTAGCAAGGCTCTTTTTTGATATTAAATTACACAGGCCACACAGACTGACAGTTTGAAGCCCTAAGTTTATTGAGCTGTCTGCTTTTTCTGTAGGTAACCTGCTTTATTAACAATTGATTTAATTTGCCCTATAAAACTACTGAATGGCCTTCAGTTTAAAAGTTTTGCGAAGGTTATGTCTGGGTAAAAGAACGGAAGTAAAATCGATTGAAGTTCCCAGGGACCCATTTGTGTGATGTCGGCATGTAGTAACCTTTAACAAAATCAAATTTGGGGCAGGTTTTGCTAGTGACTCCTCCTCCTGCTCCTTTGGATTATCATGGTTGTTATTATCATCTTTGTAATATGATTTGTATTTACACCCGGGAGGCATCTGTTGCCCTATGAGTTGATGAGGAAATTCTCATTGTACTGAGTAGGTGCCTGAGACCAAGGCAGGGGTGGTGCTGTTGTTATACTACCTCTCTTTTTGCAGGTACCAGATACCTCTACCTCCTAACTCTACCTGTTTCCTTGGGCTACTGAGTGCAAGCCTCTCTGCCTGACTTTCTTTGGATGTCAGGTTTTTCCTCTGTGACTGCTCTATAATTTTGCCTGCCTTCTTTGGGTTTCAAACATCTGCCTCTGTTGTTTTGCAAGTGAGAGTTTTAATTGCAAAAAAATGGAGTCATTCTCTGATTTCTTTCTCTTATTTTCCTGAAAAGTGATAGAGAGAATCCCCTAGGTGAGGAGGAATACAATCCCTGACTGTCTGGAAAATAAAGCTACAGGCAGGAATTTATTAACATAAGAACGTAAGAGATGCCAATGTTCGATCAGGCCAAAGGCCCATCCAGTCCAACAGTCTGTCACACAGTGGCCAAAAATAACAGGTGCCATCAGGAGGTCCACCAGTGGGGCCAGGACATTAGAAGCCCTCCCACTGTTGAACCCCCCCAAGCACCCAAGCACTATATTTTGATGTTCATTACCTGTTAAACAGGGAATCTTCCTCCCAGTTGTAAGAAACTTGGCAAGGAAGATCCCTATATGAGGGATACAGTATCTGGAAAATGCATATAAAATGATACAGCCAGAAGTGGGGTCCCCCATAAAACCAAGAGACAATATAAAGTATATAGGGATGCACACATACACAACAATGTAAGTCACAAACAATTAACAGAATTATAATAACAAAAATGGAAAGAAAGTATAATGAAAGAATTAATTGCTGGCACATGATGACATAAAACACAAAATATGTTCAAGTCAGTGAGTCCTTGATGGTCTGGATATTATTTATTTATTCATTTATTTATAGCTCACCTTCTTATTGAGGCTTAAGTAGTTGGTTTACAAAGTAAAAAGAGAGAAAAATGCAATCATATAGTGCAACTTTGAACATCAGACACCAAAGTATCAACAATCAGACAATTTATAAATGCAATGAATAATATCTATTTGAAGTGCATACACATGTACAAAATACAGTGTCAATAAATCATAAAGAAAATTCTGCAATGAATAATGTCTGTTTGAAATGTATACAATTAACAAATATACAAACTACAATTTCAATAAATCATAAGAAAAAAACTGTTTTTGGATCCAGACAGATATTTGTGTGATATTCACTCTGGGAAGATTTTGCGATCTGTGCCTGGCTGATTGGTTATTGCTCTTACTGAAAACAGACATAATCTTAAAAGTTTGAAGGTTACTGTTCTGTATAGGTTATTTCCCGAGGAAGAATTCCATTTGAAATGTTAAAAATAATCCAGAAATGATGTTGATAATAAAAAGTAGAGACATCACCCTGCCAACAAATGTCCGTACGGTCAAAGCAATGGTATTCCCAGTGGTAATGTTAATGGTTGAGAGTCCTTCACCAGTACTCAAAAATTGCCAGGAAAAACATCAACAACCTCAGATATGCAGACAATACCACTCTAATGGCAGAAAGTGAAGAGGACCTAAAGAGCCTCTTGCCAAGTGTGAAAGAGGAGAGCGCAAAAGTTGGCTTGAAATTCAACATCAAAAAAACTAAGATCATGGCATCCAGCCCCATCACTCCTTGGCAAACAGAAGAGGAAGTTATGGAAGCAGTGACAGAATTCATGTTCCTGGGATCCAAGATCACTGCAGACGGTGACTGCAGCCATGAAATTAAAAGACACCCTGCCAACAAAAGTCCATATGGTCAAAGCAATGATATTCCCAGTAGTAATGTATGGCTGCAAGAGTTGAACCATAAGGAAGGCCAAGCGCTGAAGGATCAATGCTTTCGATTTTTGGTGCTGGAGAAGACTCTTGAGAATACCTTGGACTGCAAGGAGATCGAAGGCAAGGGAATATGACCTTAAAGTCTATACCTACTCTCTCTATGGCTCTTTAGTTGAGACATTCAGAAAAAAATATGTTTAGGATATTCTGGACACTATGGTGACTCTAGCAAAAGATTGAATAAAGTCTAATTGTTGGCATTGTAACTTACAGGACACATCCCTTAAACATATGCATTGGGCACATCCAATAATTCAGTTTTTCTGGGTATAAGTTATTACTCATATCAATTTTGTATTAGAATGTTCATTGATTTTTGAGGATTCTTGTGTATTTTTAAACTTCCTGCCCATGTCTTGGAGGCTAACCAATGGTCAACAAAAATGGACCTTCTATGCCCTTAAAACAGCTTAAAGACTCATATTACAACACTGGAAAGATAAAAGCCCACCTCCGGTAAATCAATGGATTGAGCACCTTAGAACTCTTATCTATATTTGAACAAATGGCATATAAACAGCAATTGCCTGTGGGCTAATTTTTAGATATTTTTAGATGTTTGGAAACCTTTTATAGAAACATGTGTTGATCCACCACCAGCAGGCAATGTGAAAGACCTCTGCCTGAGACCCTGGAGAGCCACTGCCAGTCTAAGTAGACAGTGCTGGCCTTGATGGACCAATGGTCTGATTCAGTATAAGGCAGCTTCATGTGTGTGTTTATTGTTATTTTTAAAATTTTTTGTCTTCATCTATTCCTTCCTTCCTTCCTTCCTTCCTTCCTTCCTTCCTTCCTTCCTTCCTTCCTTCCTTCCTTCCTCCCTCCCTCCCTCCCTCCCCTCCCTCCCTCCCTCATCTGATTTAGTTGCTGTATTTTCAGTTTTTTTCTCTTGTTCTTTTTTTGTTTTTTTAAGTGGAATTTTAAAAAAATACTTGTAAAGTGCTCCACTCCCACAAAGGTGGGAGGGAAGAAGAAGCAGTGAGCCCAAACTGGAGCTCTTCCATCATTTGCTGTGGATGACTTGGGTGTGTGTGTGAAGTGGCTATTTTTCAATCACATGGCGCCAAAATTGCAGGGGGAGCTAGTGCTGCCTGTTCACTAAAGAACCTCCACACAAAAAAGGGCTCCATCCCCACAAAGGAGGGAGTGATGGAGAACTGTGGCTCTCTACAGCTTGTCTGGGATGGTGATTGACTGGGAGTGCTCCTCCTTTGCAAGGATCTAATTGGAGGGGAGAAAACTGATAGAATCAAAGAAAAACACAAGCACACACTCCATTGCGGGTAAACAATGTTCAGGGGAGAGGAGTTTGTAATTCCCAAGAATCCTGTATTTGTATCCTTGTTCCAGGAAACTGCTAGAACAACCTGAACCAGTATTTTCTGTGTATACCATCAGCTCAGGAGTTTCATAATGCATGCCCCCTAGCTACAATCCACTGAGCAAGCCCCATTGGAATGAATAGAAGCTCTGCAAATGTTCTACCTTGATATTCATGATAATCAGCCTTGACCAAGAGAATTTATCAGAGGCTTGTGCTCTAAATCAAGTAGTGGATTCAAATGTCATGTGGATTTTCTGTTGTGGTTCCAGGTCTTATTTGGGATGGAGAGGCTTGGCCAGCCCTATACTGCCCTGTTTAATCTGACCACTCACACAACAGTTTCTTTGAAAATTAGGTGGATAAAATTGCCCACAACTTTATTGGTTACAGCTGTAATAGGCATTGGCACAGCATGGGTCCACCAAATCTGACCCATCAGCTGAACCATCCGCCAGCCAAGGTATCCATTACCCAGCCAGCCAGCCAGCATGGGTAGAGACTGCAGGATGGCAGGTTGCCGGGGTTCACATGGACGCCTGCCCCTTTGTGAACTCCCCTGACATTTGGCAGTGAGGGCAATTGCTGTTAGTCCTTGAGTTTGCTTGCTTCCTGCAGCCCTCATGCCACGATCCTTAAAGGAGTCCCCACCGCCAGAAAATGGCACACAAGCCGATTTCCGCAAACGGATCCAGCCCCATGCTGTTACCGCCAATAGTTGTGATGAAATGTGCACCATAGAAACTATAACACTAAACTTACAACAAAACAATCTAACAAAGACCCATAAACACCCTTTGTCATTAACCCAGCCTACAATATCCATCCCAAAACACCACACGAAACAGGGAGGGATGGGTGGGCAAACAGCTCTCTGGTCTCCATTGATCGGGTGGGGATGGTGAGCGGCCTGCACCACTATTTAAGGTCTTCCCTTCCCAACCACCCGTTGCATTGCCATTGGCCCTGGGAGGGAGGGGAGGTGCCTCTCTTCCTGCTGCTCGCCCGTCCCCCCCAACCCAGCATCTGGCTAGCCTCTTCCTTCCCCACCCGGCCCCACAAATGGCGGGCCTCGTCTACCCGGGCCCTTCCTGCTTTCAAACATCGTAATATCTTGGGCTGACCCTGGATTTCCCCCTCTGACTCATGTTTATCTGATCTCTTTCTCACCACTACATGTGTACCTTAGATCATACTCCATCATTCCAAGTGTCAAATTACTCCATCTTCATGGTGGCCTGACAAAATCTATTCTTGACTATGTGTCTTTCCAAGGCAGTTCTTGTAATGAAAGGAGAATGATTGAAATCCTCTCTCTCACATTACAGAGGGACAATCCATGCTTCAAACTCCAAATCCAGATTTTCTAACAGTATCTTACCCATGAATGGAATATTATTCCTTGTTTACAGTTATTTCCTTTTGCGGTGATTATGTAAATTTTAAGGTGCCAAATTTTGTAGAACAGCTACTGCTCATTAGATTTCAGAAAAATAGCTTTTAAAATCTGCACTTTTTGGATGCCTTATTGAATTCTTGCCCAGCTATTCCTATCTGTATAGAAAACAAGCATAAATATAATGTGATTATTGGTATCAAGGAAATGAGTTCTTACAACTGACTGCAAACCAGTCGCTGCCTAAGAAGCTGTCTAGGAAGCCCGGGTTGCCTAATTTGGGGGCACACCGTAACACTGACACCAGCTGAACGTGCACTTGGTAACACAGTCGGGAACTCTTGTGTTTCGAGATGACATCCCAATATGCAGTGATATATGGGTAGAAGAGATGCTGGAGTCATCTTAAGGACAAGAAGTACTGAACATCTCTTCCTATTACAATCAGAGCTTCCAACCTGGGGCACTATATGCAGTGGTGATCGCAAGTGCCACAGCTAGGTAACCAGCTCTGGAGACTGTGAAGGATTCTGCACAGGAAATCATTTTGAAAACTCTCTGAAAATTTGTGCCATCTATTATTTCATTTGTACTCTGACCTGGTGTAATATATCCAGTCAGACCGCATGGCCGGCTAGGGCTCCACGCAGTCAAGCACAAACGTCGAGCTTTGCTCTTAGAGAAAATAGACAATGCAGATCCTAGCCTGCACCAATCAGGGGGCTAGGTCCCGGCCAAGAGCCTATGGAACTCTCGGCCCCTGTAAATAACCTATTGGGAAGTGGGGGTGTGTTATGGGTGGTGGTTTCATGGGGAATATAAGCCGGCCTGCGAGCTGGCAAAAGCTGTCTTGTTCCTGATCGAATAAAGTACGCTTTGCTGAAATCACTCTCCGTCTGCGTACTTTTCACCTGGATATCCCAGGCTAGCCCAATCTCATCAGATTGTGGAAGCTAAGTAGGGTTAGCCCTGGTTAGTGTTTGGATGGGAGACCACCAAAGAATACAGAAGCAGACAGTAGCAAACCACCGCTGAACACCTCTTGCCTTGAAAACCTTTTGGGATCACCATAAGTCAGCTATGACTTGACAGGGGGGGGGGGAATTATTTCATTTGACCTTTATCAGAGTGGTTTATTTGCATAAAGCTTTATTGTTTATCTTCTTTAAAGGTCATGAGGATCCTTACTAGGGTAGAATTCTTCACTATTGGCAGACAGGCACTTTCCCAAAAGAGCAGCTCCAACGCATATTTACCTAAAGAACATAGGAACTGTGAGAAGAGCGATGTCATGGACCTTTGGCTTGAAGCTTTTCATTCAGCTTTATAATGGGTGATATTGCCGCAAGAGCTGAAAATAAACAGCAGGGGTCAGAAGAACTCCAAGGATTTGTTTACAGAATCAGACATGAATCCCAAAGTAGCAGCAGCTGGATCAGCTAAAATATCGCCAAATACAAATCAAGTTTTAGTGTTTCCCTGAACTTGCTTCAAGCTTGATGTTGTTGGGTTTTAAAAAATTGGTTTTTAGCAGAGATAAAATAGCTTAGCAGTGCCAGAGAAAAATAATTCAGACCCAGAGTCCATGTGTGTTTAAAATAGAATGGTTTTACTACATTCTAGCATAGGGAAGGGTAACTGGGATGAAAATAACAACGGAGCTAAATTCCCAACATCTTTACACTACAAAGGACAAGACTAGAAGAGGAGGTAATAGCTGCTCTTCTTTCTGCTTCAGAACTCCAAACAAAGACGGGAAGAGAAGCCATAAAATGCTAAAACACTTTGACACTATCACTCCAATCAAACTCCTAGATCAGGGAGAAAATTCCCGGGCTTCTTACATCTAACAAGCATTGGCTACATGAAACACATGTGACTTCCTGTGACAACACAAACAAACATTTAACTCCAGATACACTGAGTGTAATTTTAACTTGTAATACCCAACAGATGTGGAACATACACATGCACAGCAAACTGGAAGGAAGGGGATTTCTGAGCACAACAGAAAACAGTCTGCAGTTTGTAATTGTCTTAAAATGGAGGCAGGGGGTATTATATAGATTTCAGGTTAGACCTTGTGGGTGAAAAGGGTTGTTAAGTTATACTAAAAAGCTACCGAACACAGAAGAAATAGTGCTTATTACTTGAAAACATGAAAGCCAACAGTTATTTGTATCTGCCTGGGCACACAGAAATTGCTTGTAAGGAAGGAAGCAGAAATAAAGGAAGATGTGGTAGACCTTATATCAACAAAGCTGGGTATTAATTTTAGATGGCAAACAGTCAAGAGGAACCAAATCAGATGGTGTTATCTAATAGCTAAAGGATATGGTTCCTTCCAAATTCACAATTAACTAAGAGCAACTTTACATCATTTATGCACTAACAAGTTAACTTCAGCTCTGTAATAGTGTAAATAGTCAAAGGCATAATCCCCAATCAAAGAAACAAATTAGGGCCCCGGTCACATGGACTGGAAAATTCGGGGGGGACGCGTGGCTGTTTGCCCCGAGGCAAAATAACACGGGGTTGCGCAATCAGACGTCCTGTGGAGTTCCCATGGTTAGGGGGGAGGTGCCGATCAGACGGCTAGGCAGCAGCAGGACTACTGAATGGCCGGCGGGACATCGCGGCCTGGACAGGCCCTGCGGAAGGGCACCAGGTCCCATGGGCCGAGGAGGATGACGGGACAGACACCCCCGCCCCCGGGGTGGTCCAGGAGATCCTCCTGGCTCCGCTCCAGAGGTCTAGAAAGGCACTTCGCGAAGCCACCCACACGCGTGCTCCTCCTCCGCCGTCAAAACCGGGAGGTGATGCTGATGGCCAAGAACGACACCCCCCCGCCACCCCCAACAGTGGAGAAACCCGGCCCCGCCCTCAAGGACCAGCCCCCCCACCGGAGTGAAGTGCTGTGGGGGCCCCCACCACCCGCCCGCCTGCTTGCCTCTCTCTGCTCGGCCTCGCCACTCCCTCCGCAGGGTGCCCCAGTCCACCACGATGGCTGCTACCCCCCTGCGTTCCTCCTCCTCCTCCTCCTGTAGCCAACGCCGCTTCCTCCTCTTGCGCATGTGCCGTTGGGTGCTTTTGTGCATCCTGGAGACTTGGGGGGGGAACCCTTGATGGGACATGGGCGGGCGCCTGATGCCACTAACTACCACCGGAAACACGATCAGACGCCCGCCCTTGCCCCGCGGTTTCCGGAAACTAGTACCTCGGAGGTACTAGTTTTTTAAACCGCATCTTCGGCGGGAAGCCTCGGGTGAGCCACGGGAGCTCTACGCTTCCCAGATGTGGCGGTGTGATCATGCCCGGAAAATCCGCCTATCTTCCATCTCTGTAGTGTGGCTAATGCTTCGTGTGACCGCAGCCTAGGTAAAGAAAGCACCAGAGGCTTTTGTCTGTTCTTGAGAATATGATTGTGTAAAAAGTAAAGGTTTCCCATGCTCGAAAGCTAGTCGAATCTAACTCTAGTGGGCGGTGCTCAACTCCGTTTTCAAGCCAAAGAGCCAGCGCTGTCCAAAGACATTTCCATGAATGAGAGGACAGCCTCATGGTAACAGGTATGGTTCCCTCCACCCCTGACTTATGTTGATTTGGGGTTATGCAGTGGCAGCTAAGGTAGAAAAGCACCTCCTCCTATGCCATGTCTTCTGGGTTCCAAGGGTCTGGAAAGCAGTTCCATAGCCAGTTACAGGGTTGCCAACTCTGGGTTGGGAAATACCTGTAGATTTGAGGGTTAGAGCCTGGGGATGGCAGGGTTTGGGGTGCAGAGGGACCTCAGCAGGGCATAATTCCATAGAGTCCATTGCCCAAAGCAGCCATTTTCTCCAGGAGAACTTATCTTGGAGATCTCCAGGTGCTGCCTGGAGGCTGGCAATACTAAGGGGAGGACCAGACCTGTAGATTTGAAGGATACAGCCTGGGGAGGGCAGGGTTTGGGGTGCGGAGGGACTTCAGCAGGGTAAAATACCATAGAGTCTACTGCCCAAAGCAGCCATTGTAATAGCTGGGAAATTTTCTGTAGGGGAAATGATGTGCTGTGGCTGGGGAACACGGTGATTTCTGGGAGATCTCCAGGCCCCACAGGGAGATTGGCAACTCCAGTGACTGTTTAAGGGAAGATTGGTATATGTATTTTGGCAACTCTAGTGACTGTTTAAGGGAAAATTGGGATATGTATTTTACCTCAGGACACATTCAATGACTCCCAACAGCAACAACATACTGTTTAGAATGTTAGAAGCAAAAGCCAATCAGACTGCATATGCAAATGACCTCTGTGTTCCAACTGGCTATTGGGGGGAGAGGAACAGCAAACTGTTTAAAATACTGGAGGTGAGACTCAGGCAACGGAGCCAGTGGATAGGGACAGCTTCTGAGTGACAGATCAGGGAGTCAACTGATTTGGGAGCGTGTGGAATGTTCAGGAGAGTCCACAACCAAAACAATTATTATATATAGAGATATATAATTAAGTGCAAACCACCTTGCTGTAACTTGAACATGTGAAAGAACGAGTGCCTCTAAGTACATGCAGAATACCTTTTACTAACCAATGAATAACCAATGCCAAGGTCCTGTCCTCATCTTTCCCAAAATCTGGGATTAATTCTAAAAGACTGAAAAGGCATAATGCTCTGATGGGTTTATACTCCAGATCTTCTCCCTATGGGAAAAAGAATTGCTACAGAAAGCCAAAGAAACAGCCACACAGCTTTAAACCCCACTTCTCCTCTCTGTAACCTAGAGAAAATGATACTGGCACTCCTTACACAGGTGATACAAGGATCCTTCTTAAAATGTTTTGAGAATCTATGGTAAGTGCTATATAAATGCTAAGTATTTTTACAAGTAAAGTAGCTGTGTCTATATTTCTGTATCTATCCACTCCCAGTTGGTTGAATGGGGTTTGAACCTGATTTTCCCAGGTCATAATTCCCCTAGTCATGATGGCCTATGATTCTGTATTGATTGGAAACGGATACTCCTCTCCCTGCCAGGAAACCTATTTATAAACTCCCCATTGTTTGTTTAAATTTGCTTTCAGATTTTCCCTACTACAACAGCCAAATAGAACAACTGTGCCCTCTAGTGTTGAATTACAGCAATAACAAATAGCATGTTCTACTTAAGTTTCTCAGGCAAGGATCCCGAGCACCGTAATGACCAAAACATTGAGGCTCAGATCCTGTGACATTGTTCCTGTTGCAGTTTTTTTATGGCTGCTTCAGAGGATTTCATGTCTGCCTCTAGTTCTTGTGAATGTGCTCGGGCTCCTTGAGGAACACTGATCTTGTGCACACAGAGGTCTTAGCAGCAGAGGAAAGGAGTGCTGCAGTGGAGGAAAGCCTCTGCAACAGCCTGGAAGGAAGGATTTCATAAGATCCAAGCCACAGTAACTATTAATTCAGTACATCTCATCATGCAATAGCTTTAGTGCTTTATAAGCTTTTCTCTGAATAGCAGTGTGTTGGGATATGTGCAAGTTGCTTACATTTCCAGTAATTATAGAGTTAACGAATGCTGTTAGTAAACAGGACATTACGTAGTCTAACCTGTAGCTACTTAGAATAGTGATGGATTTTGTGCAGGGAAATTTGTGGGTGTTGTTTATACTAATGAAGTGATCTCTGAACCAGTTAATTGGCTAACCAATGTTTTGGATGTTTTGCATTTTATGGTCGTTTCCCTTTGTTTGTCAAATTCTGTGTGGGTCTTTAATTCTCTTCCAAAGTAACCCTTCCCTTTTAGCCTATTAGTAAAGCAGTTTGCTCTAGAGCAAACGCATGGTCTCTGACTTCTTTATTTAACTCTGCTACCTTCAATTTGAAAAATTAACTATCACAGAGCAATACAGGAGAGGCAGATTCCAGACCAATTGTTTACATTTGTATTGGAATGGGAGGAGCTATCGCTTATTAATTGTGCACCAGCTTTGCATGTAAAAGGGTCCAGGTGCAATCCCTGTCATATCTAGTTAAAAGGGCCTTTGATAACAGATATTAGGAGAGACCTTTCTCTACCTAAGAAGAGCCTGGAGGAAAGAATTCAGCTAAGATAAACCAATAGCCTTACTTCCTGTGTTGTTTAAAACTATGGTGATAGATACAGAAAGCTGCATACTCTTAAGCATTTACCGTTTTACAAGCCACCCCACAGATCCAGAGGTAGATTCGGGGGGGATCGCAGTTCCCCCGGGTGAGGTGCGGGGGGCGGGGCACACGACGAAGCCCTGCCCCCTGCTTCCAGCCACCCCGCTTCCGGCCCTCATTCAGCCAGGAGGAGGCAGGAGAAGAGGGAGGGTAAGTTGCTTCCTCCCCGCCTCTCCCCACCCCTGCCTGCCTGGGACCAGGGAGGGCCTTGGCGGGGCTTCCTTGCACTCCTGCCGGCCTTGCAGGTCCACCGCCGGGCCCCTGATGTCAGGGGGTGTGGCATATGCTAATGAGTTATGCTAATGAGTTCCCCTAGCTCTTTTTCTATGAAACAACCCCTGCACAGATCCTTTCTATTAAAAATCTGGGCCACAATCCAGCATACCATTAAGACTGCTTAAACACCAGGGGAGCCAATGGTGTTTCAACCACATGCAGGATTGTAGCTGTGCAGGTGACTCTTATGCATGCTTCCTCAGGATTTGTTCAAGAGGGCTTACCAGGTAAACATGGCTAGGATAGCAACTTTAGAGCTGTTTTACTGTGACTTCAGAAAATAGTCGGTAGTGCTTCCTAGATAGCAAAGGCATTAGGGAAAGCTGTAGCCGGTACATTCAGAATTTTGGGTAGATGAGCTCAGATAAGTACTTATTTTAAAATGTATCCGTTCTTTGATTGGTCTCAGTCCTCCTTCTTCTCTTTGCAGTATTCAGTGCAGGAAAAAACAGCCCAGAACAGTCTTCCCAAAAGCCAGGTTGTTCTTTGTTTTGCTTTTAAGGACTTATTTGCTTGTGGGATATGTAGAACTGTTGCTGTTGTTGTTTGCTTGTGGCAGCTGTTGCCGCATTGTAAACTGTTCATGTGCAGCCATTCACTATAAAGATGGGGCTACTTTTTCAGTGTCACCACAAATAGCTAAGTGTGAAAAGGACTGTAGTCCAGGGGTAGAGATCCTACTGTGCATGTATGAGTTTACCAAGCTCAATCCCTGGTATCTAGAGTAATGAGCTGTAGCTCTCAGAAATTCATGCTAAAACACATTTTATTGGTCTTCAAGCTGCCACTGGATGTCTATGTTAGTTTGCTGCTACAGATTAACTGGTTACCCATCTGGAATTATCAGACACTTTTTTGTCCATAGTTCGCCAGTGGATAATGAAGGACCAATAGAGCAATCCTCAGCAAGTCAACGCAGAATCCTGCTCAGGTCTTTTCAGTGGAGCTTAGTCCCAGGAAAGTGCTCCAAAGCAGCCTAAAGACCATAGTAGAGTCTCCAGATCTGGTTAGTGCCACACATGTGCATCCCAAGGAAGCTTTAAACCATAGGGAACTGAGTTCCCATGGCTCTTGACTTTTCAGGGTGAGCATGCACTGTGCACCCAATGCAACATCTAAGAGCTGTAGTTTTTAAGCTGTAAAGGGGATGCAGATACCTCTTGCTGACTCTGGTAGGTAAACTGAAGGGAAAGGAGAGGCAGTGGTGTAGTAGTTTGGTGTAGTGGTTAAGTGTGCGGACTCTAACCAGGTTTGATTCCCCACTCCTCCACTTGCAGCTGTTGGATGACCTTGGGCAAGCCATAGTTCTGTCAGAACTGTTCTTGAAAGAGCAGTTTCTGTCAGAGCTCTCTCAGCCTCATCTACCTCACAGGCAGTGTTCCCTCTAAGCTGAGTTAGTGTGAGCTAGCTCACAGTTTTTTAGCCTCCAGCTCACACATTTTTATCTTAGCTCCAGAGCAAACTAATTTATGCAGTAGCCAAATTGCTCGCTCACAACTTTAATGCCAGTAGCTCACAAAGTAGAATTTTTGCTCACAAGATTCCATAACTTAGAGGGAGCATTGCTCACAGGGTGTCTGTTGTGGGGAGGGTAAGGGAAAGGAGTTTGTAAGCCGCTCTGAGACTCTGAGTGAAGGGCAGGGTATCAATCCAATCTCCTCCTCCTCTTTAAAACCAAATAAAGTTTGGAATTTTATCCCAAGTTTGAGTTGTAGAGAGAGTTTACTTGCCCTTTTACATTGGTCCTTGATCAATTCATTTCAGATTTCTTTCTCTAAAATATATATTTTGTTGCTTCCTTTGACGTCCAATAGATGGCATTGCCATATCACAGATGTACATGAGAAGGCATTGTCTGGTACATGCTCCATCCCCCTTGTATATTTTGGGACCCCTCCTGCTGCTCAATGCAATTCCATACATAACTCAAACTGTGTGGAGTTACTGATGTGACAAATCTGTGAAATATTTTTAGAAGATAATAGCCAGCAATGAAAATGACTTTTTATAACAATAGCCTCAGAGGAAGACTTCTAATGCATGTTATTTTTAAAGAAACTTTTTATTCCAAAGGCGAATAAGTTAGTCCATATGCAGAAAACTGGTCAAACCAAAAGCCACAAGAAAGACAAGGAATTCAACTGCAAAAGGTGCAAGTTATAGACTAAAAACAGAAAGGCAAACCCAGCAAGCACTTTAAATAACATCAACAAAATGAAGGAGTAAGTACTGCAAACATATCATCTGACAAAGTGTGCGTGCACATGAAAGCTCACACCTTGAATAAAACGTTGTTGATCTTAAATGTGCCGCTGGACTCCGACTTTGTTCTGTTGCTTCAGGCCAACACAGCTGCCCACCGGGATCTATATTTTTCATTTGGTAGGCTGTGATGCTGCTCTGTGAAGAATCAGAGCTTACTCAGCAAACAGACCTCTGGTGAGTCGAAGGGCAGCTGGTGTAGCTCTTCCCATGTGCTCACTTTAATTTGATGTGTAATTTTATCAGTAATGAAAACCCCCTAGACATTGCTAAATTAGTGAAGAAGGTGAGGGAAATGGCAGAGTTCCACTTTTCCCCGCTCTAGCTTAGTTGTCAGCAGTAAATCAAAACCAAGGGCAGATTGTGAATTAGGGTTGCCAGCTGCCTGAAGAGAGAGAAAAGCCATACCCCTTTGACAGAGGCATAAGGGGTGGCTAGTGAGCAGGTAGTGTTATTTACCTCCATGCTATGAAAAACTTCATCAGCCCATTTCCACACATTAAAGCTCTATTAAAGGACAAGGCTGTTTCTCCAGACTTATTGGCAACCCTGCTGTAAACTGGATATGTACAAGCTGGTGGGCAGCAAGGAGCTGTGGGAGAGAGAAATAATGTGGAAATCCCTGCTCAAATTTTTCCTTCCACAATTTTATAAACTCTCGGGGGGGGGGCTGATTTTCCCTCCCCCTTTTCCAGACTCTCAGCTGAAGCTGACTCTTTAATATTGCATGTTTCTGGAATATATTCTGTCCCCATCAGGTTGTCTTATTTCTGGGTGGAAGGTGCCTTTTTTTCTTTTGGTTAATTTACAAACTCATATTTCTGCATACCATATATACAGAAACCCCTGCCTTGTCTGTGGATGGCCCTGTTTTGCTCTTCCCTAATAGGCACAGAGATCAATCCTATTACTATTAGATGCACCGATGTATGTATGAATGTCAACACTAGATATGTATCCTGCTCTATTCCAAGAACTCAGAATAATTTACAGCCATTTTTCTATACCCAGCAGACTCACTATATAAGTAGGCTGTTGGATTTTATAAGTGGGCTGGTTGAAAAGCAGAGCTCAATCCCAGTTGCAGAGGCAGCGATGTAGCTTTAAGTGTGTCAAAGAGGGCAGTGAATCATCACTCCTAGGTCCTGGAAGGCCCCAGCAGCAGTATCAGCTGAGCAGGGAGGGCAGAATGGGAGGAGCACCGCTGTCAGCTGCAACTTCCTGCTTCAAGAATATATTTTGGGTGTGGCCAGGACCTGTGGCCTCTTGGGTATGGGCCAAAGGGATAGTGTCAAAGGGCTTTTAACCCTTGGCTGTTAACCTGTAGCCAGGCTTGCCAAGTCCCCCCGGGGGGGTGGGGAAACCCCCACCCCAGAGGCCCATTCTCCGCCATTGGCGGATCTGGCCCCAGGGAGAACCCCACCCCAAAGTACGCGACGTGCACTTCACCCGGAAGTGACATGACCACGGCGGGCACGCAGGGGGCGGGGCCACAGGCATCCGAGCGTGCCCGGCGTGGTCGCATCACTTCCGGGTGACGTGGTTGTGGTGCGCACGCGCGCACTCAAGGAACAAGCCGGGAGTCCCCCGCTACAGCAACAGGTAGGACTTGGCAACCCTACCTGTAGCTCACGCCCGGTGTCTTGAACAAGTGGCCTGCTGAATTCCAGAATAGGGCCATGATAAAGTTTGTTTTTGGTTTCTTTTTTGTATATTTGCATTGTATACTTTTAATTTGTTATAACCACTTTAGGTTCTGCTAGGGGGGAAAGCAGCCAAAAATATGCTAGGTAACTAATTAATTATTGTGTTGACATTAAAATACTTTCCCCCTCTGTCATGATCTGGGCTGTGCCACCAGAGGCCTACTAGGCCCAGGGAGCCTGGCTAGCAGTAGGTGAGGCTGGGCCTGCAACTCCCAGAAGCCCCTGAGAGGTTTTGGAGCCAAAATTGACCAATAGGGAAGAAGAGGGCTGAGGAACAAAAGGGCTGGTGCCAGAGCAGAAGCTGTTCTTCTTCCCAGAGGGCAGAGCCAGAAGGAAGGCTGCTGTGGGAAGAAACCCTTATCCTGAGGGAAGGGTGAGTAGTCTAGTGTCACTTGGAATTAGGCACCTGACGTTGGCTCCCTTCCACCCGGCCTCTAACGGCCAGGCGGAAAGAATGGTCCGAATGACCACAGACGCC
>NW_015172009.1:521024-560867 GCF_001447785.1 Gekko japonicus
GAGTGTTCAGGAGGGGGCCGGGGGGGGGGGGACAGGGAACTCAGTGGGGTAGAATGCCAAGTCCACCCTCCAAATCAGCCCCTTTCTCCAGGGGAACTGATCTCTACAGTCTGGAGATGAGGTATTCCAGTAGATGAGGCTGGCATCCCTACCCCATAATAACTATCCATGCAGGAAGTGCCAAGGGTGGTTTTGGCCCTTGCTGCACAGCTATCAGCAGCTTGCTTTTCTGAAAATTCTTCAACCCAACTGAGAAACTGAGGTTTGGAGGTAGAGCATGGGGAAGACAGGGACCTCAGTGGGGTAGAATGCCGGTGTCCACCCTCCAAAGCATCCATTTTCTCCAGAGGAACTAATTTATATGGAGTTGAGCTGGAATAACTTGAGGGGGGGATTCCCTGCCCAGGTCCCACCTGGAGGCTGGCATCTCTGCTGGAAGCCTTGGATGGCAGGCACATACCCTCCCCCCCATGGGACTGCTGGAGTGAGGCCCTTGGATGGCGAGTGCAGTCCATGCACCCCCTCTGCATGGGCCTGCTGGAAGTCCCTGCCAGCTGCAGGGCCAGGCTGCACGCTTCCCTTCCCCCCCCCCCCCCCAAGCCTGCTGGAGGATCTTAGAATGGTGTCCCCCCCCCATGGGCTCGCAGAGGCCAGGTCTCATGCTCCCCTCCTCTTCCGACAATGCTGCTGGAGGATGAGTGCAGGCTGGGCGCTCCCTCCTACCTACCTCCCCCGGCCCCGACAGGCTTGCCGGGGCCAAGCTGCATGCTCCCTCCTCTTCTGACGAGGCTGTTGGAGGCCCTTGGATGGCAAGCACACGCCACGTGTCCCCTCCTGCCCCCCCAAGCTCGCTGGAGGTCCCTGCCAGCAACCGGGGCCAGGCTGCACACACACCCCTCCCCTGGCAGTCTCCCCACAGCCCAAGCCTATCTGCTACTTACCCCAGCTGGCTGGTGCTTCGAGATGATGTTCTCCAGGAGCAGGCAGCAGGGAAGATGCTTGGGAGAGCTGCGCGGGAAACTGCAGCATGCTAGAAGCAAGCAGGGGGCAGTTCCTATTTCAGGCAAGCAGGCAGCCAGCAGGCCACCTAAGTGGGAGGGCGGGGCATCCCAGAAGAATCTCCCGTGCGTAGAGGAGGAGAAGCTGTGCGTCCACTGGAGGAAATCCCTGCAAGATTGTGCACAAACGCATGCTACAGGGAACTGTGGTCTAGTGTTACTTGGAATAGTGAGCTAGGGACAGTATATTTAGGTGTGTAAGGGCATTTGATATCTTTTCACCCACTTACTGTTATAATTCTGCACCTTGTTGTTTGACCTATAAAATAAACCTTTTCCTTGTTTCACTCTGCCTGGTCCTCATGCCTATTATTTGGCCAAAAGGGAGGTCTGAAGGTCTTGGGTGGGTACTCTGGGCCTTCTCAAGGGAGCCTGGAACCAGAGTGGTGGCAGCATCAGGTGACACCCCACCTGAGCTGTGACACCCTCACTTAATGGATTTTCAAATGAAGTGATTACATTTGGATATATTGGACAGGAAAACAAAGAAAGGGGCACTCAGAGAGGGTTTTTTAAATACTACATGGATCCCAGATAATATTTTTTCTGAAAAAAAATCACATAGATACACACATGCACCATCAAGAAGACTCCAAGAATGAGGTCTGTATAGATGTTACTTCACGATATGGCAAACATTTGTATCCCTGTCTCCCAGGATGCATCTACTGCCTTGGTCTTCTTCCCCTCTGTGAATGTCAGGATTTTACATGATGTTAGTATAGAGGCAGTGTGATGTGAAGGCTGGTCAATGTAGTCTCTGTCCCACCCTCCACTTGACTAGCTGAACCCAAGTGGCTTCTAAATGTAATTCTTTAAGCACCCATGACGGCACTTACTATGGTCTAGTTAGCGTTGCTGCCTGCTACAGTTATGTTGGCATTATTCTTCCTTCTAGTACTGCTTGGGTTATGTTAGAAATGCCATCCCCTCCCTAGGACTTCACATGAGGGAAACAAGAAAAAATGGTAAATATGTCCTAGGATAGTAGAGTAACGATATTGAGAAAAGAGGCTTAAAACTATTTACACATGTAACACATATTATTTTCTGGCTTCATTCGGTTACAATGTTTTAGTTGATCACTACTAGGCACAGAAAGAGGATATCGGCCAAGCTTTTAAAACTCTTGAGATGAACCTATGGCTTTTCCACAATTTCAGGACTCCACAGTGTAAGTGTGAGCTACTCCTAGCATCTCCAAATCTTTAGTCAGATTTCCTTAGAAGCTGGGCTCTGAGATGGGTACGGTCTCTTCCTACAGCTTTCTCTAAGAACCAGGCTCTGAAATCAAAATAGTGTCCTGAGAAAGGATCCCTCCCCCCCCAGCCTAACCGTCTGGAGGTACAAACCCTAAACAGTCACTGTATCTGCTTGCTTTCTTTCCATTTCCAAAATAGGCTCTGAGATATGAACAGTGTCCCAAAAAAAGATCCCTCCAGCCTTACTCTTTGTCTCAAACCCTATCTAACTCAAAAGGACAATTTTATGGCTTTTTGTCTCCATCTCCTCTCATCTGGCTCCTTTAGCCTTCCATGGGTCTACTTGGTACACGTACTGAAAAGGCATATGGGGGCTTGATTGATGGGATGGGGCAGGATTTTTGCTCATATATCACACATTCTCATTGTTTGAGGATCAGGGAAGAAAAATGGATAGTCTTCAACATCTGTCCTGTTAAAATAAGGCCAAAGATAAATGGGACACATCTAAAGGTGCATCGTAGAGCAGATGGTGTATCTGTTCTGCATTGCTTTCACTGAAAAACATACTTGGGTGTACATCCAAATGCACAACCAGTGAAACAACACAGTGACCATTGGAACACATGTTCCTACCAAAAAAAAGTTTTTCATGGTTTTATACTTTATTTTATTATTTATGTTCCTTGGTATAGTTGTAGGCTCGCCAAGTCCCCTCGGGGGGTGGGGAAACCACCGCCCCAGAGGCCCGTTCCCCGCCGGTGGCAGCGGATTGGGCCCCGGGGGGAACCCCACCCCGATGTGCATGTCACCCGGAAGTGACGCGACCACACCGGGCACACTGGGGGTGGGGCCACGGTAATCCGAGGGAAAACTCTACGGTTTTCCCTCGGATGATCGTGGCCCTGCCCCCAGCGTGCCCAGCGTGGTCGCGCCACTTCCAAGTGATGAGGATGTGGCACGCGCACTCCAGCCGCCAGCTGGGAGTCCCCCGCTGCGGCGAAGATCGCACTTGGCAACCCTATATAGTTGCATCTCAGTAGTTTTACTGTCAGCCCATAAAAATAATCACTCAGATCTGTATCTATCAAAATACTTTACAGTGTCTCAATGAAACATCTATATAGCCTCATAAAATGTGTACATGTTTTTGATGGAGATAGTATCTGACCATTTAGCTGACTTCTCCCATTTTCTGATTCTTTTGGCTTTGACAGTTCATGAACTTAATCTACTGGGTGAACACCAAGTAGATTAAGCTATCACAAACATTGATGAGAAGCCAAAACAAAAACTCTTTAATGCAATTCGTATTTTATGAAGTGATTTTTATTTTTATGGGCTATTTTTATTTTGATGGTATCAGCTACAGTATTGTAAGTGATCTAGTCATTTTTTCTAAATTATACAAGGAAAAGATTAATAAAATCAAGGGCTAAAGTTAACCTGTTTTGCTTATGCCAAATGATCAGTACAAACCATGCTCTCAAAGGCTCCTAATATTGTTACATGTGCCCCATTTTTCTGAGAAGTTCCACGTGCTAGTGCTTGAACATATCTTTCCTTTAAAGGAGAAAGTACTAGAATTTGCTTTATTTACAAATACACAGGTAGAGCATTGGAAAGAAGATTTGCTATCCCACATCAGACCCCCAGTTCTCCTGCTTCAGCCAAAGTCTGTCTGCTCCTCTCTCTGTCTTTTCTGGCATCTTAACTTTTCACACAGACATTCACTTGCTTTCTGCCCACAGCTGTGTGGGAAGTCTCTTCCTTCCAAGAACTGATGGATACTTAAACATAGCCATTTAATAACACTCAAGGCCTACTGAAGAAGGAGAAGAAAAAAAAAAGAAACATTTTCCTTCCTTTTGTCAGGTACCCCAGACTGACCCATTGACCAACAGTCAGGGGTTGTTTCGTAGAAAAAGAGCTAGGGGAACTCATTAGCATAACTCATTAGCATATGCCACACCCCCTGACATCACCGGAAGTGTGTCATAAGGCCACACCCCCTGACATCACCGGAAGTGTGTCATAAGGCCACACACCCCGCCCCCAACGGTCCCGGCCGCCGCCGGCCTTGCAGCTCCACTGCCGAACCCCATGAGGGGCCCAGCGGTGGACCTGCAAGGCCAGCGGGAGTGCAAGGAAGCCCCGCGAAGGCCCTCCCTGGCCCCAGGCAGGCAGGGGTGGGGAGAGGCAGTGAAAAAGCAACTTACCCTCCCTCTTCTCCTGCCTCCTCCTGGCTGAATGACGGCCGGAAGCAGGGTGGCCAGAAGCAGGGGGCAGGGCTTCATCATGTGCCCCGCCACCCATACCTCACCTGGGGGAACTGCGATCCCCCGCGATCCCCCTGAAATGACCTCTGCCAACAGTTCAGGTCTGCCAAGGCAGGGACTGGGGGGCCAAGATTCCAGGCACCATAGTCACCTTGGGGATGATTTGCTTTCATATGGTGTTTGCATTGAATCTGAGTGGTGTGATGCAGGGGGCCAAAGTGATTCTTTGTCCAGGGGTCCAAGGTGGCCCTTGGTCACCCTGCAGAAACCAGCTCCACAACAATATGCCATCTGCCACCGTACCTGTAGAACCGTCTCATCACTTCTCACACACTGTTCATAATGATGTATGACACTTTTGCTTATGTGGTTTAGGTGGACTGTCTCTCACATAATTCAAAAGCAGAACCCCTACAATTCAAACACTGGCCAACAGGAGGAGAGAGGAAAGTACATGCAGGAAGTTGTTATACCCAGTGAAATTATTGATTTTTCAGGGCCAGCACTGTATATTCTAACTGGTAGCAGCTATCTGGGGACTCAGAGGTATTTGACATCACCTCCTACATGATCCATTTAATTGGAGATTCTGGTGATTTAATCTGGGAGCTTCTGAATGCAAAGCAGTTGCTCTCCCACTGAGCCACAGCTCCCTAAATAGATACACAGGGCAAGGGTAAATGGGAAAACTAATAGTGGCTGGCTCCTCATCTGGTTTGACCCCAATCTACCTGTCTTGTGTTGCTGATTTCTGTGCACATACATTAAGATCCTGGTATGTGAGGGGGAGAGACTGACTGTGGCCTTTTCCTCCCTTCCATCTGCAGTACTGCCTATCTATATGCCAGCACATGCAAGAAAAAACATTTCCCCCGCTGCCTAGCAAGGTGCAGCCAAAAGGATAATGGAGACACTGCTGCTCATAGGCCCATTCTGCACCTGTCTTTCCCCTCGCTTTCACAGCGTCTCTCAGACACAGTATCTTTTTCATTCTTCTCCTCCCCCCGCTTTCATCTTGCATGTCTGTAAGGGTTTGGGTTTTTTTCCGTTCTGCATTGATTTTTGTCCTCAGTTCACAGTCAGTTCGTTGTTTTCCCGGTTATTCTGAGAGTGCTTTTGCCGCGGTCTTTCCCCTTTGCTTCACTTCCAAGTCAAAGGGAATTCAAAAGCAGACATGTTCCCTTGGATTTGCGCTGGGTGTGTTTTTTGAAATAGGAGATTCTTAAATCTGTATTTATTCTCCAGTCACCATCTTGGTAGAACATTAGTGGATCCCCCCCCCAAAAAAAAACATCAGTATACAAGCTGCACTATTGCTTAGGATTCCCATCTTTGGGTGTGTTTTTTTAACAAATGGGTTCAGTCTAGTGTTATTTCCCCCACTAATCTTGGAGAAGCAGGGGTGACCACACCAAGGAATGAGGGAAGGGAGCGAACAAGCAGCCAGACATCCCCCCCCCTCGTTTGGTATGCAAACAATACCAGCAAGGCAGGGATTTTACCCTCTTTTCCATCCAGGTTTCTGATCTGCTGCCCTTGCTCATGCCTGACCTTCCTGCATCAGCCACAGTGCAGACAGGCTCATTCAACCACTTATGCTGTATTCTTCCTTGCCAGATCACAGCTAAGAGATGAGAACAGTGCAAATACAAACCACAGAGAGCATTCCAATGCAGTACCTTATACTGGATCAGTACTGTCTTATTGATGACATGGAATCCCTTGAGAAGTGTAGCTCCAAATGTAGACAGCAAGGGATATGGCAAAATAACAATGGCAAAGCTACATTGTTTAAAAGTCTGAAGATAGTATTGACCAAACTTAATTGGCCTTTTTGCTTCTTCATTGGCAAAATGGCCAGTTAGCTCAGTTAGTTAAGCATTGGGCTAATCATGCTGAGGTTGTTGGTTTGAGCCCCACTGTTGTGTTTTGCAAAAAAAAAAAGTCTGAAGGTACTACTGAACAGCTTTAATTGGCCTTTTTGCTTCCCCATTGACAAAATGGCTACTGGGAAAGCAAAAAGGCCAATTAAAGCTGTTCACTTGACAAAACCTCAGTATAACAAACTGTGCTTGCAAGGTGGGTAGGGGGAGGGAGGGAGGGAGGGAGGAAGGAGAGAGTAGGAAAGGGGCTGGCTTTATGGTTCTACCCTGGTCAGTTTCACCACACTTTGCAAAACTGACAGCAAAGGGCTTGGAAGTAGCGAGGGGGCCCGTGCACGAGAGACTGCCAGACCCCCTCCCCAGAGGGCTCATTGCAGAGTCTCGGATTCTCCCCCACCTCCTTCACACTCAGCTATTTCCTCACCAAGTTCCAGCCTGGTGAACACTCTTGCTACTGCCGCTTACATGCTCCAGCCCCTGCCTGCTGGGATTGTATATTCCTACTGGTGCAGCACTCACACCGAGAGATCCCAGCCAGCCAGATTCTGTGGAGGTTTTGGTAGCTGAGGTGGTACAAAATGCAAAACAGGAAAAGAGTATTGTCAACTGGAAAGTGAAAAGGCCAATTAAAGCTGTTCAATAGTACCTTCAGACTTTTTAAAAGAAATCGAACAAATAAATAATTGAATAAATAAATATTAATGGAACCAATTTTACTGCCTGCCTTCCTTCCACCAGCAGCCCCCTGTTCCATCCCCACAAAAACTACTGGTGAGAGTTGAGGGACCGTACTGGACTTAGAAACAACACTACTTGAGGGGGGGGTCCGCCTTTTGATGTAGGGCTGAAATCCTTCCTTGCCCATGTAACATTGAGTAGTTCTTTGGCCTTATTTCTGATGTAGGATTGTTCTTTATAATGTATGAGTGAATGTTCTATAACTAAATCCTTACTTTTGTTATGCTATTTCCAAAATGACACCTTTGACTTGGAGAGTACATTGTTTTTGCTCTTGGAAGTCTCTTTAAAGACAGCATTCTCTGTTTCCTGCTGTGTTTTACTTAAATATAGCTCTTACCTGACTGGTGCCTTGATGTTATCTGTCACATAGGAAAATCTATTCCTTTCTAGCTACCCTACAGGTAGCTGAATATTCCTAAGTGTGCTTGAAACATGGGCACAACTTTTGTGTTCAGAAAAAGCAGTTGGCACTGAAACTTGAGCCACTCTGCAGTATAGGACAGGACTTCCCTTTTCAGTCTTGCAAATGAAAGAATTAAAAAATCTTGAGTTAAATAAACTGTGGACATCTTATGAAACACTTGTTAAAAGTCTTTACATGATATGGACAAAAAGCAGCTATTGATGCTAGATTTCAGAAGCTGTAACATCTACATATAAGAGACAGGGTAATTTAACACGAGTCAGGCAAGGTGAGTGAAGTCCATCTCCAGAAATAGGAGAAGTTAAATCATTGTGGTACAAGTTAAATAGCAATGGAACCACGATACATCCTTGCTTGACTCCTCTACTCAATGGAATAGCCCTGGCCAGTTCACCAGATGGACCACATCTCACCTGGGCAGTAGGCTGATTGTATAGTTGTTTGAACAGGAAAAGGAGATGCTTGTCAATAGATGGTTTATTCAGTTTGTCCCACAGTCTTTGCGTAGGCACTGAGTCAAAAACTGCTCTGAGATCCATAAAGGTGACAGCTAACATACCATCTTTTGAGCTAGCATACTTGTCTACAATAAATTGGAGAGTATGGCAATGGTCAACTGCACCAACTCCTCTATGGAATCAAGCTTGCTGTTGACCCAGTATGGCTTCATCCTCAATCCAGAGAAGTAACTTCTTATATAGCAAGGAAACTTACAGTTTTTCCATCACTGATAACAAACTTATAGGCCAATAATTATATGGGTCTGTTGGATCACCTTTTTATGGATAGGGACTATTATTGCATGTTACCTAGAGGTGGGCATAATTCCTGTCTCATTGATTTGTGTGAATACTGGAGCCAAAATCTCCGCCCACCAGTTGGCATTTGCTTTATGCAGCTCTGCAGGTATCAAGTCAGGTCCTGGTGCCCTGCCAGATTTCATCTGAGATACTAAGAATTTAATTTCTGATACTGTGACAGGGGTCTGTTTCTCAAACTTTAGAGTAATAACCATTTGGCCAGGGATACTATTGGCAGATGGTGTCACAAATCAGACCTTGAAATGTGCCTCCCAGCAATTAGCAGAGGTGTAACAGCGGAGCGGGGATCTAGTGTTTAGCTCTTTTGCAATCATATCCCAAAAGATTTTTATATCTTTTTGTTTGGAAGCCCAAATTAAAAGTGTCTGTGAGGTAACTACAGCAGCTCTTTTTTGTTCTTGATAAGCATTCTAAGTTCACATTTCAACAAAAAAATCTTTGTCATTGCAAAGTTTGAATTGTCAATGCATGTAGCGAATTGCCCTTTAAAGTGCCCTCCAATCAGTATCAAAACACTTATCCTGCCTGCCCTGGCCATGCAAATCTCTGATCAGACCATAAAATGTATATAATGGTTGAAACAGTTTTATCAGTTCACCCATTACACCTAAGTTCCTCTTCAGGGAAGAATAAGTGGAAATTTTAGCCTTAAGTTAACAGGCTTTAGGGCTACTCTTTAAACAGCTTACTTCCTTCATAATATCATTGTTCTATTATGATTCTGGCTTAACTGAAGAGGGATGGCAGATTGAAGAAGGTTGCATTGTGGGGTATTTATTTATTTATATTTATTTATTTATTCATTCGGCTTGCTATCCCGCTCTAATCCCCAGAGGGGTCTCTGAGCGGCTACAGTTACTTGTTTAACCCTAACCTATGGCCACAATTTTTGGGGTGGGGACAATCCCTACCGGCACCCAGTGGAGGGGTTTTTCTTCTTCCAATCGGCTGCGTCAGCTTTTGGGGGTGGGGACAATCCCTACCGGCACCCAGTGGAGGGGTTTTTCTTCTCCCAGTCGGCTGCGTCAGCTTCGGTCATTGCTCAGCTTCTGGCTCCTTGTCCTGGTGGTCCTTCGGTGGCGGAGTGGGCGGGCCCTTCTTCCAAACGGCGTGCTCTGGTGCGGCCTTGGCTCAGTCCTCGTGGCTCCGCCCGGCCTGCGCCGTCCACGCTCGCGTGTCGTCCCGGCTCCGCCTCTCCGCCGACGTCTGTTTAAGATTAATTGCAAAAGAAAATGATCACCACCCATATATTTGGTTGTCTCCAGTTAATTAATCAGATTGCGTAAACGAGGTGATACTATAAAATAAAAAATGACACTGGCACCACATTGATTAATACATGTAAAGTCCCCTTGGTGTTGACCTGCGAAAGCCATTGTTAGTAATTGAGGAGGCTAGTCTCTTCCCAGCGCTGTTGATCTTAATGTCTTTAGAACTTCTTGGCCTCAGAAAAAAGTTATTTATTGACTGATCTTTAAAACTCTTAAAGAAAAATTCTTCATAGGTTGCACCAGTCCAAGCATTAAAATCGCCAGCCAACATGAGCGAAACTGATGGGTACATATCTCCAACTTTCTGGATACAGATGTTCAATTTACCCTGAATTCATAGGGTGTGGGAACTTGCAGCCATCCCGTGTCTATATCAAAAAGTATTGGCAGTTCTCCATGTCATCATATTCTTAATGTTACTCATCTGGGAACTGTAATCATGGGAATCCCTGATTATATAAAGAGATTTGTATTGTGAGATATATGCCAGAAAACTGAAATCAGTACACATGCTCACAAGATGTCCTATGAGTGTGGATATCTGCATGGCCAGTTCCACTCAACAGCTATGCTGAGTCCATTTTACTTTTGTTTTGCAATATAATAGAAAAAACCCTTAAACATTGTCAGATGCAAAATAAGTAGACTGTGATTATCAGGCCAAATGTGTTTTGCCATAAGTACACTTAAATGAGTTTGAAATTTCTGACTTGAATGGCAAAAAACCCTTTATTAAGTGCACTCAAAACTATGAGTGAATTGCCCTAATCACTCAAAAGCAAGAAAATGCAAAGCTGAATAATAACTACTATAGGCTTATGCTGCAAAATATATCCATTAAAAAAACACAAAAATCTCTTGAAAATATTCTGAAACTCAAAATGATATTTGTCAAAGTACTTTGACAAACCTGGTCACTTCCTGGGGTTGGCATTGTCTGGATTAACTGGGATCACATGCATTTAACTACTGGCTGCACCACAGTGATCTACAAGTGAATTTAGCAAAGGAGGTAACGGGGCAAGCTTCATCTGGTACCATACTTGGAACACGATTGACATGCTATGAGCGCATGTTGTCACACAATCTGCTATACTGGCCACCAGGGCCAAGAATTGCTCAATTGTATGCATTTAGCTATATTGGGGCAATTAAATTGTTTATATCACTTTCATGATTAATTTAGGAATTAGTTTAAGTCATCATGGAATCAGCCTTTCTGGGGCCTTTGATTGTGCTGTTTATCCTACTTAATGAAGAGCTTTCACGGTGAGCAGATTAATGAAGGTTGTCCTATTACCTAAAGTTATATCAGTCACTTTATTGGAGTGCACCTAATTAGAGAAGTGTAAAACAAGATACCATTTCAATTAACTAACAAAGCCATTATGAAGCATCTAATTTCTTTCAGTTTCTCATCTATCTCTTCAGTTTAAAATGAAATTGTGAAAAGGTCATTGGCCTCTCTTCTCATCATCCCAACATAGACTTGCTAGAAAATGTCACTGCACCTAAATTGACAGTGTTCCATTTATTTGCTTCCTTTTCATTGCTTTATTAAAAGGAAACCATAAAGCTAAAATCGAATTTAAAAAAAAGTTAGAGGTTCCCAAGCTTCATTATTTGGGGGGGGGCGGGGGGAGACAGCATCAGTCTTTTCCTCTAAGACTAAGGCATGAGTGAGTTTGCGACACGGGACACACGTCATCTATAGATGCAACAGGCTAGCATTAGTTGCAGATGGCTGACCTAAAAAAAGCTACCTTTTCTTTCCAAGGACTTCACAAGAAAGAGAAAGGGAAACGGAGTATGCCTAACACTGTCATGTAGCAACAAGCCTCAATCTGTATCTCTGCAGCACCATGCATGAATGTCTGTCTCTCCACAACAGAGCTTTTAAAGAGGACTGTGTAATGTTTCTCTTTGCACACTTCAGACTTGTATCCCTTCTGAGTTCACATAAATTCCCCCCCCACCTGGATTTCCCATTTCCCTCCCACTTCCTAGAGAAGGAAGCAAGCTGATGGCTTAGAATGTTTGGCGACTGTGGAATATGTTTTGCTGAGATTCTGGCTGTCTGCTTTGTGGAACTGTTTCTTCTCTCCCACTTACCTACCTCTCCCTGTTTCTCTCATGGAAGCCTCTCCCAATTCACTTATCCACCCATCTTTTTCTATAGCCTCGTCTTCAGTTTTCCCATATTATGTTTTTTATTCCTCATAGAACCAGCTTTGCCTCCCCTCCCCAATCATTTACTTTTCCATCTGTCTCTTTCCTGCTCCCACACGCTGATGCTAAAACTTGGAATAGTCAGCGAGATTGGTTGCAGGTTGCTTAGCAACCCCCAAATGGCCAAAAAGATCTCACAATGTAGTCTCACGAGATCTCAGTGACACACTGTTCTTAAAGAAGCAGACATCACTTCTATAATTTTTGATTTTTCTAACATCAAGGTAAATTATTAAGTATTTTATATTTTACTACATTTTATATGTTTTATATTTTTCTGCTTGTATGTGTTTTTGATCCACTCTCTGTGGCCCAGTTCTTTATTAAATACAACAATTCCCCCCCCCTTTCCTCTGGGGATTTTAGAGTAGTACATTTGCCATCCTCTCCATAAAAGTCCAATGAAGAAGGTAAAAGTGAGAACTACTATCTGGTCCAAGATCACTCAAGTGAAGCCTTAGTAGGTCTTTCTGGTCCACACTCTATTCACTGTGTCATACTAATTCTATTCCACAAGCCCAAGAAGCCTTACAGTAAGTTTCTGTGAAGCATGAGAGTCCAAGCCCTAGAAACGCAAGGTGCTGGGGAGTTTTAAATGAAGGTCAGGTGCAGTTATGATACCTGACAGGGGCAGCTCATTATAGTTTCCTCCCAATAATACCATTTGACCCCTAACTCAGATCATTCTTTAGCCAAGTCACGTGGACAGAGACTGGTCTGTTTCCCTTGCAAGTTATGCACAGTTTCAAACTTCTCTCTAGGATGCCGTAGGTAAGGATTGGCATAAGTCTTCTGTCAGGTTTTGAGGAGAATTCAGCAGCCTCACAGATAGCAAAGCCAAGCTTGTCCCGGGAAAGGTTCACTCCAGGATTCCTTGAAATATTTAAGAGGAAATATTTGTTCCCTGATGGATTAAAAAGGACATAGCAATGATGTTGACAAACTGCAACACCGGAGGGTTCCTTTTGATCTAGTTGTAGGGCTGCCATGCCAGTCACTTGACTTCAGATACTGAACTTTCTCAGCTCACTTTTTCACTTTTGTGGCACCTGTTAGGAAGGGCACGAGTGAGGGCAGCTTGTCCCCTAGCTCTGCAGGAAACCAGGGGAAAACCTAGTAGCTTAGCAAAGTTTCCGTAGCAGCCACTGGTTGACAAATTTAATTATGCACATGGGGTTGCAGTAGAAAACAGACCTGGTCTGTTCTTCCAGCAGCAGCAGCACGAACTGGCTTTGACCTGGTAGTTCCCTACATGCCTTTAACTGAGAGCCAGTTTGGTATGGTGGTTAAAAGTGTGGACTCTAATCTGGAGAACCAGGTAGGGTTTGATTCCCTACTCCTCCTCCACATGAAGCCAAGCTGGGTGACCTTGGGTCAGTCATAGTTCTCTCAGAGCTCTCTCAGCCCCACCTACTTCACAGGGTGTCTGTTGTGGGGAGAGGAAGGGAAGGCAATTGTAGGTTGCTCTGACACTCCTTTGGGTGGTGAAAAGCAGGATATAAAAACCAACTCCTAATGACTTCATATTAAAAAAAACAATTGCTGTTACTTTGCTTAATTTGGTTGGGGGGGCACCAAAGCCAAAGAGAACTGATTTCAATAAATTTCACATTTTTTCACAACAGTTACCACCAATTTAGCAGATATCTGATTATTCTAGTATCCCGTTTTGTTACTCAGATAAAGTTACATGCTGGGGGGGGGTGCTTGACCAGTATCTGACTGCCAACTGATAAAATCTATTTTCACTAGTACCCAATCCTACACAGTGGCAGATTTCAGGTTAACATTATTGTGTTTAAGTAGTAGTATTATCCCTGAAGATCTGTTTCTATGAAGGATGAGACAGAAATGAATTGAAACAAAATTATTTATTTGTTTAAAACATTTCTATGCCATCCAAGGTGGCAAGCATCAAAACATTTCAACAGTAAAACATTTAAAACATTAAGAAAGCATTTTCAATAGAGTATATGTAAATTATTTAAACAATTCAATAAAAGTGTATAAACACACAACACATATAACACAACCAGGGAAGAGGGCCAATTACAGTTCTTTGGGGTATGCAAAAAAAGTCTTGGTCTGGCAGAAGACAACAATAGAGGGAGATAATATCTGTCTTGCACAAAGTGATCTCTAATGCTCAAAGGAGGCTTTCAGTGTACTCACACTATTTTATCTACAAATTACATCCACTTACAGTGATTGGGCTACCTCAAGCGTAAAATAAGCAACCTACTGCAAACATAAGGCATGAAAATACAGATCTATATCCTTTTCTTGTTGTACCATTATGAGCCATAAGACCTTTACGAAACAGTTTCTCTGATAAAATAATGTCATATATGGCCTGCATTTTGTGGCAAATTTAAACACTGATTGTACTACGTTAAAATATTTTTGTGTTGTGTTTGGTTTTTATTAGTTGTTCTTCCTTTGACATCTCTTCCACCTCAGAGCAAATTTTGAGGGGTGGTAGAGGTTATGTTCTACTCCTTCTGTTAGCAGGAAGTAAAGTGGAATCAGTATTCCGCTCACTAAAGGGTCTCTGTAGTGGCTTATCTCTTTGGCCAGTAAGTCAAAGGTTCTTCACTGGCCTCCTTCTATTGGATGAATTAAAGACTAGTTTCTTCCTTTTCTTTCATGTCCTCCTTTGGTAAAAGCACCAAATTTTATCGGCTTAGGGTACTTTCTTCCTGTGGGAAATATGTTGGAAAGACCCTTCTTCACTGTCCTGACACACCACACCAACATGCCTCACAGCATCATCATACATCTACGTAATCAGCCTTCCCTTCTGCCCTAAGAGGAGACCTAAGATAAGGGGACAGCTTGGATCCTAATAAATACCTGGGTGGACAGCAACCAATTAAGAAAATCAGTGACAAAGTTCATAGGCATGCCAAGTATGAGTCAGCATCAGAAAGGCTGTCACAAGTTTCCGTATGAGCGGGCCTGAACACATGCAGCCGAGGGCGGAATTCTGAGTAGGGTTTTTGTAAGCGAACTGTCAGGCTGTCAAAGCTAGTGCCATTTTGGATCATAACTTAGATCCTCTCTTGTGCTGAAGGGACTCTCAGACACAGTAAGATTAAATTACCTAATAACTGTCACGTGTATCGGTTCTATATTTGGACTAATTGCAGTGTTGCATAGCTAAAACCTCCACTTATTTTGGTGACTTAGGAAAACACATATTTTCTTCATTGTCACAGTGAGTGACTTAATAGCAAAACATTTACTTCTTCAAATGCTACTGCTGCAGAAGAATTAGACTACTGTGGTGACCTCGTTACCAAGGAACTCAGCTCACTCCGTACTGACTATACATACCAAAATACAGTGGAAGATAGCAACCTTTGCTATCTTAAAACCAGTGCCTCAATCCAATTAGGCTCTATACGACAGAAACAGTGTTTTGTCCACATATTCCTAGCTGCATGACGACTATGTGCACACTTCTTTTCTATAATCCAACAGCTTGTTTCCATTTGAAAAGCTTTAAACCAAAACGGAAGCAGTGGGTGGAATTCAGGTTCCCACCTCCTGACTCTCATGGCTGATTAATGTTGACTGCACAGTTGCAAAAGCTGAACATACACTTAAAATGTAGTTGATTCTAAACGATGTCTGACTTTCCCATGATGACCCTGGGCCGTATGCAATCCATGCAAACTAGTGAATTGTGAGCATGCATCAATAGGGTCTCATAGAGGAGGCAGATATGCCCTTGATGAATGGCTCAGCACAACACTGGGCAGATTCAGGCCTAATATTGAACTATGGCCAGGGCAGGAATCATAGTGCAATGTAGACAACATGGGGCAAAGCGATCAGATCCAGGAATACTGAGTGCGAAACTTCATGTCAAGAACTGAGGGCCAAACTACATGCTACATCTACCATACAATCACCACGGGGAATTGCAGCAGGATGCCAGCTATGGATTCTACATGGAACTCAGTTTAGAAGTACCACAAGGGCCCTATTTTGAATTGAGTCCCCCTGGGAACTGGCATATAGCTGCAAGTTCCCATGGCAATCACGTAGTAGATATAACATGTAGCTTGGACCAGACAAGAGTCTGAAAGCAGGAATTTAGGGCAGGTAGAAACATTGTGGAAAGGCTCACAAAAGTTAAAAGGTTAGGAGTGCAAGATGTTTAAGGACAGGGGGCAAAGCATGTGGCTAGCTCCCTGGTATACCCAGGAGCTGCAGCTTATGAAGTGAGAGCTGAGACAGCTAGAGAGACGGTGGCATCATGCCTGCGACGAGGCAACAAGAACATCTTATAGGACGTTTATGAGATCCTATGAGATGGCAGCCAAGGCCACTAAGAGATTGCGTCTGCGAGCTCACGCCCAGCCCAAGTGTTTAGAACTGTTCGGTCTTTAACAGCTCTGCCACAGGGCAGGCAAAATGCTAGGGAATTGGATATTGGCTGTGAAGCATTTGCGAGCTATTTCGTGGATAAAGTCTTGGTGCTCCGCTGCGATCTCCCTGCCACAGTTGAAACAGTAGGTGAACTCGAGGCCCCTTGCATGTCTCCAACTCTGGGTTTGGATTGTTTTAGCCCACTCAGCCTGGAGGAAGCCGACAGATTGCTCGTGTCTGTGTGCCCAACCACATGCAGCCTTGATCTGTGCCCTTTCTGGCTCATCAAAGCGGGCCACGAGGGGTTTCGAGGTGCCCTAAGGCAGATTGTCAACAAGTCCCTCTCTGAGGGGTGGTTCCCGGGGGCACTCAAGGAAACGATGGTCCGCCCCCTCCTGAAAAAAATCAACATTGGATCCGGCCAAATTGGCCAACTCCAGGGTCAGGGACAAAGGGTGGCGCTAGGGGAACAGCAGTCCCAAAGACACCCGCTTGAATGCAGCGTGCCTCAGGGGGTGGTGCTTTCGCCGATGCTGTTTAACATCTATATGCGCCCCCGTGCCCAGATTGCCCGGAGTTATGGGCTAGGTTGTCATCACTATGCAGATGACACCCAGCTCTATCTGATGTTGGGTGGCCGGTCGGACTCCAGTCCGGAAGATCTGAATTGGGCGTTGCAAGCCGTGGCTGGTTGGCTTAGACTGAGCCGGCTGAAACTAAACCCAGTGAAGACGGAGATCCTGTGCCTGGGTCGGGGCGGACTGGGGATGGGGATCTGTTAGATACAAGACTCGAGGCAGCAGGTGAACAGTGATAACAGCTTTATTGAACACGAAGTCAGAAGAACCAGAACGAGACAAACTATGGAGCAACAGGCTCCTTTTTAAACAGGCTGGCCTTGGCAAGCCACGCCCACATGTCAGATAAGGTCCAATCAGAAACTGTACATAAAGGCCAATCACTTTGCTTCCCTCCAGAACTTCCCTTGTTCTGATAGGTCAGTTTACAATACCTTGCTTATACTCAAGCTCATACATTCATACATTCTGTTCCATACATAACAGGATCCCTCTCCCGGCCTTCAATGGGGCGCCTCTGGTGCCAGTGCCGGAGGTTAAGAGTTTGGGCGTGCTCCTGGATCCCTCCCTCCACTCCCCTCCACTCACCTGCCTATCTCCCTTCTCTACCATCAACTTGCCTCTCTGTGCTTGCCTCCCCCTGGCAGTGCTGTTGTATTAAAAAAATCAAGCACGGAAAAGTGAATGCTATCTGTACATTCAAATTGGAGCTATGACCAAAACTAGAGTGAATTGATTTTTTAAAAACCTTTCTTTTCCCTCTTCTTGAATCTTCACCCATAACTGTTAGTCATGGAGGGAGAGAGAAAAAGGTAGGCAAAGCTTGACTATTCTCCCTTAACTATCCGCGGGGACTGGTGGGTTTTAATTAGAGAAATACATTAAAAATCCACCCTCTGTCTAGGGAGTTTAACACCCACCTTTTCACTCTGCTCCAGTTCATGTCAGGTGTTAGTCAGATCCTTTCACAGCTAGAGACAGAGAGAGACAGACCAAACAGCGAGCCATGCTGCAGCTCTGGAGTGGAGTGTCTGAGAAGTTAGGAATAACTCTCACACCCCAAACCAACCCTGCTCAGGTAGCCTCGTGCTATCCCTGTCGTGTCTTTGGCCAGTTCCGCACTGACATGTTTGTCACTCATCTGACATGAGAGCCAGTTTGGTGTAGTGGTTAAGTGCGCGGACTCTAATCTGGGAGAACTGGGTTTGATTCCCCACTCCTCCACTTACACCTGCTGATGTGACCTTGGGTCAGTCACAAGCTCTGGCACAGCTGTCCTTGAAAAAGAGCAGTTTGTGTCAGAGTTCTCTCAGCCCCACCCAACTCACAGGGTGTCTGTTGTGGGGAGGGGAAGGGAAAGGAGTTTGTAATCCGCTCTGAGACTCCAAGTGAAGGGTGGGGTATAAATCCAATCTCTTCTTCTTCTTCTAGTTTGGTGTAGTGGTTAAGTACGCGGACTCTAATCTGGGAGAACAGGGTTTGATTCCCCACTCCTCCACTTGCACCTGGCTGGTTGACCTTGGGCAAGCCGTAGTTCTGATAAGAGCTGTTCTTGAAAAAGAGCAGTTTCTGTCAAGAGCTCTCTCAGCCCCACCTACCTCACAGGGTGTCTGTTGTGGGGAGGGGAAGGGAAAGGAGTTTGTAAGCCGCTCTGAGACACCTTTGGGTAGTGAAGGGCGCGGTATAAATCCAATCTCTTCTTCTAGTTTGGTGTAGTGGTTAAGTGCGTGAACTCTAATCTGGGAGAACCGGGTTTGATTCCCCACTCCTCCACTTGCACCTGGCTGGATGACCTTGGGCAAGCCATAGTTCTGATAAGAGCTGTTCTTGAAAAAGAGCAGTTTCTGTCAAGAGTTCTCTCAGCCCCACCCACCTCACAGGGTGTCTGTTGCGGGGAGGGGAAGGGAAAGGAGTTTGTAAGCCGCTCTGAGACACCTTTGGGTAGTGAAGGGCGCGGTATAAATCCAATCTCTTCTTCTTCTTCTTCTTCATTTGTCCCTATTGCTTTTGGGGGGTCCCCCCCCCTTTCCATATGTGTTTTGCTCCCTCTGGGTCTACTAGAGAGAGCAAAACACTTTGGGGGAGGGGGAAACCCTGAAGCAACAGGGACAAAAGAGACCAGAAGGCAAATGTGCTGAAGATACTATTTTCAAAGCCGGGGGGAGGGGGGCTTCTACTGGGCTTTCGGGAGCTTGGCCCTGGACTCTTGCCCCAAAGTCTGTCTATAATGGCACCTCTGCCTTATCGACACTTAGAGGGGACTCCAGCCACAGTGCAACCTGCTGTAGAGGTAGATTGTCTAGTAAACACCCAGAAGAGTAAACACCCCAAAGCCAATGGGTCTGCTGGATGAGACAGCCTTGGGCTTAACATTCTAAGCAGGGACCCAATACTCTAAATGTGATGGATTGTATTAAAAAGTGGATTGTTTCAGCCGCATACATTATGGCACAACATTCTGTACTTTAGTGCTGGATCCCACAGAACTATTCTGCTAATGGTGCTGCTTTCCTTCAGCTCAAGGAGCCTTCTGCTAACTCAGGAGGCCCTCCTGTGAAAGAGAGACGCTCCTTCCACCACAGGAAAACAGCACTGTTCGTGACACAGATCTCAGTTATCCAACCCAAGATATACCCACTTGATGTTCCTTGTCCAGTGGTGCCTAGTTTTCTTTAGGAGTGGTAAATATGAACTTAGGCTACATCCACAATGGGGTGCAAAACTGTGTCCCTGCCACACCAGCAGCAAAAAGAGTGAGAATGGCATTCTCACAAAGACTGGGATCAGGGGTCGTTTCGTAGAAATAGAGCTAGGGGAACTTATTAGCATAACTCATTAGCATATGCCACACACCCTGACATCACCGGACGTGTGTCATGAGGCCACACCCCCTGACATCACCGGAAGTGTGTCATAAGACCACACACCCCGCCCTCAACAGTCCCAGCCGCTGCCCTCCCTGGCCCCAGGCAGGCAGGGGTGGGGAGAGGCTGGGAGGAAGCAACTTACCCTCCCTCTTCTCCTGCCTCCTCCTGGCTGAATGAGGGCCGGAAGCAGGGGGCGGGGCTTCGTCATGTGATCCGCCCCCCCGTACCTCACCCGGGGGAACTGTAATCCCCCACGATCCCCCCCGAAATGACCTCTGACTGGAATCACACACACTAAATAATCCACTTTCAATCACCTTTCAATGCACTTTTGAATTGGATTTTGCCAGTTCACACACTAAAAATCCAGTTGGGAAGTACACTGAAAGTGGATTGAAAGTGGGTTATTTAGTGTGTGTGATCGCAGCCAAAGTCAGTCCTATGCCACTCCTCTCCCCGTCCCTTATTGGACTGGCACAAAAGCACAAGCACAAAGGCGATGGCGCTGGTGCCTCCCATGCCCCCCCCCAGGCCTCCCTTTCCCTCCTGAGCCATCCTATAACACTCCCTGCTGTTCTGCACTATAAAGAGGAAAGAGCCTTTTGAACAGTTAATGATAGGATACACAGCAGCCAGCTGCTCCACACCATTTTGAAAATGGAACTTAGCTCCTCCCCCTACCGATAATGGCAATGGATACCCCAGCCCGAGCCATTCCACAAGTATATTTTGATGCATTTTAAAAGGGAATGCTCCAGTAATGCCATGAGTTGAGCTTGTAATGAACACGATGTCATGTGGATGTTCCCCTTTCATGCTGTGGGTTCCTGCTTTCCATGTGGGAGGGAAATCCCCATACAAAAAGCAGCCATAGTCTTGTCACTTACATATGAGGCTTTTCTCTGCTTGACAAGATTAAACCTTAACACATTATGGGTAAAAAGGAAACAAAAAGAAGAAGTGATTTATTTGATGCAATTTCATTTATGGGTATATAAAACTAATGCTGCCAGTGTAGCTGTGCCTAAAGAATGGCTAAGGAAACATGGAGCCAAAAGAATAAACGTCATTATTCACTTTGGATCTTTACTGAAAATCTGGCCATGGAATAAAGTGACTGAGAAACACATATTTCATGCCTGCCTGCCACAGGAATAACTAATTAGGCACAATGTGTAGAACTAATTATGGAAGTGATTACAGCTGGATACAAGAGGCTGAAATGCTTGCAACGAGCTGTATCTAGGAAGGAAGGCTTTTCTCTGGAGAGCCTTCTGGGTGCTCAGTCTTGTTGGTTGTCCACTAATGCTTAACAAGCTTGATCCTCACGGTTCTTCCTTAGTGCAAGATTTTAAGGGAGCTTTGGGATGGAAGATATTATAAGTGCACCTGGCGGCTTCAAACCACAAAGCAATTGTGCCAATAACCATGCTGACCCTCTAGTTGCCCAAAGAGAAAACCAAAGGGTTGCTAGGAGTGATGTGGATAGTATCCTCCTGGTGACAAATTGCTCCAAGGTTTTTGTTTAAATCCCAGTGGAAAGGTGCTGCTCTCTTTCTGTGGTTTGGTGTAGTGGTTAAGAGCACAGACTCTAATCTGGGAGAACCGGGTTTGATTCCCCACTCCTCCACATGCAGCTGCTGGAGTGACCTTGGGTCAGTCACAAGTTCTTTCAGAGCTGTTCTCTCAAGATCGATCTTTGAAAGAGCTCTCTCAGCCCCACCTACCTCACAGGGTGTCTGTTGTGGGGAGGGGAAGGGAAAGGAGATTGTAAGCCGCTCTGAGACTCCAAGTGAAGAGTGGGGTATAAATCCAATCTCTTCTCTTCTTCTTCTTCCTCTCTGCACTTTTTGACTCCGCACTCATCCAGGCAACATGTAATTCAGAAAGCTATCATTTGGGCTAAGCCCAACTGACTGAGGCACTAATATATTAGTGTAAAGAATAACCTGTACACACAGCTTTGGTTGAACCTTAGAGGAAGTATATCACAGAAGGCCAGGGTGGTGCAATGGTTAAGAGTGTTGGACTAGTATCTGGGAGACCTAAGTCTCAATCCCCACTCATGCCATGGAAGCTTGCTGGGTCCCCTTGGGCCAGTCACACTGTCACAAGCTAACCTACCTCACAGAGTTGTTGTGAGGATAAAACAGAGGAAAGGAGAAAGGTGTGAGCTGCTTTGGGTCACAATTGGGGAGAAAGGCAGGATAAAAATGAAGTACATTAAAAAAAACATGCCTTACACTTTTTCAGATACAAGGACAGAAAGTGGGGGAAAGTGTCTCTAAACTCCTCAAAATGGACTCCCTCACCTACCCCAGGAATGACTGTGGAGACTCCTGGTGTTTCCTCCTGCCTCCTTATTTATTATCTCTGTCGAGACTGTGAGTAAGCAGTGCCTGTAACGTTGTACCAACCATGTTCTCCAGTGACATGAAGGGAGAGTGGATGCAGAGTATGGGATGGGATACAGATGTTCATGTCTGTTTTAGGAAGCCATGTGTAATCTGCCAGCTGTGTAATCTGCCAGCAAGGCAAAGTACCTTGTAGTTCCCATATCACGGTTCAAGTGACCTGGGCTCCTGCTTTTGTTAGCCGAATTGCTTTATTTACAGCAATTGGCAATTTATAAATGGGTTCTTGCCAATTTATACCAAGGTCCTGATCCCACCAAGGGTTACCAGTAAAGGATTCGAGGCTGTTGTAGTTAAAATAGATCTTTTACTAGAAATAGATCTCATACAAACAATACTGATGCACTCACACATTCAATCAAGTTCCTAAGAATTACAGTAGGAAATAAGCACAGTTGCATTAGCAGGTAGGGGTGATGATGGGCGATACTTATATGTCTTGCAGCTTGGTTATTCCAAGGAAGAATGGATGGGAAGAAATGGAAAACAAAGGAAATCCACACACGACCAGAACCAGCCGGAACGCATGGGCAGTAGAGGCAAGGGTTGGGGATAGGAAGTGGGACTTAAGAGGGGTAAAAGCAGACAGGGGTTGTTGCGGGGGAGATGCTATCTAGCCAGGTAGAAGGGGCCAGGTGACTGATTCTCTCCTTTTCTAGAGGGTCCAAGAGACAGGCTGTAACTGTCCCAACCTCTTGACCCACCTACCTGTTAGTCCGTCCCAAAAACAATCCTATTGGTGGCAGGTAGGTAGGGAGGTTACCAAGGAGGGGTGGCCAATGTTGTAACCTAAAACCTTACTCGAAGTATGGCATCTGGACAGGTGTGAAATCCAGGCATCAGGATGCTTCATTGTAGTGCTGATAAAGTTGGCCAGTTCCTTTGATAACCAAATGTCCATCTGGCAGGAAATGCCAGCTCAGGAACAGAGCAGTTGATGGGTGGTACGTGACCACAAGCAGCTTTGCCATGGGGGCTGTTTCTTCCTAGAGTTGTTGTTTCATTGCTCACAATAATGGAGGTTTGTGCTTCTTCACGAGGCTGGGCAACTGTGTAGCTGAAACCTTATTTACATGTAAGGTATGTGCAGGCACCCTCTATGTGTGTCATCACAACAGGTGACCTAAAGTGTACAGTTTTCTGAGCCTATGTGTGTGTGCACAGTCCATGTGTAGCAATAAGTAGTTCATAAAACAAATATCAGGCTTATTCTCTAACACTTTCCCTCCTATACAATTGCTTATGCATGGAGCATGAATATAGTCCACATGGTTTTGGGTCTACAGCCTAACATATGGAGCCTATTTGGAACAGTTACAGCCCATATTAGTATGAAAGACACATACTATCTGGTTGTCCCTGGGTCTATGTTGGTGATTAGTGAATGGTCCCCCAAGTCCTAGCAACACATGACTCCCATTACAGGGATCTCATGAAATTAACTACTATGAACAATTTCCATTTGATCCTCAAATCTGGGCATTGTTTCCATATAAAAGTGGTACAATAGCTAAATTTGGCAGGCCTCCCTGTTTTGCAGAAAGAGGCTATTGTATTAAATCATTGTAGTCAGACTATTAATGCAATTGAATTTGAAAGGAAAAATGAAAGAAAGGAAGTAGGGAAGTAGAAAAGAGAGAAAAACAGAATTGCTTGGTGAATTTTATTTAAGAATGATCCATATTTTCAGATAATGTCTTTTTTGTTAACATGAAAGCTCCATATAAAAGAGCCCTGCCCAGAACAATCCTAGTTTCATAGCATTTCCATAGAATACTCACCCAACATTCTACTTTTACGACAGGCATTATCTAGCAATAAGAGAAATGTTCCTAACGTTGTCACCATTATTATATATTGTTCCGTTCTAGATCCTCTTCCTGATTTGCTTTTGTCTTAATTGTTTATAAAAGAGAAGTAGAGAAGCAAATCACATGCTAATTTCCTACCCAATGAAGGGTGTATTAAATTCATATAGGAGCTCTACAGGCTATATGAAGTTAGTGATAATAAGGCAAAAATATTACTCAAGCATTGAGCCTGGAGGTAGATTGCAGGGTGGGGATGGGGGTGGGGGAATCTTATCTCCAGAAGAAAACCGGTGCTTATTTGCTAGAGCAATAATTGGTACAACTGTTCATGTTTATCAGGTTGTGTACTGGTTACCTACCTTGCTTGTGATGAGGGCTCACTTAGGTGAATTTTTCTAATCTCCCACAGGAATTATTTCTGTATTACTAACACTTTCCTCTTCAAAGATTAGGAGAAGCTATAAATTTATTCTGTCCTGATTCACACCTGACTTCACAGTCTGAAAGCCAGGTCATGCATTCATTTCATTTAGAATCCTTTATATATGGCACATGTACCTGTTTACTATGCACATTAGGTAATCTGTGGCATTAAAATTCTGTTCATAGGACTATTGTGCAGAGGCTTGGTTTACACTGTATGTTCCCCATTTGTGGAGGAATAATAATATAAATTATCATAAAGCAAAAATATTACTTAAGCATTGAGCCTGGAGGTAGATTGCAGGGTGGGGGAATCTTATCTCCAGAAGAAAATATTTGCTAGAGCAATAATTGGTACGACTGTTCATGTTTATCAGGTTGTGTACTGGTTACCTACCTTGCTTGTGATGAGGGCTCACTTAGGTGAATTTTTCTAATCTCCCACAGGAATTATTTCTGTATTACTAACACTTTCCTCTTCAAAGATTAGGAGAAGCTATAAATTTATTCTGTCCTGATTCACACCTGACTTCACAGTCTGAAAGCCAGGTCATGCATTCATTTCATTTAGAATCCTTTATATATGGTACACGTACCTGTTTACTATGCACATTAGGTAATCTGTGGCATAAAAATTCTGTTCATAGGACTGTTGTGCAGAGGCTTGGTTTACACCATTTGTGGAGGAATAATAATATAAATTAGACCTACAGGGGTGTGACCCAACAATGTGAATGGGTACACAAGTTTGGTTTTAGACCCGTGTACCTCCTGTAGTGGTGCTCTTGCTCTTACTCAACCAAGAGGATTTTTGAATCGAAAGTTGTATCATTTCATTCCACTCTTTTCTTCAGCATCTTCTTCCTCTGAAGATAGAAATAGAGGAGATCATCTAGGCAGGAAGATAAGCATCATCTTCCTCTGAAAGAAAAAGAGGAGATCATCGAGGCAGGATGATAGGCACAAGTTTGCCCACTGACTAAAGTCCTTCAGTCTCCCATATCCATGAAGGGATTCACCCACAATTTCCTATCCTCCAGAGTTCCATTTCATGACAGTGATATTTCCCTTTTTTCCCCTACTGTAGAGGTGCCCAATGACAGCTAAAGCTGAAGGCCCAGAGTAGTTATCCCAAAGAAACTCTCTCCTGAAATTATACACACACACACACACATATATATATACACATCCTGTTCTTTGATGAAGATCATGGTAATACCCCAGGCTTGTAACTGGTGAACATGAAACTACCTAAGTTACTAACACATGCAAATAAACTGGCATAAAATACATTGTTTAAAGTTAATCAGCTGATTTTTTTCATCCTTCGATTTTCTCTCTAAAACTTTCCATGTTAAATAAATGAAAACCATATGCATTTGTATTAGTGACTTCCTTTTCCAGCTCACTAGGACTAGGGGAACCAGCCATGACTACAACTGGAGTTTCCAGGGATGGATAATAGTAAGAGTTTGGTTTTTAAAAAGGGTTTCTTCAACTTCCACACACAAAAAACCCTTGATTTACCAATACAGCATCAAGGTGAAAATTATTGAAAATGAAACTGTCTTCCTCTGTTACGCAGGAAAGGAGTATGAAACCAGCCCTTATACTTGAATTCCTTGCCTAAGCCTGTGCTGAGACCCAACCAATTCCTGTCAGTTAATAGCAAAGAGAAGGCACTCTTTACATGCTCAGGTGAGAGCTTGACACAAATATGCAAACCAATTGGCAGGAAGCAGGATAGGTAAGGAGAGAAAGGGAAAGAAGGGGTTTTTTTTAAGCATCAATGATATATTATGTTTTTGGAGATGAAGAAAAATGAGGAATGGATAATTGTTAGAGGGGAACAGAATATTTAAGTTATCTGGTTCTAGTTTATTGGTAGGGTCAATGCTTAGTTTTGAAACAGAGAGGTGCTAGGATTATGGGGGAGGGAAGCCATGATGCAGTCACTGCCTGACTGCTGTGGTGAAATGGTTGGAAGTGAACAAATTGAAATTGAACCCAGACAAGACGGAAGTGATACTGGCTGGGAAGGCAGAAATCTTGAAGGACATTGTGCTTCATACTTTCATTTCGGTTTAGCAGACCCCTGTTGAGTCAGTTAAAAGCCCAGGGGCTATACTGGATCCAGCATTGTTGCAGTAGAAGCAAGTGAATGCAGTTGCAAAAAAATACTTTCTTCCAACTCAGTCTAGCCTGCAAGATGGCCCCCTATCTTGACAAGGCTGATTTGGCCACCTGGATACATGCCACAGTAACATTGAGACTAGACCACTGTAGCTCTACAGAGGTCTCCCCTCAAAGTCAGCTTGGAGACTCCATTTGGTGCAGAACACCACAGGTTGGTTGTTATCAGGAACTAGGCAGAGCATGCATGTTACTCCCATTCTGCAGCCACTCAATTCAAGGTACTGGATATCCCACACAAAGCCCTTCATGACCTTGATCCATCATATCTACCTCTCTCTCCCCATGCTGTGTCACAATAGCTTCACTTATCTAAGCAGGGTGTTCTGCAGTTGCCACCCTGGCAAATGGGCTAATCAGCAGCTGCCCACACAGTTGCATTCTCTGTTGTGCCTTCACATAACACACATGAAGCTGCCTTCTATTAATCAGACCATCAGTCTGTCAAGGTCAGTATTGCCTACATAGGCTGGCAGCAGCTCTCCAGGGTCTCAGTCAAATGGGCTAATCAGCACCTGCCCACAGTTGCATTCTCTGTTGTGCCCTCACATGAACACACACGAAACTGCCTTCTATTAATCAGACCATCAGTCTGTCAAGGTCAGTATTGCCTACATAGGCTGGCAGCAGCTCTCCAGGGTCTCAGGCAGAGGTCTTTCACATCACCTACTACTTGGTCCTTTTAACTGGAGATGCAATGGCCTGCCGGATGAGGTTAAGAGGGCTCCCAATATCCTGGCTTTCCTCCAACTACGCAAAACAGAATTATTCAACAGGGCTGTTTTTGCACAGGTAAATAGGGCCACACTTTAGTGAAATGGTTCAGAAAGATGCTTTGGTAAAGGGACAGGAATGGTGGACTATACTATGTATTGTCTATTGCTGTATGTGTCTACTGTGTAATTTCTACATTGTTTAACATATCATATTTAAATGCTTGTGCTTTGTTTCAGCTGTTTCAGATTTCTGCTTGTTCTTAGATTTCTGCAGTCCAAACCAGGATATCTCATCCTGTTGATTGTTTCATTTACACTGTGTAATCCACCTTGAGTCTCAGAAAGGCAGACTATAAATAACACAAATAAATAAGTGCCTTTGGAAAGCCTGCTTCTTGATCTTAGTCTCTGTGTGAGAAAGCTTCGTATCAGCGATAAGGGGCGGGGGGACTCCCTGCATATGCTCAGAGATATGTTAACTGTTAAGGTTGGTTAAAAAAAAAGTATGGCCCCAGATAGACAGAATAAAATTGGGCAAGTCTCTTATTGGATTTGTTCCTCAGGTGTGTCTCTGGGTCCTCCTACCCGGGTTCCTCCCCATTTCTACCTAGAGTGTTGCAGCTTAGTCTAACTGGCCTGAGTTACCCAAACTTCCATATCCATCTCCCTGCATTCATAGCTCAGGCTGTTTCCAAAGAGATCCCATGTTTGCAAGATGTACTTTAAATCTATTTCTGGGTGTGGCTAAAAAAGACCAAAGGATAGCCTTTTATAAAAGAGGAACATTGTTTTATGAAGATAACAGATTGGTGGGCACAACTATACAGGGCTTGTAGTTGCTATGGTTATACTTATACAAAGGATTTCGGTTGTTCAAAATATGCTTTCAGTGCCTTAGTAACAGACCAATGCAGAAATAAGTTTCCACAGCGTTGGTTAGGGTCCAGCAACATCTTTATATAGAAGAAAAGGATAACTGTCTAAGACTTTACAATCTGCCTTTGTTTTTTCCTCTTTGTGACTCAATAATGCTGTTCAACCACTATCCCACCTAGTCTTGAAGCATCTCAAATCCCTCATCTCATTCTTACATTTCTTACATTTTAAAGTCACTATGAACACTTCATCTAAATTCTCCATCTCTTCTCCCAGAAGTCCATATGTGGTTGTCAAGAAGGGCTCTAAAAAGGTAGCATACAAAATGTTTTAAATAAATAATTGTCAGGGGCCCAGGAATTCTTATCATTGATGAGCTGCCCCTTAACATGGTTTAGACATAGATATCAAACATGGAGAGAGAGGTGTGCTTCAGCACTAGCACTTTGTAGTACTAGCAGTAGTGTTATATAAGTGCTCAGATTTGGGGTGGGATATCCTGAACTTGGCAGAGATGGCTGGAAAATAATTCAGCTGTGCTCCCCCCATAGGTACTGTTAAAGGATTGGGGGAGGGGACCTGTGGCTCAGTAGAAGAGCATCTGCTTTGCATGCAGAAGGTCCCATGTTCAGTCCCTGGCATCTCCACTAAAGAAAGGATCAGGGGGCAGGTGATTTGGAAGACCTCTGCTCAAGGCCCTGGAGAGCTGCTGCCAGTCTGAGTGGACAATACTGTCCTTGATGGACCAATGGTCTGATTCAGTATAAGGCAGCTTCACATGAATTCAGCACTAGTGCCAGCTGAAATTAGGCTCCTTAGTGTGAGGGAGTAGGAGGGGAAAGGCTTGAGGGAGGGATTTTAAAGAAGTCCCTCTTCCTTTCCACCTTCCAAAATCTACCCTCATAAACCTATAGAGCTGCAGAAGAGGAGGGCTATGCAGCCCCAGCCTAAGCTGTACAGCAGATAGAGCATGTTTAACCCTCCCCCTGTATGGGAGATTTGTAGGGAAATTTGTATCTGGAGAATATGCATCTGATGGCATACATTTCTTGAACCTAATGTCTGCTCTCATTCTGGGAATCTTTAAAGCGTTTGGGGTTCTGTCCCTTTACTTACAGCCACTGTGGGAAGGGGATTAATTAAAGCAGTTTCCCTCTAATCCTGTTTAACCACTCAAAATAACCATTTGACAAGTGATGGGAACCTCTCCCAGTCCCAATTTCTCTACCCCTATCAGTTATGTGGAAAGCTGCAAGTGGCAGGGGAAATTGTGGGCAGGTGAGGTGTTCAGAAAGGACGGGGGGTGAGTAATAAAAGGGTAGTGACACATCTACCTTTGCTCAAAGTGCTTCCCATATTGCAAAATTTAAACAGGTGCAAGAGTGACTGTTTTGCTGGCTGACAGGCAGTTGCCTCACTTGTCAGCTTCCTGGTATGTGTAGTAGAAACATAACAAATACCTTTATGGACCAGTGCCTGTTGCATATTAACCGCCCAATCCTAAATGCAGAGAAAAACCCTTCTAATACCATTGACTTCAATGGACTTGAAAGAGTATAACACTAGTTAGGTTTGCATAATTTCCCCCAAATTGTTTCTTGTTGTTTTGTAAAAGAAAGATATTCTATAATACATTGCATCAGTAGCTTCAGGGATGCATCTTTATATAATACTCCCCTCCCCAGGCCCAGACTTTAATACTAATGCAGTTTTTGAAAAGAAGATTAGATCTTAGTACTGATTTTGTCTGGGGAAGCATTCCAGTATCAACACTATGTTGTTACTTTATCATGTACATCTCAATGTTTGTGTGTTAAAACAAACTACATAACTTATTTTAGGGTTGGTATTTCATATGCAATATAAATGAGTAATAAGACAAGCTGCAGGGAAACAGAAGAATTGTTCCACGCCTTTATATCTACCAAGCCCAAGAAGAAATGACAATAATTTTCTCCATCTTGAGAGTTCAAGAAACTCGTACAGCTTTTCCTATTGCTACTTTGAAATCCACATAACAGTTATGAAGTGATAGAAAAATGTTACAAGGAAGGAAGCAGCTAAAGGGCAATGAAAATTAGGCATGTAATATACAGATGCGCACTTTAATGTAACAATTATACAGGAGAGGTTTGTTATATGGCAATATAGTTGAAATTATTTAGCCAAAAAGCAGAAGTAAACTTTAATCCTAGAAAATCTGAAAAGGGGGAAATACTGACTACCACATTATATATTTGACCAGAGAATCAAAAGTTTGGAAAAGACAACACAGAATCAAATTCCATTGCCTCTAGAGCAATGCTCCCTCTAAGCTGTGGATTCTTGTGAGCAAAAATTCTATTTTGTGAGCTACTGGCATTAAATTTGTGAGTGAGCAATTGGGCTACTGCATCAATTAGTTTGCTCTGGAGCCATCCTTCCTGAGCTAAGACAAAAATGTGTGAGCCAGAGGCTAAAAAACCGTGAGCTACACTAACTCAGCTTAGAGGGAACACTGCTGTAGAACATAAAGATTGGATCCATATCTGTATTTTAGAATGAAAACATGAGAACCAGGTGTACTTGATGGGGACCGGTGTGGTTTAGGGGGCAATCCTATGCAAGTCTATTCAATGGGGCTTACTCATAGGAATGCTCTCACCAGGACTAGGGAGACCCCAGTTCAAATCCTGACTCAAGCATGGAGCTCACTGGGTGGCCTTGGGCCAGTCACTCTTTTTCAGACTATCTGAACTTAATCGTTGTGAGGATACAGTAGAGGAAAGGAGAATCATATATCCCACTCTGTGTTCCTCGGGGAAAGGGAGGTGTAAAATATAGAGGACTTGGTAGATACTGTGTAAGGGTCCCTTTAATGAAGAGCAGATGCCTCTAGTTTCAAGTTGTTTCTCTTTCATTTTCAAGATATATCCATATAATGTTTGCTTATATGTAGGAATGTGACATATGAGTGTAGCAAATGTGTTAAGAACAATAGATATTTTTAAAAATCAGAGAGCTAGGACTAGCTGTTAACGAACCAACACACATACCTTAGCTAACACAGGCTTATTCCGGTGCAATATGTATGGTTTGATTTGGGGTCATTTCAGATTTTATAGGTATAATCAGGGCTTTTTTTGGAGAAAAAGCCCAGCAGGAACTCATTAGCATATTAGGCCACACCCAACAGCAGAAAATCATTAGCATATTAGGCCACACCCTGACAGTGCAGCTCATTCGCCTATTAGGCCACACCTCCATGTTACCAGAAGTGTGGTCATCCAGCCACACTTGTGCAAGGCCGCAACTTTTTTTATATGCTCAGCAAAAACTTTTAACAATGGAAGAAAAGCCACAATCTCATGCCGGTTTCTCTTTCAGTCACTTGCAAACACTCTAGCAAGTGGTACACATTCTGCATGCTCCATGTTTCACAGGGCTAGCAGATCTACTATCTGGAAAAGACATCCTCCCTTCTCTAGTAAATTATGAATAACCTGATGTCACGGGCCAGGGTGCCAGTTAAAGGGAGTCCAGAACAAGCCAAAGTCTGGAGCCAAGAAGACAGTGCAAAGTCCAAAAAGCCAAGCCAGGGTCAGAAGCCAGAAACACAGAGCCAAGTCCAAAGCCAGGGGGTCCAAAGGTCTAGGTGCAAGAGCCGAGCCGGAGTGGTCACTAGCAGCACAAAGCTGGCGTGTTGCTTCCATGAAGTGTGGAGTTAAATGCTGCTACCAATTAGCCAGCTGCACAATCAGCCAGGCTCCTGTTAGAACTCTGGGCTGGCTGAGCGTCTCCCTTGTAGCCTGGCATCTCTCTGTCTGCTTGCTACGTTTTGTCACAGACGCTCTCTTAAACAAGTCACACGTGGGGGTGAGTCAGGAGGACTTTCAGCTTGCAGTTCTTCCTTCTTATCTGGGCCAGGTGTGAAGACCGCTGTTACAGGCACTTGCCAGCTATCCTCCTTTGCTGCTTCAGAGGGGCCAGCTGTGGTTTCTGCAGGCTCTGTCAGCTCATCCTCATCCATGCCCATGACACCTGACCCCTTGAAAGAGAGGTGTGCCTAAAACAGAGTCACACACATGATGCATATAATAACATTAAATAATATTAAATACATAACCAAGTTGCCTTCTTCAAGTGAATACAAGCTAAGCTTTGCCAGTTGCTGTGAGCAAGACAATCCCAGGGCTTTTTTTTCTGGGGGAACACGCCAGAACAGAGTTCTGGAACCTCTTTGACAAAATTCTTTTTAAAGGACCCCGTTGAAGACATCTTTAACCTGACCCCCTTTGAAATGCAGTGATCATCCCAATGAAGGGGTACTTAAAGGGCCAGCATTCTGTTGTTGCCCTGGCCTGGATGGCCTTGGCTAGCCCGATCTTGTCAAACCCTCTGAAGCTAAGCAAAACAAAATATAGCCACCATTTTAACTTATTTCTAATGCATTCAGAAGAACTTGGAATGAATTGAACCTTACCAGGAGATAGCGTTACCAGCTCTAGGTGGAGAAATACCTAGTGATTTGGGGGATGGAGCCTGGGAAGGGTGGGGTTTAGGGAGAGGAGGGACCTTAGCAGGGTTCCATGCCATTGTCCACCCTCCAAAGCAGCCATTTCCACTAGAGGAACTGATCTCTGTCATCTGGAGATCAATTGTGAAAGGGAGATGTCTCCTCCCCCCCCCCACCCACCAGAGGCGGGTAACTCTACCAGGAGATGACCTGCACTCATGTAAATTTACGCCAACTTCCTACAGTACAGAGAACCCTTAATTTCTGAATGATATATTTCCCCCACCCACCCTTAATGACATTGTCAGGATTAACTTGAAAATTTGATCACTGTTCCCGAGACAAGTAAGCTAATCAAGTAAAGGAAGCAGGTGGCAAGCTGATTCCCCCCCCCGTTCTGTATATGCATTCATTTTTCTCAGTTTCCTCTGTTTAAATTTCCTTCTGTCACTAGCACTTCCTCTGAGTCACTGCATAATAAGCTAGTCTTTTCAGACTGTACACTTTTCCTCTACTGTAAAACAAAGTTAGAACATTCCAAGTGCATGCTGAGGATCAGAAAGGTAAACAAAGGTGGGCTGCAGCAGGCTGTGCCGTAATACGTGACGACAGAGGAGCCGATTCTCTCTTGTATGCTCTTTGTGCAGTTGTCCTGATGAAAGCATTTGTCATTACTTCCTTACGTTTCATATTATTCTGATAAACTGTTCTACAAGTTATCCAAATTATTAGGTGCAGTGTCACATTCTAAAGATAGGTACTACTGAATCAAGAAGCCTTTTTTCTTTATGAAAATAGCAGGATCCTCCCTCACACCTCTACAAGGTTGTTGTCACTGACACCTTGTAGGCTCAGGCCAGGGTCCTGGTTACTTGACTGTAAGTTAGTCCGTCCCCCCATGGATCTTCCTCAGCCTCTGAGCCTGTATTCTACTTGGCTATGCAGTCCCCCCCCCTCCGGCAACGTTCCACTCATACCTCCATGCCCAAGTTGTCCTGTTTCTGAGTGGCCACCAGGGGCCTCCTGGTGCTACTGTTATCTTCTGCCTGCTCCTGGGCCCCAGTGCTTTGTGGCCTCTCCCAATATGACCCTACTCGCCCCCCTTTGGTCTTCATCATGCCTACAGGTGCCAAGTCCCACAACACAGCAAGGGGTCCATGTGCAGAGCGTAGTGTAAGAAGAGACCAAGCAAATTCTAGAGGGGTGGCTGTGTTAGTCTGCTGTCATAAAAAAACAAGCAAACAGGAGTTTTAAGGCCCACCGCTACTAAGGACAAATACATTTGAGAAAGTTGGGTCTACTAGTGCTTTAAAAACTTATACTAGAAAAAATAATATATTTATATTTAAGATGCCACAGTACCCTTGTTCATTTAAGGGAGCAAGCACACTTTTTCACTTTTCCTTGCCTGGTTTTCTTTTTAAAGGTATTCTACAGAGGAACAACAGCTGAGGAAGAACTAACAACCCACTGACATTCCCAGGGGAAAGGTTTTGGTGTGACTGGGAACTTTGAGGGCTGCCTTGAATTAGAAAAACTGGTCGAATTTTGTTCAAGGTATAAATAGGCTTGCCAAGTCCCCCCGGGGGGGGGGGGAACCCCCGCCCAATAGGGGAGGCCCATTACCTGCCACTGGCGGATCGGGCCCCAGGGGGAACCCCACCCCCAAAGCACGCAACGTGCCTGGCATCAGCACGTCACCCGGAATTGACGCAGTCCCGTCAGGCGCGTTGGGGGCAGGGCCGCGGTCATCTGAGGGAAAACTCAGAAACCATGTGCCCAACATGGTTGCGTCACTTCCGGGTGACGTAAATTTGCTGTATACTGGAAATTGTATGTGCAAGATGCCAGACACTTTGTCCATTTTTCTGTCATAAGAGATTGTGAACTAATGCCATGCTTAGGCAAGGAACCATCCAAGTATCTCTTTGTAGCAGTAGAAATGTTTTTATGTCCAGTAGATCTTTTATGTTTGGTGTAGTGGTTAAGAGCAGTGGACTCTAATCTGGGAGAACCAGGTTTGATTCCCCACTTCTCCACATGCAGCTGATGGTGGGACCTTGGGTCAGTCACAAGTTCTCTCTGAGCTGTTCTCTCAAGGGCAGTTCTTGAACGAGCTCTCTCAGCCCCACCCTCCTCACAGGGTGTCTGTTGTGGGGAGAAGAATGGAAGGAGACTGTAAGCCGATCTGAGACTCCAAGTGAAGGGCAGGGTATAAATCCGATCTCTTCTCTTCTGTGTTTCTATCCTCTTGGATTCCATTAATATTTCAGTTATCATACAAAATAAATTAGTCATTAAGGAAGCTATTTACCATCCTCTCTCTCTCTCCCTCTCTCCCAGGCATGTGTTACCACCAGCTCATAAAGGAACATTAGCACCATGAGGTAAGTTCCTTCTACACTGAGGAAGGGAAAGCATTTTATTTATTTATTTATTTATTTGATTTTTATCCCCCCCCCCTCCAAGGGAAAGATACCATCTTATGAAGGAGAAGGAATTGGAGACAATAGAGGTGCGAGGTCTGGCTGAGCTCCCGAATAATTGCTTTTGAGACCCTCTGTGGAGTCACTCACTGACCTATGGGCTGTTTACTCAGCCTTCTGGTTTATATACAGTGCACCATGAAGATGCCTCATAATGAACTGGAATATCAGTATTTTTCCCTACCCAGTCTTTTAAGTGGAGATGATGGGCAATGAGCCCAGGGAGACTACTACACACCCAGAGGATGTTCTACCACAGAGCTACTGGCCATCTCCTTCCTCTAGCCATCTCCCTTCTTCCAGAGGAAACCAAGACTTGGCAGTTCCTTGCTAACTGAGGAAAAAATTCTGATTATGCTGAATGTCCTGGTAAGCCCATAGAGAATGCTCTGTTGGAGATAACGATCAGAGGCCTGACCTCCTGAGGTCTGATAGTCTCCCATCCATGTCAGGGACCTGGAGATCCCTGAGTATAGTAGCCCTTATATAGTTCTCTATATATACCCTTATACAGTTCTCTATATAGTTCTCTATATAAGGGCTGGGGACTTCCTGTTAATAAGGCCCCTTGGGAGGGTTGTCACATATGTAATTCAATGGCAGGTAGGGAAACAATAGAACCTGTTAAACAGTTTCCTTGATCTCAGGGGTCTACATGAATCTTCCCAAGTAAGGGGAACAGCAGGATTGTAACGGCCTAGAAGGTAAGCAAGGAAGTACAATTCATCTAGGCTCTTCCTGATTGCGGAGGTAAGCTTGTCAGGTATATGCTCATGGAAGGTAGCATACATACAGTAGAAGTCAACTGGGCCCATAGAATAAATACTCATCTATCTTTTTGTTTAGAAGATTTCAATGGTACCTCTCCAGGAAGTCCATGTTCTGCTGTTTACATGGGAAACTGCTGAGAGGAATTCTGAGATTCTTCTATTGTAGGTGAGAATGGCAGCTTTAGACCATAGATGATAGTGGTTAGGTTTCTGGTATTTAGAAAGCAGAGGTAAGCAAACCGCAAGGTCATCACAGTAGAATGGGTGTACCTCCCCAATGAGTCAGATGAGGGCTACCACTTCTGAGAATAAAAATACTGTTGTCTGAAAAAGTACCTAGACTTGGGAGGATTCCTGGATAGGAGTGTGCTTAAGAAGCAGGCCAGCAAGTGCCACAGAGGTATTGATGGTTACAATACCTCAAGAGGTAGGGGATGCTAACTAGTCAGTTACATGGCTTCTGATGAAGAGTTAGTACCTTCATCTAGAAATGTCAGCAATAGGGATGGGTGATGGTTCGTAGTTCATGGTGGACCCACGAACTAAACCATGAATTGTCACAAACTAAAATGGCTTTATACAAACTGCACAGGTTTGTGATGTTCATGATGTGGCAGAACAACCCCTGAAGGTGCTAAAGACTCCAAGCTTGCAGGACGCTGCCAGCTGATTCTCCTCTACCTGCCCACAACGTTTGGTGAGAATTATAATTGGGAGGTCCAAGTTACGGCCCCCCAAAGAAAGTGCCCCCAGGAAAGTGCTTTGGGGAAAATGTCAGGCACAGCTTCAGGAGTATATACAACAGACCCTGGACAAGTTAGAGGCATCAAAATTACAGAGGACCTCCCCAGGATGCTCCCCTACATTCCCCCCAAGTTATGTGCATATTGGACCTGGGGGGGGTCCAAGTTACAACCCCACAAAGAAGGTGCCCCCCAGGAAAGTGCTTTTGGGGAAATGTCAGGCTCAGCTTTAAAAATGTATAGAACGGACCCTATGCAAGCTACACACACCAAATGCACAGGGAAACTCACCCTGCCACCTGCTCCTCTACAATCTCTCAGAATGGGGGGCAGATTACATCCCAGTTACTGACCCCCCCAAAATGGTCTCTCCCATTTATACCTGCCTGCCCCTCTGAGTGTGAACCCCTCTGTGTGCCATCAGAACGAAGGTGGGTGCGAAGGGTGCCCATCATGTGAGGAAGAAGAATCCTCCACACACACCCCATGCCACAGGCCCCTGGTTCTGAAGCACCAAACCCATCCTGCTGGCCTAATGGAGGCCAGCTCCAGCAGGGATCTAAAAGCCTCCTTCCCCGTATCTGTTCCTGGGGCTCTCCACAGAAGCAAAAGAGTTTTTGGCACTGCCCCAAGACACCTCTGACAGCATCTTCCCCTTCCATATCCCACTTCCTTCTTGCTGCTCCTGCCTCAAGTGGCCCCTCCCAGCCCAGCAGCAGAAAGCAGCTGTGCCTCTCAGAGGGGCCTAACCCCTCAAGACTTGTCCTCCCTGTGCACCTGCGAAAGGTGCCCCTAACACTGCCAAGAGTCCCTGCTTCCCTATTTAGGGAGAAACACGATGTCCCCATTCTCCATGGGAATGAGACTAGCCACAGCTTCCTTAACATCTGTTTTCTTTCCATTGCTCAGCTACACTATCCCTCAGAAGGGAGGGGGAACCTCTGGGAAGGTAGAACTGAGAAGCACAATGCAGAAGAAGCGAGGAATAAGATGTAGGAACCCAGCTCAGCAGGTCACACGAAGAAGAAAAACCTGTGCTCTTTGGCAAAGATGGAAATTAACTGAGGTGACCTCCACCACTGGAGACCGCAAGTTTGGAACTAAGACCTGCCTCCTTAACTGATTGGTGGGTATCACCCGTGCTAAGATACCCTACCCCTAAGAGTGAAAAAATAATATTAGCAACTAATTTCTCAGTGTCCAGACTGGTAACATTTAGTATTATTTTAACTCCAGTGACACACCACTACAGAGAAATGCTGTGCAAAACCCTGCAAAGGACGTGTACCAGAATAAAGCTTTTAAAAAACCATTACTGGATAAAAGATAAAACAAAAATGGCTCCATCAAATTCACAGAAGATACAAAAAAAGAAGAGTGAATAATTCCCTGAGGAAACCTAAGTCCTGCAAGACTGAATGCCAGTTGAATAAAAGTCTCTAAAAGCAGAAGCCTTAATTCCTTCAAAGGAATGCATAGAGCAACAGCCCACTGCTTTGGGGACCAAAGTACTGCACTCAGCACAAATCCATGGTCAGCAGCTAAATGGCTCTGCCTTTGAGGCATATATGTATTTGTAAGGATTACCTAAACTCTTCAAAGCTCTAAACAATTTTGAATTCGAATTACCTCAAGATTCTGATTAAAAAATGTAATATCTGAACATATATCCATTGTTAAGCCTTGGGATTTGTTTATTCCCCTCTCCAGAAAGAAAGGACACAAGAAATTGGGGTCTGCAGATCAACAAAATATTGCCATTTTGTGAATGCTCTATGTTACCATTCTGCTGTGAGTGGTATGCTGTTACCTATGTAGATACTTGCCAAAAGCTTCCAGCTCTCCATATGTAGGTCTCTCCAATACGAAAGCTAATATAGTGGCACACAGCATCTAAAGCCAAAATTGCTTTTTCACTGTAAGTATGAAATATTTATACCCCACCTTAGACTCAAAGCAGCTAACAATGCAACAACAGGTAAAACACAGAGATTAAAGAACACAGAGCTAAATCTGCTGAAATGGTTCACTTTCCCCCCCAAACATCGTCTAAAACAGAACTCTCTTGCATGCCTTCCTACAGGTAGCCAGTGAAGATGGCCTCTGTACCTACTCAGGTAAGCCAATTCAGAGAACTGGACCTACCACAAAGAAAGCCCACAACTTAGCCGCTGTTGTATGGACAATCCTAAGAGTGGACAAAACAAGGAAAACAATTACTGAAGCCCATGGGTATATACCAGGAGGTGCAGTTGGTCAGTATGAGAGCCCTAAGGTGTGAAGACCTTTAAATGACCAGCACTTTTAATCTGACCCAGAAGCAAATAGGTTCCAGTGCAATTGATGACACTGGAGCAATATGTTCTAAGCAGCCTTGCTGCTGCAGTTTGTGTCAACTTAAGCTTCTGAACTATCTTCAAAGGCTGCCCCATACAGAGTGCGTTACAGTAGTCCAATCTGGATGTTACTGTCAAGGTTTCTCTCTCACACCCCAGTCCAGGGATGGGAGAGAAACCAAGTGTTCATCAACAATTAAACAAACCCCAGGAGAATGTCTGTACACTCCCCAGGCTTTACCAGTAGTCTGCCACCAGGATCTCTCTTTAAAAAGTCTGTTACAAACTGTTCATGGATCTAAATTGGCAGGCCACTCCGGTTTCGTGAAATCGCTTCAATTGCTACAAAGACAATTCTGGGGGCCGCACATGTGCAAGGATTTATCTTCATTCGTCCAGTCATGCCAGATTTGCGCCATGAGTAAACCTCGACCGGGGAAGAACCCGGGTCTATTACACCCTCTCCCCACCCCAAGTCGACCCTGGAAAATTACTTCCATGGACTTTATCATGGATTTACCTCCGAGTAAATCAATGACAGTGATTTGTTTTCTAAACAGGTGCACTTCATACCCTTTGCTTCCCTGCCTATGGCTAAAGCCCTTGCAAAGGCGTTCCTAGTGCATGTTGTGAGGCTCCTTATGCTTCCAATCAAGGTGATCTCCAACCGGGGCACGCAATTTGTTTCCCGGTTTTGGGGGGAGTTGATTAAACTTATGGGGGTGGAAAGGGGTTTGAGTAGTGCTTACCACCCAGATGGACAAACTGAGAGAGTTAATCAGATGTTGGAACAATACCTCAGTTGTTTTACAAACTATCAACAGGACAATTGGAACGATTTATTGCCCTT